>NC_136791.1:10797847-11397847 GCF_951216825.1 Electrona antarctica
TGCAACTACAAAATACTTGGAACTGAAAAAATGCAGCATTTTGTATTCCCACAAAGCTGTTTGGAGACTTTGGACAAATCACCATCCAGTAATTCAGTACTTCTGGTTGCTGTGGAATCTGAGTGGGATTTGCTTTATTTTAGCTGTAATTTCCTCCTTTTCTAAACATGTTGTTCATCACTTCATTATGAACAACATTTCAAAAGTTTTTTTTTCCCGATATCGATATTTTAATAATCAATATCGATTATTTATCGCGGGAGGACGTATCGATATATATCGCCATATCGATATTTCAGCACACCCCTAATAAATATCCCCATCTGCCGATTGGTCGTGATGTCATCCAGACAACCAATAACAATTAAAACCACAGCATGGTCATCCGTTCCGGACTTTGACAGCGACTGTTAAAGTTAAAAAGCAGTTTCATCCGTCCTTGCATATGACTCATTTCAGATCGATTGGCCAACCCACTGGGGGGGGAATGCATTGGATGAAGATGGATGGAGTCTTAATTGAGTGACAGTCACAAAACAATAAAAAGGTTAAAATTGGAAAGAGGAAAATCAGCTTCCTCACTCCCCAATAGTCAGTGCACATCGTTTGGCCATTGTTCAATGGACAGAGGTTTGTTCATTGTATAGTAGGTAGTGGTACTGTATGTCAATAGACAATGCATCGAGGACCCCCTCTAAAACGAGTTGATACAACTCAAGGGGCTATCCTCTAAAGAAATAAAATTTCAATATATATGCATTTCATTCAAAAAGCACCATCAGGATTTAGGTACTGCATAACAGGCAGGATATTGCATTTCATAAGCACTACAAGTGCAAAAATACAACAAAGGTTTGGAATTGACTACAAATGATTAATGTGTCAAATTCTCCCTCCTTGATCTCAAATAAACACAACACCGATGTGCATGCTTCTGTTCTGGGCAGCGCTGAGATGAACCGATTGCTGATAAAACTAGATCTAAAACAATCCCCAAAATGCAGGTACAATATTGAGATGTGCGTTCACTGGACCAACCGGGGCAGCTTATGGACTCTCCTTAACCACCTGGGCACCGGCAACAGTAGGATATTCTCTAGTGAGGTCTAACAATTACATAACCTAAACGTGATTAATCGCATGATTTATCTAGTAATCACACGAGAAACATACACGTTAAAAAAATAACAACAAAAACTAATAGGAATAAAGAAAAAAAAACGGGGGGACAGATGCAGAGTTCGCTTGTTTCACCTGACAGTTAATGATACGCATTACATTCTTGTTTTCTCAATTAAAAACCCCAAAGAAACCATAATGGTGCTGCAACTGCAGCAGCTGGGTATAATTGTCACTTTATAAATGTCCAGATACCCTGGATACACTTATACTGTATGTTGAAATGTAAGAAAACAATGTTGCACAATAAAATAATGTTGAGAACCATTGTCCAAATGGCTACAATAAATAAATATGCGATTAATTGCGAATAAGATAATGAATTGCGATTAACATAACGGTGAGTTAATCGCGATTAAATTAGTTAACTCGGACAGCCATAAAATTCTCATGTGCAGCTTACTGCCACCATCAAACACTGAGCATACTGTATGTTTTCTATTCCCTGATGGGGCGCACTCTAACTCTCTATTTCTCTGGGAGGCCTCTGCCTCTGCGGTGGGTTGGAAGGATGTGGAGTGGTATGCCCTTCTGTACCCCATTAACATATGGTACTTTAATCACTACAAACGACTCCTGTTACTATTCCTAGTAAGGGGAGACCTTATGGGAGACGGCACTGGCATTAACAATGGATTGGAGACACCTTTTGAAATTGATGGAGCAGCAGATGGTCCTGTATATGACATTACAGTATTGCACTGTGGGTGGCAGGTTCAAATCCCTAGCTATCTGGACAGTACACCGTCTGCTGTACGCAAGATGCTAACAACACGTGGGAAGACCACAACTTCATCCATTTCGAACTGGTACACCTATACGTTAAGCCAGGAACACCTCTGTGTAGTTGTTGCTATATACTAGCCTCGCGTAGCCAGCCTTCATCTCCAGGGTTTAAAGCCCCAAAAAATCCCAAGACTGAAAATGTTTTTTTGCAAACCTGCACTGATCTCATTAAATGACACCTATGAAATCCTCAGGACTGAAATCCGTCCCCAGGACTGAGAACTTTAAGCCCTGCATCTCCCTTTACAAGGCATACGCAGTGATATTAGCATCGCTACACAAGTCTAGCTATATACAGCATCTTGTCTCTGTCAAGTGGAAACCTCATATGTACAAAACTGTTATGTTTTCAGGGTTCAAATTCAGAAGTATCAGATCTTCAAGCTCAGTCGAGCTTGTGGATGTGCTACTTTTGATGCTTCTGTGACACTGATAGGTAGGGCGTTACTTTACAAAAAGAACACAGAGGTTTCTGCCTGTCAGCAACGACATGCCTTAGATTTTCTTTTCACGGGTCCTTGAACAGTAGTTATAAATATAACTCTCTGTTGGAAAACATTTCCGGCACAGTTTTTCCAATATTGAGAGGAGATATTTATTTCCTTCCCCCCAATCTCAGAAAATGTAATATCTCAGGAAACTCTACAATGGTGTGCTGCCACCCATTAATTACTTACTTTTAATAAGTAAACATTTCTTTTCACTAAACTCAATGGAGCTGCTGAATGGAATGGAATCAACACATAACTGACTAGGGGTCATAAGCCTCGGACAGAGTCTAATCTGACACTGTCTGGCAGGGGAAAAAACTATTTCACCAACATTGGAAATCCTGATTAGAGTCTGATAAGGTTTTTGGCCTGTTGCATACAAATATTTAACATAAACAGTTCGCCTCCAAACACCTTGACACAAAAAACTCTTCTGTTTACTCAATTCTTTCAATACATGGAACACAGAATTTTTAGATTACACTTTGCTAGGTTGTGTAGTGTAGTTCCACAGTGTGAAATGGGTGTCGTGGTGTTCTGATTATTTGATTTGCTGTTTGACAAGTATTGACAGATAAAGTGCAACACCACACACACACACACACACACACACACACACACACACACACACACACACACACACACACACACACACACACACACACACACACACACACACACACACACACACACACACACACACACACACACACACACACACACACACACACACACACACACACACACACACACACACAATCCCCTAGGGTGGTTGAATAGAAACCAATGTGGGATATGTTAGTAGAAATGTATTCACAGATTTTACATTATTCTGATAATAATCCCTGACTATTAGCATTTTTGCCACGGGCTGTAGTCGTGGATAGGCCTGTCACAGGTATTACATTATTGTCTATAATTAGTTTGCATCATTATTCGTTATAATAGTTGAAAATATTTCATATGTTTTCAAACATTTTCAAATATCTAGCTTAGTTATGTCATTCATTTTCTTTGTATATTAAGTGCTTCTATCGAATTTGCCCCGTGCAACTTCAAAGCCTAAAAAGGCAAACAGAATTGAATTTTTTATCCATAATTGCTCCAGTGTTAAACAACAAAAACACAATTAAATCGTTAATTGCAATTATTTGTGTGACAATTATTCGTCATGTAAAAATGTCATAATGGCGAAAGCCTTAGTCGTGGTACAATGGTATATGGACACATGATGGCTGGAAATGGGGGGATTGACTCACAAGAGCAAGCTTCAGAGAAACACCAGCAGAGAGCGAGCAGGTTCAATGCTGTTATAAGTTATAAAGGACTTTGATTTAAACACATGGCACGCAGCAGACCCCGCAGGGCTGTTGTTCACATGGTGCGCAGTCAATAAAGTGCAGCTTTAATTACAGAATGGTATCATCAATATTACGTTAGCAGGAACTCACAGTAGCATTCATTGAGCTGACCTAATGACAAGTGGCGGACAGGGACATTTATACAGTCATGTGACTATTCTCATGCTATTTCTTATAGATTTGGGCTCCGTAGTCAAGGTAGTGAAGTTTGCGTGTGCACATTATCGGTATGAACTAATATTTACTACTAATAATAACTAATAATATTGGTATGAACTAATAGCAATTTCAACTTCCATTTGGGTTCATACAATTGTGAGCACTGACCACCCTTCTACTGTCATTCTATGGTCAAAATCAGTGGTTATAAAAAATGTTTTATCTTGAGACCCAAAAGAGAAATTAGATTTGGCCCGTGACTCAAACAAGTGAAAATAGCTCAAGCTCACAATGCGTCGCTTCGCGCTGCATTGTGAGCTTGTAGATCGGTTATTTTCACACAACAAACATTCGTTTTCTAATTTATGGAAGTTTTTATATTTTTCTTTTATTTCTTCATGAAATTACTAATACAATCTTTGCAATTTGTTTTTAATCCATGAAAAATGCTTCCTTTTTTGGGAATGTTTTTTGAAAAGGTTTTGAAAGACCGAAAAATGTGTACGCAAACCACACAAGGGTCCTGAACCAGTGTTTGGGAACCAGTGGTCTCTAAAATAACCACATTAATGGAATAAGTGAGAAATACAGATGAATCAATGATCACAAGGATAGATCACTGATACGACATGCATTCAGCTTTACCTGAAGGTCTTTATATTTCTCCCTTTTGTCCATGAGACGGTGGTAGGCCTTGGTGGCTTCCTGGAACTCCCCGATGTCGATGCACACGGTGATGAAGTTCTCCCAGATCTGCCAGTGCTCAAAGTTACACTTCAGGGCCTCCTGCAGGGTACGGAAGGCTTTGTCCCTACCGAGCAGGAAAGATGCACACATACAATTACACGGTTACACCTTGAGTTATTATAGCCTACATAGCTGTGTTGTGTGCCAAATATAGCAGATCTAAGGCTTACAATGCATCACAGCTATAAAGACAATCTAAAGTGAAAGTGCTTCTAATACTGGTTCAGCTCACTCATAACACCCATTTTGACATTTTGGTCCAGCTCACTCATAACACCCATTTTGGTAATGGAAATGTCGATGGAGAAGTTGCAGTTCTGACAGTGCCACATGCAGACACGCACACGCACACACGCACACACACACACGCACATAGACACGTGTGCGCAACACCCGAGAGATTTTCACACCCACACACATCCATTTAAAAAACGGAAAGATGAGAAAAGCGCTTTGGCTGAATTAGTAGCAGCGCTAACCAGGTTTTAATAGAAGGTTCCCTGCTTTTTAATTTCAGGCCTGAAAGCACACAGGGCTGATTTGCACTGGGACTGAGAGAGACAGAGAGACAGAGAGAGAGAGAGAGAGAGACAGAGAGAGAGAGATGGGGGGAAGATTCACTGGCGGAAGCTGCTGGTTCCTTTCTCAACATGCAGTAGGTTCTTGTATGTGTGTGTGTGTGTGTGTGTGTGTGTGTGTGTGTGTGTGTGTGTGTGTGTCTCTCAGTGTTTGCTGCGTTAGCTACATAGTGCATGTGTCATGGGTGTAGACGGTGCTGGGCCAAGCAGTGTTTTGTGAATGCCATCTCTCTTTCAATGCAGGAGATGGAGAGCTCTCGGCCTTAGAGAGAGAAACGGGACAGTCGAGTTCATCCCCTTAGTGTGTTTGTGTGTGCATTCTTTTGTTTGAGTGAACAAGACAGAATTTATGGACGGAGATTTATGCAAAAACAATAGCCAAGCAATGGCCCGTAATACGGGCCCCGTATTATTATTATTATCTGTAAAACTGTACAGTGTGTGTGTGTGTGTATCCGGGGATCCTGGAAGGTGCCGACTCCTCCCAGGCTCAGGTTCTGTGTTCTGAATGCTGTATCCAGAAGAATTAATGACATCATATAGAGTGACATCATATAGAGTGCCTGGTTGTTTCCTGTCAGATGTTGATGTCTTTGTTCTTTTGCTTCGCTTGTTTTCCGAAAATGTTTCGTGGCCAAACCGTGAAGCATGTTGTCATGTGCATGGCGTGGAAAGACCCATTCATTTAACGCTTATTTGCCTTCCTAGTGGAAATCAGTCTACTGGCATGTTGTCTTTTTTATGTATGCACACACACACACACACACACACACACACACACACACACACACACACACACACACACACACACACACACACACACACACACACACACACACACACACACACACACACACACACACACACACACACACACACACACACACACACACACACACACACACACACACACACACACACACACCTCTATCACATCTAAACAACCTGCCCTCAGAGACAACTGGAATGTTTGTTACTCACTTCTTCTGAAGGCGAATGAAAGCCGTGGAGAGGTTGTTCCATGCCTCTGCATTCTGATAAAAAATAATAAAAAAGAGATGGAATGATGCAATGTAGGAGGCGGAGGACAGCAAAACACAATTTAAACTTTACACACAAGTAAGCACAGGGGGTTTGTTTAGCAGGCAACCACTGGAAGAGTGGCCAGGGGCCCTACAGGCCCCATCGAGCACAAATGGGTTCTGCTGAGTGGTCTGCTGCTAAAGGACATTGGCATGCACATAAACACGCATGCACATACACACGCATGCGCACGCACACACACACACACACACACGCACGAACATACGCACCCACACACAGCCAGCCTACCATATGGGTCATTAAGCGGAATTGGAAAAGCTGCTGCAGGACTGCAGGCATTGTACACAGGTTACTGGGGAAAGGGAGTGGACTTGAACCTGTGTATCACCTGTGTGTGTGTGTGTGTGTGTGTGTGTGTGTGTGTGTGTGTGTGTGTGTGTGTGTGTGTGTGTGTGTGTGTGTGTGTGTGTGTGTAGGGTAGAACGGGTCAGTGCATGAGGGAGTTTAAGGAGGACCAATAGTGTTGTGTTATGCTCCTCCCGGGTGTAACAGAGTGCATTATGGGGTGGCAGTGGCTCAGGAGGTAGAGCGACTGCTTGGAGACCGGAAAGGTTCCCGGTTCGATCCCCGGCTCCCCCAGAGTCAGGGTCGAAGTGTCCTTGAGCAAGACACTGATCCCCTAATTGCTCCCAATGAGCAGGCTGGTGCCTTGCATGGTTTCCGCTGCCATCTGTGTATGTCTGTGTGTGTGTGTGTGTGTGTGTAACTGGGTGAATGTAGTGCACAATCTAAGTAAAGCTCCTTGCATAAAGGCTAGGGGGGGGGGGGGGGGGGTAGGGGAGTACATAATACTAATTATATTATTATTACTGTATAATTCACCCTTTGTCAGTCCTGCCCGTGGTTGTGCCCTCTTCGCACCCATTGGTTGCTGTTTCGTGGTTGGACAAAAATCCTTTCTCTCCATCCACTACCATTGAAATAATGTGTTTTTCAGTTGCTTCGTATTGATATTCTGTGCATCAATTGTTATTTTAAACTTGATGTCAGTAAAAAAGGAACATCACAGATGCAGCATGGTGACCGCAGGGCATATCATGTTTGTTTTGAGTTTTTTCCAAAAATGATGTTTTAGCAAATTCAACATACGGTAAACAAGGCGGAACCATGGCGGAACAAGGCAGAAAGATCCTGCTGGTTAGTCAGTCAGGGACCAACGGGAAGGCTGACAAAGGGTGAATTGCATATACAGTACATGAAATGTGTCCTATGCATCTAGTCATCCTAAAACTAGATTGGGAGCAGTGAGTGCTGTTAGTGCTGTACTTACATCTGGCTCCAGTCTGACACACCACTGGAAGGCTCGGGCTGCACCCTCATAGCGCTCGATGCCCTTGTCCAGGGCTAAGTAGGCACAGCCTAGGGAGAACCACACCCCCAGCTGACAACACACGCACACGCACGCACGCACGCACGCACGCACACCCACACACACACACACACACACACACACACACACACACACACACACACACACACACACACACACACACACACACACACACACACACACACACACACACACACACACACACACACACACACACACACACACACATTTAACATCTTTATTTGCATTCACATTTTACAAGAAATTCTTGAACACAAACAATAGTGGATGCGCAAACTTGAAAAAACTCTACAACAAGTGCTTCAGGATACAGATCACGGGTACAGAAAGCATCGCCTTCTCCATATATTGCAGACACTGAACAGAATTTTGCCGATGCCTTAGCTCTCGGCTTGGGCATGCCTGCAATATGCAGGCCCCCTCACACACACACACACACACACACCAAATACATTATTAATACCCAAATCATTTGCTGGCAAAAAATAAGTACTGGTAATTCACTGCAAGTGTACAGTGAAAATCACAGCACAAACAAATGATCCGACTATTTTGATCACATCAACATATGACAGCATGTGCGTTGCCAGGTTGACGCGACGCACACAAACAAGCTTTTTTCCCCCCCTTCCCCAAGTACAAAAACACGCACAGCTTTTCTGCTTTCTTAAACTCCTGCTAAGTGAAACCTCATCACCGCACGAGGCACAGGAGAGACATATACAACGTAGGAAAAATACTAATAATACTTAAAAAGAAGAAAAGAAAAGAAAGAATAAGAAATAAAAAAGCCTTAAGAAAATGTCTGCGTGCGCTCCGCCCGTGGACGAGCACAGGGGAAAGTTTTCCTTGGGCGGTGGCCCACCTGTCAAACACCCAGAGTGACGGCGCTGGCTGGCTGGCTGGGGGCCCCTAGCCCACTGACTGATGGCTGGGGGCCCCTATAGCCCCCTGACTGACAAGACCCCGTTTATGCAAATCAGACCCTCTGTCAAGGCTTCAGGAATGGCCTCTTTCCAGCGGTGGAAAGTAACCAAGTACATTTACTTAAGGTATCTTTTTACTTGAGAAATTCCACTACTCAAATATTGTACATTTACTCCACTACAATTATTTGAAAACTTTAGTTACTCGTTACTTTGTAGATTTTGATTATTATTATTACAAAACATACATTAACCACTTCAGCCCCACAGTATATACAAGTCAATTTTCAAGTCAATTTTGAATTCCGGACTTTTACTCGTATTAGAGTATTTCTACATTGTAGTATTGATGCTTTTACTTAAGTAAAACATGATGCGAGTACTTTTTCCACCACTGCTGATTGACAAGACCCTGTTTATGCAAATCAGCCCCACTGTCAGTCTTCAGGAATGGCCTCTTTCCTCCCTCCCTCAATGTCTGTCTGTCTCCTTCCATCTCTCCCTCTCTCCTCGTCTGTCTGTCTCCTTCCATCTCTTTCACCCTCTCCTCTCCTCTCCTCTCCTCTCCTCTCCTCTCCTCTCCTCTCCTCTCCTCTCCTCTCCTCTCCTCTCCCCTCCCCTCTCCCTCTCCGTATGTCTCCTTCCATCTCTTTCACTCTCTCTTTGTCACTGTCTTGTTCTCTCTCTCTCTCCCCCCCCCTCTCTCTCCCCCCCCCCCTCTCTCTCTCTCTCTCCTCTCCTCTCCCCCCCCCCCCTCTCTCTCTCTCTCTCTCTCTCCCCCCCTCTCTCTCTCCCCCCCCCCCTCTCTCTCTCTCTCTCTCTCTCTCCTCTCCCTGTTTCATGTGGTCTCCGTGTCTCTTGACAGGTCTGACAAGAAGAGACAGTGAGTGGCTTCTGTTTGCTCTTGCAGCAAAGACCCATACTGTATCGTGTGAGGTGGAGAGAGCAAGCAAGTGAGAGGCAGAGGGAAAGAGAGCCAAAAGAGAGAGAGAGAGAGAGAGAGAGAGAGAGAGAGAGAGAGGGGTGTTTATAAGCCCATCATCATCTGTATTATACCAAGTCAAAGCGTTAGCCCGGCTACCGGAAAGCCCCTGTAACTCGATCAACAACACTGGTTGAAAAATCAAGGTACAAGGTCACCGTGGCCAAACAAGTTAATTTCTGACTTCCGATTAGGGGATGACATATTCAATTAAGTTAAGACAGAGGCCAGAAGAGTGCAGGACAACAGGAAATCAGCTCAGTTCTCTCCACTCACCAGAGGGACACCGAACCGAATCCCCCGTCATCCATTCTCTCCATTTTAACCCTATTTGACATAAATGAGCTTATATCATTTGAAAATGCTATCATTTTTATTTACCTGACTACCGTATATTTCATTCTGACAAGCTATAAGTTGATAATATTCCCAAAGTATTTTTTTTTTTAGAATGAGAGCTTTGTTTAAGTGCAGCTCTGACCTGCTGACGTCACATCAGATTACTTCTGCAGTCTGCACGCATGTCTTGTTGACATCTGTTCCTGGAAATGCTAAGAATATTTCCAGCTTGTTGGAAATACATACTGTATAAGTAAAACTGGTTAGGCTTGTCAAATGACAAGCCATCTCATTTATGTCCAATATCAAAAGGTTACAATGGAGATCTTCGTTCCTACTCTCACCTATGGTCATGAAGTGTGGGTCATGACCGAAAGAATAAGGTCGCGAATACAAGCGGCCGAAATGAGTTTTCTTCGACGGGTGGCTGGCATCTCCCTTAGAGATAGGGTGAGAAGTTCAGTCACACGAGAGAGACTCGGAGTAGAACCGCTGCTCCTTCGCCTGGAAAGGAGTCAGCTGAGGTGGTTCGGGCATCTGGTTAGGATGCCTCTCGGGCGCCTCCCTAGGGAGGTCCTCGACGCACGTCCCACTGGGAGGAGACCCCGGGGCAGACCAAGGCGCAGTTGGAGGAAATACATCGACTCACTGGCCTTGGAACGTCTCGGAATCCCCCAGGAGGAAGTCACTAATGTTGCTCTGGAGAGGGAAGTCTGGAGCACTCTGGTGGAGCTGTTGCCCCCGCGACCCGACTACGGATAAGCGGTTGAAGATGGATGGATGGATGGATGGACAATGGAGATCATGGCCGGGAGAAGGGACACAGCTTTGACAGTGACGTTGCCGCCTGGTCTACATATCATAGATGAATGACTGATGTCACAGAATGGCCACATGAAGTCTGAGATCAGTCTTGTTTTTGTTTTTGCTCTATTGTTCGTCCACGGCCCACACCGTGCCTCTCCTTCATTGTGACCTCTCAGTTGTCATCCTACAAATCATGCATTCCTCCTCTCCTTCCTCCCGCCTCCTCCTTACCCACTTCTAACGTATGTGTCTCTCTCCTCCTCATCCTCTCCAGTGTCATCTCTGCATCATTTCTAAACCCCTCTCCTCCAAAACACCCCCTCTCTCAATCTTCCAAATCTTCGTTCCTCACCATTCCCTTTCTGTCCAATCCTCTCCTCCGTTGTGCTCTGGCCACAGTTCATTTATAAGGGTTAATTTACTCAGCAATTTTCCACGGGTACATTTTTACACTCTCACGTCTACAGTCAGTGTTGCTGCATAGGCGGCAGCCTGGTTGACACATGTGAGATAGAAGCAGACTTGGGTAGCGACAAAATCCCAGACACCACTTCCTCAGAGCCTGAAAAGGACGAATGTGTGTGTTGCCTGTGATGTGTGGTGCCTGTGATGTGTGTGTGTGTGTGTGTGTGTGTGTGTGTGTGTGTGTGTGTGTGTGTGTGCGTGCGTGCGTGCACATCGTCTGCAATGTGTATTGGGTTACATTTCTGCCCTTTCAATGCACTCCATCCAATTGGTGGAGTGTCTTTAAACAGAAATTAAAAATAAGTAGTAAGTAGTATCCATGTAGAACGTTCTGCCGGAAAACTACGTTGTGAAAATTCAGTCATCTCTGTATTTTCTTATTGAAAAAGAACTAAGAACGAGAATGAAAAAGAATCTATGTTTGAACATTATAAATAATGACTCCCTGAAATCCAGAAAGGATTGTTTGAATTAGATGGAAATGATTGTAGGACTGCTGTTCTGTTTTCAAAGATTTAGCCTTTTGGATTTGATTAGTGTATAATGAATATTGAGTGAACTGCTGCACCATATTTCAATGTGTATGAGCAAATGAGATGCAGTGTGTGTGTGTGTGTGTGTGTGTGTGTGTGTGTGTGTGTGATGAGAATGTGAATTTGTGTGTGAGAGATAGAGAGAGCATAAAATAATATGTTTTACATTGTTATAATGATCATTCGACTCAAAACAATAACCTCGATTCTCTCCCAGACTCCCTCCAAAGTCAGAGTTCAGAGTTTTAATGAATGTAAAATTATGTACACAATGTAATTTGCATACAAATGTGTGGGACTTTATTTGACTTTGAGTTTTTATTTTTAAATAGTTCATCAAAAATGCTCTCTCACACACACATACCAGTGTGCCGGTGATCACCATCCTTGGTGCCAATGTTGGCACTGGTGCCTAAGGTTGCCTACCCCTGGTCTAACACATGATCTTTTCTTAGAATTAGACGGGATGATTTAGATCGCGAGTTATTAACATTTTAAGATTTTCGGTCTCGTCGGCTAAACAGGGGGGGGAACATGTTCGATGACGTCCCACTGTTGCGCTCCCAGCCTGTGGAGCGATGCGCTCCCAGCCTGTGGAGCGATGCGCTCCTAGCCTGTGGAGCGATGCGCTCCCAGCCTGTGGAGCGATGCGCTCCCAGCCTGTGGAGCGATGCGCTCCTAGCCTGTGGAGCGATGCGCTCCTAGCCTGTGGAGCGATGCGCTCCCAGCCTGTGGAGCGATGCGCTCCTAGCCTGTGGAGCGATGCGCTCCCAGCCTGTGGAGCGATGCGCTCCCAGCCTGTGGAGCGATGCGCTCCCAGCCTGTGGAGCGATGCGCTCCCAGCCTGTGGAGCGATGCGCTCCCAGCCTGTGGAGCGATGCGCTCCTAGCCTGTGGAGCGATGCGCTCCTAGCCTGTGGAGCGATGCGCTCCTAGCCTGTGGAGCGATGCGCTCCCAGCCTGTGGAGCGATGCGCTCCTAGCCTGTGGAGCGATGCGCTCCTAGCCTGTGGAGCGATGCGCTCCTAGCCTGTGGAGCGATGCGCTCCCAGCCTGTGGAGCGATGCGCTCCCAGCCTGTGGAGCGATGCGCTCCCAGCCTGTGGAGCGATGCGCTCCCAGCCTGTGGAGCGATGCGCTCCCAGCCTGTGGAGCGATGCGCTCCCAGCCTGTGGAGCGATGCGCTCCTAGCCTGTGGAGCGATGCGCTCCTAGCCTGTGGAGCGATGCGCTCCTAGCCTGTGGAGCGATGCGCTCCTAGCCTGTGGAGCGATGCGCTCCTAGCCTGTGGAGCGATGCGCTCCTAGTCTGTGGAGCGATGCGCTCCTAGCCTGTGGAGCGATGCGCTCCTAGCCTGTGGAGCGATGCGCTCCTAGTCTGTGGAGCGATGCGCTCCTAGCCTGTGGAGCGGTGCGCTCCTAGCCTGTGGAGCGGTGCGCTCCTAGCCTGTGGAGCGATGCGCTCCTAGCCTGTGGAGCGGTGCGCTCCTAGCCTGTGGAGCGATGCGCTCCCAGCCTGTGGAGCGATGCGCTCCTAGCCTGTGGAGCGGTGCGCTCCTAGCCTGTGGAGCGATGCGCTCCTAGCCTGTGGAGCGATGCGCTCCCAGCCTGTGGAGCGATGCGCTCCTAGCCTGTGGAGCGATGCGCTCCCAGCCTGTGGAGCGATGCGCTCCTAGCCTGTGGAGCGATGCGCTCCTAGCCTGTGGAGCGGTGCGCTCCTAGCCTGTGGAGCGATGCGCTCCTAGCCTGTGGAGCGGTGCGCTCCTAGCCTGTGGAGCGATGCGCTCCCAGCCTGTGGAGCGATGCGCTCCTAGCCTGTGGAGCGATGCGCTCCTAGCCTGTGGAGCGATGCGCTCCTAGCCTGTGGAGCGGTGCGCTCCTAGCCTGTGGAGCGATGCGCTCCCAGCCTGTGGAGCGATGCGCTCCCAGCCTGTGGAGCGATGCGCTCCTAGCCTGTGGAGCGATGCGCTCCTAGTCTGTGGAGCGATGCGCTCCTAGCCTGTGGAGCGATGCGCTCCTAGTCTGTGGAGCGATGCGCTCCTAGCCTGTGGAGCGATGCGCTCCTAGTCTGTGGAGCGATGCGCTCCTAGCCTGTGGAGCGATGCGATCGGTTCTGTTGCGCTCCCAGCCTGTGGAGCGATGCAATCGGTTCTGTTGCGCTCCTAGCCTGTGGAGCGATGCGATCGGTTTTGATATCATTATTCTGTAGCGCTCCCAGCCTGTGGAGCGATGCGATCGGTTTTGATATCATTACTCTGTAGCGCTCCCAGCCTGTGGAGCGATGCGATCGGTTTTGATATCATTAATCTCCGTCCTATTAATCAATCTCAGTCCTGGGCATCAGAGTGTACTAATTACTAGGACGGAGATCTCCGTTTGGGGCCCTCAACCTGTTAACAAGGGTCGGTTATGTATTATTACGTTATTGTCCAGGTTGTTGTTAAGACGTGTGCATTGGCACTTATTATATTATTCTATATTACTGCACAACATGGCAAATGTTTTATCAGTCAATGCAAGATATACTGAACATCATATTTAATTTAGAATGATATACAATATTATATACAGTATTATAATTATATTATAATTATATATTATATATAATTATATTTAGGCTTCGATTATTGATGATCGATTATGTAACAATGCTGCATTGCATTCGAAATGCATTGCTGAATCGATTATTTTTGACACCACTAGTTCTTGTACAGTAGCTCAGCGTTTGTACCTGTAAGGTGTTGACGCGGACAGACTGCTCGAAGCAGTCCACGCACTGCTGGAAGTCCTTGTTGCGCAGGTGCAGCAGGGCCTTGGAGCGCATGGCGCGGGCGCTGCGCCCACCCGAGAGCTCCCACGCCCGGTCATAGTACTGATGCTCCCTCAAGACATCTCCCAGCAGACAATACAGAGTGGGAGTCTCCTTCTTCTCCAGCTCCCTCCGCAGGATCTCCTCTGCCTGGGACACACAACATATCACAATCAATAATGTCAAATGTCAATACATTGTTGTTTTTAGATTTAGTCAAAGTCTTATGATCTGATCGGCTCAGAGACGGGTGCATAGGCAGGGATCAGAGTGTACAGAATAACATTGACGCACACACCGTCTACACTTGCACAATAAGGAGATTATTTCAGCAACGTTTAGGTCAATATAGAGGAGTCCTTATTGTGCAAGTGTAGACGGGTGTGGGTCATATTATTTTAATCTATACATTTAGTTTGTTAAACCTTTCTCCATAGTAACGATACAGAGTTTACTGGAATAACTGAGTAGGTGTTGGCCAAATATCAGCGTTAACAAACCTTCGACAAGGAATAACAAGCTAAAGGGAAGACTTTAGTAGGTATTTGGGCCAAGAAGGTACTGTAGGACATAAAGATGAAGGAGAAAAAGAGGTAAAGGGGCAGAGAGGTATTATGGGGTGGATGGATGCTGCTGATGGTGTCAAGAGAAGAGGTGAGAGAGGGCAGTGGAGTGGAACAAGCAAAGGAGAGCAGAAAGAAGTGTGAAGAATGGAAAGGTGGTGTAGAGAGAACAAAACAGGGAAAGAAAAAAAAAGTTGACATCTGTGAAGAGAAAAACAAGGTTTGAGAGATATGAATACAAGCCATAGAAGAAGACTGTTTTTTGACTACCCATAATACTACTAGGAAACTCAACTTCAAATCAAACAAAACCAGTGATTCCCGTGAAGCAAATTGTTCAGGGCAAACCAAGGCCAACATATACACCTGCTCTCTCCAGCAGAGACAATTCCCAGAGAATGAAAACACAGCTGTGTAAGTAGAACGACGAGTGGACTCAAGACCCCTCGTTTGAGTTGAGATCGTGACGTGTGCTGCTGCCTTTGGGGCCAAGCCCCCAATCAATATTCTCTTCACTGTGCATCTACAGTATCAGGCAAAAATAAATCTACTGTACTGTATGCTAAGCGGAAAATCTGACTATAAAGTGGTTGTCAGATCAAATATTAAAGGGATATTTCACTTTAAAAAATGTTTTATCATCTACTCAGGTTTATGTGAACACCCCTGACAGTTTTTAAGTTGCTTGATTCAGTATTTAGACATCTTTTTTCTGGTAACTGATACTGCCCTCCTAATACGTGAGGTGCCAGTGTTCTTTTTTTATTTACATTCTTCATAACAAATCCAGTGTGGTAAGACGGTGTTATTATTAGGGCTGTCAAAAACTATTAAAGTTGTAGTGAAATGAAAAATACGTTTTTCACACTTTTAGACCATATCCGTGGTCATCATATGGGCATACCTGACAATGGATGCCAAAAAAATGGGCAAATTCAAATTTTCGTGTTTTTATATCAAAAGTCCATAAAATGTTTTTGTAATTACTTCCTGAAAACGAAAACATGCTGCGTGATGACGTGTCGAGGCCCACATCAATAAAAGACAATAAAAATGAAGCTCACCAGTTTGATTCCCATATATGCCCGTCCGTCAGAACACAGGTGCTACTGATTATAGAAATCCTGCGTTTTTAATCCAATTGAAGATGACATCCAGACAGTGTATTACTCGTTTTCAACCTAATCATCATGCTAAAATATGTATATAGGTTGTGTACAGGTTAGAAAGAAATTCCCTGGCTTTTCTGCCGTCTCTGTCACTGTAAACAAACCACTGTGCATGAGACGGACGTATAGGACCCATAGCCTGGAGGGATGCAACGCTCTGATTGGTTTAGAAACTTCAGAGCCAGCGTTTCAACCTGAAACTTCAAAATAAAATGCCCACCATTTCCGTTTCACTACACCTTTAAAATGTTAAATCAGATGGGATTATGGGATGTATGAGGCGGGTCATCAAAGCATGCATTAATTGCGTTAACATTTTTAATTAATTAATTTCACAAATGTATTTATTTTAGTTATTTTGACAGCCCTAGTTCACAGACAAATGGACGGACACACACGGACGGACAGGAGCGAAAACAGTCTCTGGCATTTGGCGGAGACAATAAACCTTTAAACCGATTTAAAGCAGTTTCCTGGTGGTGCAGCCTGGTGGTACACCGACCATTATGCTCCTTGAGGGTCACAAGGTCATGAGTTCAGGTTCCTATGACATCTCGCATGTCTCTTCCTATGTCTCTACTCCTTTGCCTTCTCACTACTGTCCTATCTGTCTATACATTCCAGAAACCTCCATCTGTGTTTACTGTATGCGTGTCGTACCGTACGGCGATGTATAAATGAGCCCTCAGCCAGAGCATTTACGCGAGAGAGTTTTTACTCTCCAGGTACGTGATTTATGTTTCAGGTTGATAGAACATGTCACTGTGCACGTGCCGTGTACCCATACGTCACACTGTACTTCTGTGATTGCAGCAATGTTTTTTTTTTGTTCCTCGTGGATGAATTATTGTCACTTAGGAGTACGCTCATGAAAAAAGATTATTCCAGAAGCCGAGACAACGATGCAAAAAGTCAACTACTTAGAGCAAATTAGCTGATTAGCTATGGCTTTCCTCTGGCTCTCCTTGACATGTTCTGCACAGCCAAAGGCATGACCGGACAGCGAGCTCGTCTGAGACAGACTGTCTGAATGGAAAGAAACACATAAGCTTCACTTTGCCTTTCAAGAGAGGATAAAGGAGGGGAAAGGAGGTCTGATTTTATGACCTTGGAATGAAGCCACTAGTTGCAATGCCTCGTGTGCCTCGTCTTCTCGGGTAGAGGGAGAGGGAGAAGAGAAAAGACAGAAGGAAAGCAAGTGAGAAAAGGGAGAGCGAGAGAGAGGTGTGTGTGTGTGTGTGTGGGTGTAGAAAGACTGGGAGCATTCAGTGTTTCTTTCTGTTCACTGAAACACTGTCAGGCTTATTGTGCTGGGTTGAACACATGAGGGGTTCAGTGCACTCACTGACCTTTGGCGTTAAAGGGTCTAGAGTGGAATCAGCCCTTTGCTACTATATCTGTTGCTTTTCTAAATGGGCCTTGTCTTGCGGTGTAAGTTGTGGCTCTTTAATGCAAGATGAGCATAATTTTCCACACTGCATTGGCACACAGGGGGGGGGAAATCCAATCAAACTTTGAATATTTCACGAAATTGAATAACATTAATGCGTGATGAACTGTCTGTGTGTGTGAATGGATTCACTGTCTGCAGAGCAGGGGCATAGCCATTGGTGTGAGGGTAACAATCCCTTTGGTGCTGTGCAGAGGTGCTTAAAACATGTGCTAGTGTCAAGCATCCACTTCACAAACGTGTGTGTTTGGACTAGGCTATTCATTAACCACATGGAGAATAGCTGCCGAAGTCTGAGCTTTTATTTTTGCATGAAGACACAAGTAAGTAAGTAAAGTTTATTTGTAGAGCACCTTTCGCAGTAGAGATGGGTCGTTCGTACGAACGATGACCTGTACTAGAGTGTTGCATCTATATATTGTTTTATCATTTACTTTTAGTTGTATTACTTTTCTTATTTGATAATAGTAGATCAGAAGTATTGTTTTGCACAGTGTTGTTCTATCAATTATATTTCTTTGGGTTTTGCACAGATATAGACTACACAGTAAAATGATCAGTGTGTATATCAGTGTGTACCTGTAAAGGTCCATTCTGTGGTACATCCCGGGTGTTAATTTAACTCTGAGAATGTACAAATGGGACCAAATGGACCTGTGTACAAATGGAACAGGTTAATTTGGTTAATGTGTACACTCTCAGCAGAGTTAAATGAACACTTGGTATATTACACCCAAGGACAGTTCAGGCCGCTCCTGGGTTTAACAGCTGCACCCCAGGGCAGTCCCTTGTATTTATAGTAGTACAGTGTACAGGTAGCATCATTTACACACAAGAAGGGTAAATACAAAATGGTGATCTCACTGTCAGAGCAGAGGGATGTGGTGCCACCTTTTAGAATGCTTACAATGAATGTTTCTTAAAATATATAAATATACAAATGAGCCAGTCTTTTGAACAGCTCTTTGAAAGGAACGGATCCCAGAGATCCGGCTCCTCAGAGAGCCATAAATCCCATCTTTATTTCGCAGACAATCACAGTCACAAAGTGCGTTAACAACAATACAAGAAAAACAAGTCAATAATAAAATTAAAATAAAACAATGAATATTTAACCAAGCCGGTGAAATTGAAGAAAGGAATACAGGATTATCTTACAACACAAAATCTGTAGTCAAATAGGGCTATGAAAAGGCCTGTGAGTTTAGGTACGTTTTTAAGTGGAAGGGGAGCTCATTCTATAGGGGGGTCGCCTTAGGGGGATCGATCACCTTTAGTTGACAACATTTCTATGTCACACAGTATGTGACATTACACTTATGTGGCTGGACCATAAGTAAAGTAATGGTGTATGTAGTGATGCCATGTAGTGATGCCAATATGGACATCAACACCAAACTGCTAGTAAATGTAAATGTTAACACACTGCACTTCTGAACAGATGTGTGATCTGCACTGTCCACATTGAGCATTGTGCTGTAGTGTAAGTGACCATTGTAAGTGTTCCAATTAGAGATTAATGATCCATCAATCCACAGACCAACTAACCAATGATAATTACGATGATGCAATGATATTGTAATACATCTGTGTGCATTTCCCATCTTTGTGCATTCCTTTGATTGGTCTACACACTGGGGCGGAGAAGCGAAGTGCATCACACCAAGACAATCTAACATACTGCATATTGCGGCTGTCATTCAAACGTTTTACTATTTGTCAATTTGTGGAAATGAAAGTGATATTGTGGCACATACCGTACTGGAAAATTGATGTAAACAATCAAAAAATAAGGTTAGGCAACAACAATGCATTCTCTGGAGGAAAAGTATAAAGAAAACAAATTGAGCTGAACTGGGGGGAAAAATAATAATTAGTATTAGTATGTTTCACATGAGCCTGAAAGTCCAATCCGAAGAAAAGATTGCTGCGCTGCTATAAAACAACAACAGCAAACAGTTTTGCAGATGACAAATCGGGAAGGAAACGGAGACAGCAAAGTTTAGACTCTGTTCAGTATTCCTTTCCAGTCTCCACCCTCATTGGTTTTCTGCAGTGTGCCTATAGGTCAGACTCATACATTTAGAAAGAGTCGGGGGGTTGGGAAGGGGGGGCTGTTGCAGAGAACAGAGTGATGAGAACAGAAAGTTTTGTCCAAAAAGGAGAGAGACACGGTGCTGGACTGAAACCAAGTCAGCCCAGACAAATGGATTGCCTGGCTATTTTGTTCCCCGTGTTACATGGAGTGTTGGCCGCCCCTCGGCACCACATGCTTTAGGAGCAGAGGACTTTTATTATTGAGCCCAATGCACCTGGGTAATCACATTGGGAGAGACAAAACAAGCTGTAATTCAATAAGGGAGGCCCTGCAGCACCGAGTCCCACACAGGGGCCTGGGAGAGAGAGAGAAAGAGAGAGAGAGAGAGAGAGAGAGAGTGAGAGAGAGAGAGAGAGAGAGAGAGAGAGAGATAGAGAGGGAGAGAGAGAGAGAGGAGAGTGGGGGACAAGTGCAGGTCAATCTGCCTCACCTGGAAGACCGAGCACGAGGGGTGCACGTGTGCGAGCGTGTGTGGAGGAGTTTTAATTCTACGGGAAGCAATCTCTCCACTACTGTGCTTATACCAGCTAGTAGGGATAGTGGTTCTCTGTGCTTATACCAGCTAGTAGGGATAGTGGTTCTCTGTGCTTATACCAGCTAGTAGGGATAGTGGTTCTCTGTGCTTATACCAGCTAGTAGGGATAGTGGTTCTCTGTGCTTATACCAGCTAGTAGGGATAGTGGTTCTCTGTGCTTATACCAGCTAGTAGGGATAGTGGTCGCTCAGTGTAGTGCATGCTGTGAATGTTTTACTGCTAGTTCAATAAGCAACATATTGTGTAATTTATGTACTGTATGTGTGTACAATTAAATATACACATCGCAATGTATACATTACTGCAATATTGCCATAAGTAAAAAGCAAGTGCAAGTGTGCAAACACTCACTGGGGACTGGGCTTCACCTGCTTTATAAAATGTATTTTTAATATACCCTATTAATAATTAATACACTGCCTATAGGGGGAACCCGGGGCAGTCCCTAATTAAATCTAATCCTATTTCCATGGTTACAATCTATATTACATAAACCCACATGCGTCTAATAGAAGTCTCTAAGTCTGTTTCTAGTAGTTTCTAGAAAATCCAATAAAAAAATCCTTAGTATAAATTGCAACTCCAGAAAAAACAAAATGCCGTGCAGTAAATCCACCTGCTTTCATTAGCACTCCACCCTGGCTGATGGAGTGGAGTGCACTCTGCTTTAATTGTATTCATAACTACAGCAACACGTGTTGACTTGAGTGTAAACAAATACACAACCTCTTTATTAACCCATTTTGACATAAAAATGTCTTATACATCCTGACAGTTTTCTGAAAAAGCTATGTTTCTATATCAGTCGTTCTTCGATTTTTTAAAAATAGCAGACCTACAAGCTCGTAGCGCGCCACTCGGTGGCGCGCTATGAGCTTGTAGATCTGCTATTTTTCAATAGCTAAAGCATAACATAATGCTAACACCAAAAGGGGCTCACGCCCAAAATGGGTTAAGACCCCTCCTTTTCTCTCGCTACACCAAATGTCTTCTCTGAAAATAGCCGACCTACAAGCTGAGTAGCTGACAACTCGTCGCAATTGTGGAGCTTATTATTTTTACCTCCAAAAATAGGGATCTTAGAGTTGATGTTGTTAGTATATTCAAATAAATATCCTGCCCCAGAAAAACCATAGGGTAGAGCGGAAACCGGAAACTCCTGATCACAGGCGGCGGTGGCTCAGGGGTAGAGTGGCTGGATGGTAACAGAAAGGTTGCCAGTTCGAACCCGGGCTCCCCCAGAGTTGGTGTCGAAGTGTCCTTGAGCAAGACACTGAACCCCTAATTGCTCCTGATGTTCTGGTTGGTGCCTTGCATGGTTTCCGCCGCCATCGGTGTATGAATGTGTGTGTGAATGGGTGAATGTAATGCACAATCTATGTAAAGCACCTTGGATAAAGGTGCTATATAAATGCACCATTTACCATTTACAGACGATCCTCAGTCAGTTATGAGGGGCGTCATTGAGGCACAGATCAGCCCTACTCAGCGGTCTGTTGAAAGTAGTGTAGTCTAGTGTCCACCATCTCTAAATGTACAGTAACGGTAATGATAAATGAGGCGTCATTATGTCTGGCTTTGAACTGTTGCACAGAAGAATAGGGGGGAGAGAAAAGACAGTAAAAATGTGCTTGTGACGATTTCTCTACTAAGGCAAGATTCAAAATGGTTAGTCTTTTATAATCAAAGCAATGTCGACAATAGACAATCACTGAAAAGTTTTGTTTGGTAAAATAGCATAGAACATATTGAAAAAGCACCTAGTGTTTTCAGAAGTAAACAATATATTCTCATTAGAAATAAAAAAAGTTACTTTTTTATTTTGACAATGTAACTTTGGCCTCAACCTGAAGTGAATTTGGTTCCGATGTGGGTTAATAATAATCTTTCCTACTACATAATGTACAGTATGAATAACAAAACGGTGTATAAACGGGAAATAATCATAATTTAATAATAATAATTTTAAATATTTGCGTTGGCTATTAAAAATAGCAGATATACAAGTTCACAGTGCGTCACGTACGTATGTCCGTAATTTCTTAGTATATTAAAGTTATTTGTCATATCTGCCCTGTGCAATTTTTGATTACGAGGCCTCAAAGGCAATCTGAAATGACCTTTTTATTCATAATTAAATCGTTATTGGCAATTATTTGTGTGACAATTAATCGTCAACTTAAACTTGTAATCGTGACAGCCCTACCCTCCCACCCCTCCTGCTCGGCCGGGAGGTCGATTGCTCAGGGTCAGTGACTGGACAGACGAAGGAAGGCTGATTATATGTCACCTCGGAGTCTATTCCCAATCTACTGTGATATGTGAGAATCTGAGGCCTGGATGAACCAGATGGCCATTACCTCATGTTTCTGGAGCTCATCCTCTGAGCAGCCACGCTGGGAAAAAGTGGCTGACAGCACCACTCCACTTGGCACAAGGCAACAGTCGCAACACAAACATCCGCCACTGTGGGGCATAGCCTCAAATAACATCTACATGCTCTTTGGTTTGAACGTGGTTTGCTTTCTACACGTGAAATGGAGTGGGACCGGAAAATTGGAAAGAGTACACAGGGCATATTCTGGAGCATTAAATTAACACAGTTTCGATGCCATAAAGTGTCAATAAAGTCACAGTGCAAGAGTGCTTAAATGTTTTAATCCGGCGTAGCACAGTGTGAATTTAGTTTTTGCACTCGAACCTGAGCTCATTAAAAGATAAAAAGGTCTTGTCGTGTGGTTCCACAAGGAGGCCTGTGATGTACTCGAGTGCATGGATAAGAATATGTGATGTTATTTTCTTCCTTAGCTCTGTGTGACAGGGCAGTATTCAATTACAGCTCTACGTAGGCAGCTTGAAACGAGGCAACAGTGACACTTTATTTAGGCTGCTGCTTCTTGTTAGTCTAAAGGTGCTTGCACACTGCGTGGTTTGGCCATCTTATACATTCATTATATGTCACACTGCAACGGGGGGGAAAGGAAAAATTTGATCATCCCTCTAGTCACACTGTGAGACCAGAATGCCACCTACGTATGTCAGCCAATGTCAGCCAGTGCAACAGTTTAGCCTCAATGCCATTTGGATTGAGACTTTACTTGCCAGACTCGGTTGGTAATTTCTCCAAAGGGAGATTTCACAAAACTGATGGCAACAAGACTAGCAGGCAGTAATTTATTGCCTGTGATTTAACACCTGTAAAATAGCTGAAAAACTTCAGTAATGTGTTTTGTTTCTGTAAAACACAAACAGTGACCTTATTACTTTACTTACAATTTACAATTTAGGCATTTAGCAGATGTTCTTAATCCAGAGTGATTTACAGTAAGCAAGAACAAAACATGGAGAACAAATACATAAAAATAGTCATCAAGAATCATACATAAGCTAAGAACCTAAGAGTGGAATATCTATATAATGAAACTATGTGTGTATACACTATAGAGTGCTATGTCTACATAAAATGCTATCTAAGTTACATAAGTTGAGCCTTTGCATATGCCTGTAACGTCCTCGAGGCTAGAGCAAGTGCTACAGCAAGTGCTACGGGCTAAGATGGAGTCTGAAGAGGTGGGTTTTCAGACTACGGCGGAAGATTGGGAGTGAGTCTGCAGTTCTGATTGCAATGGGAAGTGCATTCCATAGTTTTGGAGCCAGAAGGGAGATGAGATTGATTGGGACGTATGGACTGTGGAGAGTTGTCCCAGCGTTTTTAGTGAATGTACTTCCAGCTTCCCTGCGTTGGCTGATCCGAACGTGCGGGAGGGTTTGTAGGGTCCGATCAGACTTGCAGATATGGGGTATGGCAACCTTTGGTCACGACATTGCCACATTTTTGGAAACTGCCAAGAATCCATATGGCTGTCCTTGACCTTGTCTCACTGAACGCCCAAAGATGCCTACAGTCAATGGTTTTGCCTCATTTATGCTTAAATGTGGAAATTTGGACAAACTTAAGGCAGGAAAAAGCAGCCACTGAAAACGGAAAGTGTACTTCCGTGTGTGCCTGACTAAAAGAGAGAAAAACTGTAGGTGATGGGCGAGAAGAGAGAAGTGATCATCACAATTGGAGGAAAGCCATGATTTTCTCTCATTTTAGAGTGAGGCACTCCTTTTAATTTATCATAGGTGCCATATATTTAATTATGACCGGATCAGTGCTAAAGATCATCTGGCACTAACAACCTGGAGGACACAATGGGTTTTTTGGCTGGCAAGCCAGCACTACAGATGGGCTGACTGACTGAGTGATCAGAGTGATCAAGTTACAGCATTGGTCGGCCGGTTGACAAAATAGACTAGCCAATCGCAGGGCAATCATTCCTCCTTAGTTTTAATAGTTCTTGTACAGTATGCTTATTATAGTACAATGTTGTTACCTCTGCTATCTCTAGTAATGCTAGTAATCTCTAAACTTGAAAATATAAATGCATGGAAGTGGACTTTATTTCCCCTCGCTTTAATTTACCACAGGTAATATTTATTTGGAAAAAGGTGTGGGGAAATCAAATCCTTTGCGACCAATCACTGCTGACTCTAAATCCAAACACAGTGGAGGTCCACAGTATTTTTCCTAATCATATGATAAGATCAGTAAAACCCTGATGTTTTATCAATCAGCTGTTCGACTGCACACTGCAAGGCTGACGTCCTGGCGTCTAAGAGAGAGCGTGTGAATGTAGTCCAACTCAAACAGGCATTTTACTCTGCCTATCTCTATGGGATGGTGTGCACTTGCATTTGTGAGAGAAGACTTCGTAACAGCCTGGGTCTTTTAATTGTGTGGCGGACATCTCATAGGAATTTCTTGGGGCCAGGCAAGGTTAATAACCGAGCAAGGAAAGGCTGCCCAGACTGATGAATGATGTCTGTCACATCTGCCGGACCACAGCAGAAGATAAGCAGGTGTACCACCACATGGATGGACGGATGGACGAATGGATGGAAGGGTTTAGGGAGGAGAAGGGAGATAGCCAGGTAATAGGATGGACAGAAGGGGCATTCACTCCATTGAGCCAGCTCTGCCTCACCAAACATCAGATTAACTCATCTTTTGAGCTTCCTGCTTGCTGTGCGGTTGTGTGAGGCTGTGTGTGTGTGTGTGTGTGTGTGTGTGTGTGTGTGTGTGAGTGTGTGTATGAGTGAGAGCAAGTGCGTATGTGTATGCGTGTGGTGACAGCAGCCATATTCAGTGTGAAAGATGGGCTTGTCTGCATTCAGAAGCATTGGGTATTAAATGGTCCCTCAGCTGAACACTGGGAAGAGGCTGCTGCAGCTCCCACAGGGCGGGGTGGTCACTTTGTGCGTGTGTGTGTGTGTGTGTGTGTGTGTGTGCGTGTGTGCGTGTGTGTGTGTGTGTGTGTGTGTGTGAGCTGCATGTGAAAAGCAGAAGTTGTGCATACATGTATGCCTGCATTTATACACACGGATGAGTCTGTGTGTGCGTTTCTGCACTGTAGGTACAGTATGTTTGTTTGGATTTGTGCATTCGTGTCTGTGTGTGTTTGTTTTTCTGTTTATCTATGTACTAAGTCTGTTGCCATCTGTGTGTGTGTGCGTGTGCGTGCGTGCGTGTGTGTGCGTGCGCGTGTGTGCGATTACCTTGCCGTGTTGACCAAGCCTCTCGTAGCAGATAACCACGTCCTCCCACAGTTCCAGCTTCTCGTACATGAGCAGAGCAGAGTCATTACAGCCCAGGTCTGTCAGCAGGCTGGCCAGCTGTTTCTACAATCACACCAGATAAGAGGAGACAAGAAACAACTGTAACTTGGCCCGTTTCCTCGTGCTCTAAATAATCCCTGGTGATTGGTTCATCGAACCGGGCCAAAGTATCGCGTCACACACTTCACAGCACATACATACATGCAGAAATCATAGGAAACTTGTGCAATTAGCTGGCTTCAGTTAGATAAACAAGTAAGTGCATGACTGTATCCATCTCCAGCCCGCCACAGACTTTTCCCAAGTCAGATATCATTTCCAAACTGCACGCAAGTAAAGAGCCCATGGGGAGTGAAGGTGCATGAACCTTTTGCCTCAGGATTTTCATTTTCCGTATACCTTTGGAAAGGCTTGAAAGACTTAAATACCTCAAGTTTTAGACTGCTCATGCTAATAATCGATGTATGTAATTTTAGCTGGTGGTAGATGATGTGGATGATGGCAATGTCGGTTGTCCAGAGCCACAGATCTGTTTGCTATGCCCATATATGGTCATGTGCATTATGATATGTGCTTGCACATACTGTATGCACTATGCACTCACCTCAGGCTCATTCTACAGCACTACTTTTTGTTGTTGTTTTATTTGTCCACTCATATTTCTCTGTCCTCTGGTTTAGTGTCTACACTGCCTTGCTGGTTGGCTATTGACGATATTCAGGCCACGGCCATCTTGCCAGCAAGGTGCTAACTAGGTGCAACTTCCCATTGACAGCCCATTCGGGGGGCGACTGTGGCTCAGGAGGTAGAGCAGGTCGTCCAATGATCCATGGGTCGGCGGTTCGAATCCCGGCTCCTCCTGTCTACATGTCGAAGTGTCCTTGGGCAAGACACTGAACCCCAAATTGCTCCCGATGTGCTGGTTGGTACCTTGCATGGCTTCCGCCGCAATCGGTGTATGAATGGGTGAATGTAATGCACAATCTATGTAAAGCGCCTTGGATAAAGGCGCTATATAAATGCACCATTTACCATTTACCATTCATCCAAACAGAAAAGTCCTATCTATTGTATTAAACAACGTCAAACTCACCAACATTGCAGCTGTACGGAAAGCTTGAATTATCCTCTTTCAATCTGTAAAGTTTTTGTTTCATAAAAATCCACCGTAGACATTTTATGAGCTACTTCCTGTCAATAAATTCTGTGCAGGTTATTTTTTTCTAAGTGTCAGAGTTTGGGAGTGCTTGTTGGATATCACTCAACAGCCCTGCGTACCACCTGTTTTGAATGTGCACATTATGCAGAGGGCAGCAGGAGGTTGCTTTACTAAAAACAAGTGCTTCCAACCTCCAATACTGTGAAAAAAATCACCTGCAAGGAATTTATTGACAGGAAGTAGCTCATAACAAGTCTACAGTGGATTTTTATGAAACAAACACTTTGCAGATAGAAAGAGGATAATTCAAGCTTTTGAGCTTTAGTGAAGATAGACAGGAAAGAGGGAGAGAGAGAAGGGGAGAGACATGCAGCAAAGATCGTCATGAACGGGACTCAAACATGCGACGCGCTGTCAGGCCAAAGCCTGTGTGGCATCCGCCTGGACCACTTGGCCAGCGGGCGCCCGACATGTACAGTATTATGAAAGTTCCAATGATAAAATAATAGGATTAGGATATCACTGCATTGAATTTCATGGTATTATATAATACGCACACACACACTCCTAGATGGCCCCTCTGAGACACAGCATTAAAAAACTAAACACAAAGTGTGAGAGATGTAATATAAGGGGAGGCAGTGAGAAACATAGGGAATGATGTAGAAAGGTAACAAGTGCTATGTTTGGTTGACTGAGAATGACAAGGCAAACTACTCTACACTTTCAGAAAAAAGTGGAAAAACTGACCAGTTGACCTGGTTTCCCTGCTCGCACCAATAAGAAGGACACATTCAGGTTGGCGCATGGGGCAGGAAAGATAGAGGTGCACACAGTTTCAGACACAGGCAAGCACGCCATACACACCGACTAATTCAAAGCTAAGACAAGCTAGCTCACATATTAACCAATTTTGTGCGGGAACCCCTTTTGGTGTTAGCATTAAGTTATGCTTTAGCTATTGAAAAATAGCAGATCTACAAGCTGGCGCGCTACGAGCTTGTAGGTCTGCTATTTTTGAAAAATCGAAGAACGACTGACATAGAAACCGACATTCAGAAAACTGTCAGGATGTAGAAGACATTTTTAGAATCTGATCTCAGGTCAAAATGGGTTAAACACAGCTATTGTGTGGTGCTTGTACTGTCCAAACCTCCGGACTACAGCTGGCCACTAAACCAAGTCAATCTCCACTGTCCAATAGCACTGACTGGCATGCTGCCAGGCGGCGGCACTCAGGCAAGCACTGGCTGCTGCCAAGCCAAGCCCCCAGGCGACTAGATCTCTACAATTAACTCTGGGATGGTGATGGCCAGACACTCTACTACCCAAAAAAAGTCATATACAAGTACATGCAAATGTATGCTGGCGAACGCACAGTGCATTGGAAACCATGGTGCTGTCACTGTCACTACTACTACTTTACTTTTCCCAAACACTAACATAATATTGTATGCAGACTATTATATGCAAACGCTTAGGTAGTATAATCAAACTCTTTTTTTGCCCCAGGTCAATAATCAAGCTCTGTTTCAGCCCCAGGTCACTATGACACAGTCTCCCTCTCTCTCTCTCTCTCTGGCATGTTCCAGACTTGGATGGTGCTGCTCATCAGCAATGATATTGCAGCCTCTTCACCTCTCGTTCTATTTTCCAAAACATTTATTTTGAGATTGGAGACACAGGGATGAGTGACAGGAATAAGGGACAGACTGATGCCCAATTCACCCTTTGTCAGACTTCTGATTGGTCCCTGACTGACTAACCAGCAGGCTCTTTCTGCCTTGTTCCGCCCTGGACCCGCCTTGTTTATGTTGAACATAATTCTTGGAAAAAACAAACCAGTCACCATGCTGCACCTGTGATGTTCCTTTTTACTGACACCAAATAAGAATTGAACGCACAGAATATCAATACGAAGCAACTGAAAAACACATTATTTCAATGGTAGTGGATGGAGAGAAAGGATTTTTGTCTAACCACGAAACAGCAACCAATGGGTGCGAAGAGGGGCACAGCCATGGGCGGGACTTGACAAAGGGTGAATTCAGACCATTGTCAACGCTAGTCCTTGGCCAGTTTCAATGCTAAATCTATGCAACAAGCGTCTCCACGCTTTTGCTCAGCGTTGCCAATACTCAACAGCAAAAAGTGTGCGAAAACCTCAACTTTGCTGATAGTGCATAGTTAGTTGCTGCGAGAATGAGGTCTAGCCAACACCAACTCAGGATTCCTGGATCACTGCCCTCCACAATTTCCTATCCAACATCAGGTTCTTGAGCTCTCCAGTGTTGTCAGCCAAGCTGTCGCGCCACAGCACGTCTGCATAGGTGGTACGCTTCTTTGCCATCCTGGCTTTGCCCTGGGTTGGCTCCCATAGGGTCAATTTACGTTCTGGTGCCTGAGACAGTGTCCTTCTCTCTTTGACATTGTCTGTGACCCGTGGTAGGTCCCCATAGAGGTCCACATTTCTGATGCGGTCCGTCCATGTGACACCTAGTGCCATTCGTAGCATTCTTGTGTAGACTCCATTCAGGGCTTTTTCCTGTTGTACTGAGGGTCCATGTCTCTGCCCCATACAGCAGTACTGACTCCACAGTAGCTATGAACAGCCGTCTTCTCCCATTATTCCCATATCTGATTTCCACACTCTCCTCATCCCGTGCAAGGCTTTCCAGGCAAGTGCTCTCCGAACCTTCAGATCCTGTTCAGTTGAGGCAGTCCAGGCCCTGAGGTACTTGAGAGTGATCCACAGTGCCTCCTCTCTGCCATTGATTGCACGTCTCAAAGCTCAAGTCTCATCGCTACAACGAACAGGAAGGGGGCAAGAGTGTCACGCTAGTGCATTAGCACCGGAACCCGGTTCACGGTTCTTTCTTTTCAATCTGTGTATATGCCTGAAGAAGGTCATCAGTGACTGAGACATTGTTTCTTTGAATAAATCGTTGCTCCTGTACCGTGCAGTTCGGCAGTGTGCGGATCCATTCTTTGCATATAAAATATACATTCACTAGCAAATCTCTTGGTTACACCAACATTGTTCCTGTGAAGCAGATTGTTTATGCTTATATATTAAGATTATAAATAGCCCTTTATACAGGCTTTCTACGAGTACTTTCCATTCCATTCCATGTAGAAGTTGAGACTTTTTATATCAAAGTTTTTTAACTGGCAGCTGTGCATGTGCGAGTAATGAAGCCTGGGCAACTACATGGCATATTTATTTAACGTCTAAAACGTATAAATAATTTACAAATTTACAAATAAGCCACGTACGGGAGGTGAGATTCCAGTGCTGGTATTTATCCTGCCCGTGTGCTTTGTTGGTGGATGCAGCTGGTGCACTGATCATTGAGCACCTTGTTGGTGGATGCAGCTGGTGCACTGATCATTGAGCACCTTGTTGGTGGATGCAGCTGGTGACCTGATCATTGAGCACCGAGGCTCAGCTGGTGCACTGATCATTGAGCACCGAGGCTCAGCTGGTGCACTGATCATTGAGCACCGAGGCTCAGCTGGTGCACTGATCATTGAGCACCGAGGCTCAGCTGGTGCACTGATCATTGAGCACCGAGGCTCAGCTGGTGCACTGATCATTGAGCACCGAGGCTCAGCTGGTGCACTGATCATTGAGCACCGAGGCTCAGCTGGTGCACTGATCATTGAGCACCGAGGCTCAGCTGGTGCACTGATCATTGAGCACCGAGGCTCAGCTGGTGCACTGATCATTGAGCACCGAGGCTCAGCTGGTGCACTGATCATTGAGCACCGAGGCTCAGCTGGTGCACTGATCATTGAGCACCGAGGCTTTGTTGGTGGATGCAGCTGGTGCACTGATCATTGAGCACCGAGGCTTTGTTGGTGGATGCAGCTGGTGCACTGATCATTGAGCACCGAGGCTTTGTTGGTGGATGCAGCTGGTGCACTGATCATTGAGCACCGAGGCTCTTGCTGGCCGTGGACTGGAAACACATCACTCACCAGCACTAGCAAGCACCTGACAGACACAACGTGCTACATGCACAAATAGAGCATAATACATTTTAACCCATTTTGACCTTTGACCTCAGATTCTATAAATGTCTTCTACATCCTGACAGTTTTCTGAAAAAGCTATGTTTCTATGTCAGTCGTTCTTCGACTTTTCAAAAATAGCAGACCTACAAGCTCGTAGCGCGCCACTCGGTGGCGCGCTATGAGCTTGTAGATCTGCTATTTTTCAATAGCTAAAGCATAACATAATGCTAACACCAAAAGGGGTTCCCGCCCCAAAATGGGTTAAACTAGCAGTTACAGATTGATAGACAAACAACTAAACAACATACATACTGTAAACAATCATGGGCTGCTTCGGCCACGGGTGGTCTTGAGACGGCAGCTTGTTTGAAAACAATCTGTAAATCTCAGCCAATAAATAGGTCATGTAGTCGATCAATATGGATTCCTCTCTCATCTACAGCTGCTAGTTTCAATCTTCGAGACATGCTCGGCCATAACTCTCGAAAACACGGTTGAAATTGATTTCGATGAGCGCTAAACGCAACGTGTCTTGAAAAGGTAAGTTATAACAAAAACGGCTGGCCAGGGGAGAACAATAAGGGGCAGGGGGAGGGCTGGCAGTCAATGAGTTAACCTAAAGTGGAAATCAAAAACGCATTATGTTGCTGAGTGCACAGTAAGCTGTGTGCAGCATTGAAGTAGTAAATAACGAGTCATACACATATTCCCTATAGTACGTTATTCTGTTATACCCCATTTAGTATACAGTAGGAACGGCTGTATTCATTTATTCAACTTTATATCCAACATTTTTTGTATTTATTTCAGTTATTTCATTTCAGATACCGTTGGTTCGTTCATCCATATCTGTCTTGTGCAACCAACCGTATCATATAAAAACCTCACATCTCTGACCAGAGCCCCGTGGTGGTTTCTTAAGCTGGGCTCAGACTACAAGATAATCAGGTGATGTTGGGTCAGAAACAACCCTCAAGAGTATTGTGGGGGGCGTGCGGAACCCCAGCCTAGATCGGGAGCGAATCTCTGGCATAATATCCTCTAGTGTGAGCGGTTCATAGATCCAATCTTAAGCCTCCTGACTTGCTCACAGGACGGTCAGAATTGATCTGGATCATTACTGGCCGAGTGGAACGCAACACACAGTGGGAGACTAGTCACTCCGACCAATAGAAAGACAGCCTACAAGGAGACAGACGAATGAGTGGACTTTTGTCAGGGAGGCCCGGTCCAAAACAACGGTGGTGCGTTCGCCGTTCGGCAGCTGAGGCTTGTAGGTACAGTACAAGGTTTCCACCCGACAACAACTATATTATTATAAAAAAATACGTTGTTCAGATAACTTAGGTTAGGATTTAGAAGGTATATTTAGAATCAGCCTCAGTTCTAAATGGGTTAAAATAATCTGATGAGACAATCTTATAAGATTATCTTGTAGTGTGCGATGCTACCCGATTTCAAAACCGTTTAAGATTTTAAAAATCCTTGTGTGTGTGTATGTGTGTGTGTGTCCAGCTTTGGCCAGACAGTGACCAGACAGTGGCCTTGTGGTTAGTGTCCGCCCTGAAACTGGGAGGTCGGGGTTCGATCCGCGGCCGGGTCATACCAAAGACTGTAAAAATGGGACCCAATGCCTCCTTGGGTCCCATTTTTACAGTCCCATCCTTGCTTGGCACTCAGCATCAATGGGTTGGATTGATGGTCAAATCAACTAATGATTCCCGAGCGCAGCGCACGCTGCGGCTCACCGTTCCAAGAGATGGGTCAAATGCGGAGAACAAATTTCACTGCGTTAACGTCTGTGACTAATCGCACGACTTTGACTTATAGGCATGCCTCAACTCAAGGCTCACCTTGTAAAACTAAAACAAAACATTTTCACACACATACTGTACAGTACATCTACCAACAAACAGCAGACACACACATGCAATGTTCTATCATCCATGTCCCATCATGTCACGGTTCATTGTCCCTTCTGGTTTATGCATGGTCATGTCTATAAACACAATGTAATGTAACTATACTTATAAATCAGGGGATCTGTATCAAGTATCCAAAATGTAAACGCAATGGAAGCTGGTAATCTCTATCTAAACAACCGCCACATAGTTCATAGTTCTTAGTGGGGAAGGGACTTATTGACCTTCATCAGTTAGTTAATGCACTTATACCTGTGATATATATAACTATAAACTGTGAATACTCTAGTACTTTATATTTATATACCTCCTCTGATTGCAATTTTGCACCGTTCTTGTGATACTTTTGTGATACTGTACTTGTACATTGCTGCTATTGTGTATTGTCTACTGTGTATTGTCTGTCTGTTTTAAAAAGCGTCATGTACTACTGCACTTTTGCCCAAGACAAATTTCCCCTCGTGGGACAATAAAGTATATCTCATCTCATCTCATCATCTACTTAATTATAGAGTGTTGACTGTTTTTCCCCCCCCCTTTTTTTTTCTTTCTCTGCAGCTGTGACATTCAGGTATCCAATTACTAGAGTGTTACCAAGGTGCCCGGAGCCTATGAACCCACACTATGTGATACAGTAGTAGAAAAACATGGGGTCAGAGCCGGAAAAACACCACAGCATCGCTAATTGGCCGTCCACAACAAAACATTATGTTGCTATATCAGTGGTGACCCCAACAATTATTATGTGTTTGGATGCCGACCGACATTCTCAAAATATTTTGTTCCAGGATCCCCAGAAGCAAAGATTGGACTTAAAAAATGTGAGCTTGTAGACAGCTATTTTCAACATGCAACCAAGTGTAACATCAGCCATTACGATGCCATCAAGGCCTACCCAAATTACATTTTTGTCCACAAAATCAGCTGTAGATTTAATCGACTAAAATCTCATGATATCTGGTAGACTGAAACTAGACTAAAACTTTTCAGGTGACTAAAATATGACCAAAACTAAATTAAAATGTATTCAAAAGACTATGACTAAACTACATAAAAACTAACACTGTGCTACACTAGCGACTCCTACAGTTTGGTAGGGCAGCACTTTGCCTTTCCAGGGCACCATATACCCAACCTATCACATGGTTAAATGGAAGAACTACCCTTGTGCAAAACCCCCAGGAAGCTATGACACACTTTTATAGAGCTCTGATTCTGAAGTGTTGCCAACTTATCCCATCAATGTGTTTGTTAGGGTGTTTGTAGGTTGTTGTGTCAAGTGCAGGGTGACCTCTACACATCCACCAATCAAGCTCAAATGTCACGCTCAAGTAAGTCGACCCTAGTGGACAAATAAACAAGGCATGTGGCGAAATTATTAACCTTTGTTTGTTTTTGGACCTCCCTACTTGGATGTGAGTACGTCTGCATTGGACCCGCAAAGCCAGTCTCTTCACTCTATCTGTATGGGATAACTTTTTGAAGACCTCTGAGGGTCACACAGTCGCAATTTTTATTGATTTACTGGAGGCATTATTTTTATTTGGACCACTTTTAAGTTTTAATTGATTGAATTCATAGTGTTTTATTATACAATTTTTATTTTTTATTATTTGTTATTGTATTGTTTGACTGACAACTAAAACTCATGCAAAAGGTTTCTATCAAGGATTGCACTAAGGTTTATAAACCAACTTTTAGTAAGTATATTATTAAATTGTACACAATAATGGGTGTTAAGAGGATATACACGCATGCATAATAGTATGGTAGTACAGCATGGTCGTGTTGCAAATTCACCATAAGCAAACAGGTACAATTCCACTGGCTACTACGGCTATACATTTTTGAAACAAAGTGTGGTTCACCTGGCTTACCACTGAGTCGTAGACATGTCTTCCCGTGCACATGCACATGCACGTGTGCAAACACACACCACCCGCGCGCACACCTGCCCCGGTGTTTGACAAATCCCGCCGCCCGCCTGGGGAATGACGACGCTAACCTATACTGTATGTCATCTGACATGGCTTAACATTGGCAGGCAGGAGATAACGGCAACAGCAAAACGTCTGCCAAAGATGACAGCACACATGGATGGAGCACAGTATTGTAGTATAGGAGTTTGCCCTACAGTAAAACTCCAATTACCATTCAGATTGTGGTCCCTGTGAGTCACCTTCAATAACAGGAGGAGGAGGTATGGCGATATGGACAAAATCAATCTTTTGTATATCTATATTCTGACAACAATACCTTATCGTGACTCTAATATAAATGTTCTTTAATTCTTTTACGCACGCGCGCACGCACACACACACACACACACACACACACACACACACACACACACACACACACACACACACACACGCACACGCGCACACGCACACACGCACACACGCACACACGCACACACACACACACACACACACACACACACACACCTCTTTTGCCCTTTGTTGCATTCAGGGCACGCCTCTCTCTCCAGCATGGAGAAAATGCATCATTGCGGTCCCCTTCCTCTCTTGCCTTGCTCGCGCGTTCAATTCCCCGGGCAGCAATAGAGGGCCTTCAATTCCAGCTTTATTGCTGTTCTCGGTTATTACATGCCGCCTGGGCGATGTCTCCTCCTCGACCGATCCCTGTGTGCCGCTCCTCCTTCAATCTCTGACACTACGTGCTTAAATCTCTCTCCTGCCTTTGGTTGGAGAGATACTGCTACGTCCCTTAACTCTTTGAGATATTCATGGATTTCTATATAGTTTTTAGACTTCTCTATGGCAGAATGGCGTTTTTGAATGATTTATTGAAAATTCTCTGTTGTGAATGTGTGACAACGAAAGACCTTCAGAGAAAGCTTGACTTGTCTGCTTCCAGGAAAAAAATGAACTGAGTTGATAAAATGTTTAGTTCTTGTGTTGGAAGCCATTTAAAAGAGCCTGCATTTACACTGTTTTCTGTTTCTAGGACAACAAAAAAAGTTATGACCAGTTGAAGTTTTATTTTCTAAAGAACTTTTTTTCTGCTGGGCGTACACACCCATGCCATATCTCATTTTAAAGGGTGAGTTGTCTAGTTCAATTAAAATAAAATAAAAAGTTTCTCACATGTACCACTGTAGATATTTTGCCATCTATAAATAGCATGGTCAGTCATGATCAATCTGACCTATCCAGCTAAAAGTCCCCCTAGCTCTGAAATGGAACATCATATAAACTCAATTCTTTTTTGGGGTAAAATTAGACATTCTAACGCACATTTTGATATATACCATGTTTACATAGTCTTACCAGTACCGTGTCTATTCATGCATGTATCTCAAAAACCTGTTGTGAAAAAACAGTTTGGATAAAAAACACATCCAAGGACATTGTTTTGATATGACTTTGTGCCCATGATATGTATCAAAATATAGACTTGAATGTATACTGTATTATAACAAAAAAATTGGGTTCTTACCATCTACCGTTACAGAGTAAATCACAGTTGAAACTCGCTTAGTCAAACCATAAACCTCAGAATAGTGAACAAAATAGCCATGACAGGTCTAACTCATTGTAAAAGCTTGTCTTTTATTTTTTATGACTACTAACATAATACAATTATAATAAATAATACAGAAAATAAATAGGCCTACATACAAAACAGTTGTCCCCAAACTCCCCAGTGTCCCCAAACCACTGCATTCCAGTTGTTCTTGACGGTGTGTGTGTGTGTGTAGGCTAAATTTAAAAAAAACAACTGAAATGAATGAATGCATCCGGTTCAGTGTCGGAGAACTCCATCGCAGTCTTGACTCTTCGTCTTCATCATCCTCCTCCTCCTCCTCCTCATCTGATGCCAGTTCTAAATATATAAAAATAAACATTTAGCTGTAGTCAGCCCGGCCAATAGCCAGTTGGGGGGGGGGGGGGGGACGTAGGCTATCTGACATCATCGTCATCATCATCATCACACGGAGACACACTAAACAATGTACAGTCATGACTGTATACAATATACAATGAATGCAATTATCATGCAAGCTCAGACGTCAATGAAACGTCATACAGATCTTATATAATACGCTACTGTTAGCTTCACTCCCCGTCCCCCCTCCGATCCTTGTAGCAAGGATCGAAGTAGCCCCATATGTGCCCTCTCCCTACGCTCATTCTGTAGCTCCCTACGCTCATTCTGTAGCTCCGAGATGAGCTACAGAATGAGCGTAGGGAGAGGGCACATATGGGGCTAGGATCGAAGCAACCACGCGTTGCTTCAGTAAACGATGCATGTTTGTTCTCCGTCTTTGTAGACAGTAAATAAAAGGAGCGAACATTACTCTAAAGATCAGATCGCCTATAAGGCACGCTACAATAGAAAATACTTGTACTGCCATGCGTGCATGCCTGCTACGATACATTTGTACTGCACCAACCGATCGACACCAACCCCCCCTCCAGCCATTATCCAGCACCAATGCACCGACCAACACCATTAGCCAGCACCTTTGGTGCTGGCTAATGGCTGGGGGCCATCGTGGTGAGTCATTCTGGCGTCATGATCTGACTAGTAGTAGTAATTATCCAAGCATCTATTTGTAGCGATCATCTTATGATTTCTGATCACTATAGAAGGGCATTTTCTACAATAAGATTACCTCAAAACATTCCGGGTTGATCGTCTTCTTCAATGGTTTCCCGGTATAGCTCATCGGACGACGATGGGGAGACAATGAAAAAAGGAGGGAGGGAGCAGCGAGTCTCGCTGTAAGCACTGGACCAGGGCTACTCCGCCTGGAGAAGGCGACTGGGACGCGTATGGATCAATACTACTACCACAAAACTCGCTCAAATAAATAGTACTGCTTTCAACTTTTTCTGCTAGAAAATCGCTCGGGCGAGACGGCAAAACAGGCAAAACAATGAAGACTCCCTCTGCCCCCACTGTTTACAGGGGTTGGGACCAGCTTCCAATGGCAACACGTACACGTGTGTCACGTGACACGGGTTTTCTGGGTAATGTAGTTGGAATATAAGCTCAGGAATTTAAACAGCGCTTCGGAGCATATTAATATGTTTAGATTCATCAAAAACTGTGAAGACGCCAATTGGCGTCATTGATCATTTACGGAATTCTGATGAAGACGCCAATTGGCGTCTTTCATCTTCTAAGGGTTAAATGTCCTCTATACCCAAGTCCACTGTGGTCCCTCATGTCCATGACTGAAAACCCAAACTAGTTAAATAGTTAAAGTTCTACAAGCTCACAACGCATCGCTTTGCGCAGTGTTAATTTTGTTGACTAAGAATAAGAGTAAGACTAAAAGACTAGGCCTGGGCCATGGCTCAGTGGTCCAGGCACCTTGGCTGGCAATCCAGTCTGGCAGTGTGCCGCGGGTTCGACTCCCGATCCCAACGGCCTTTACTGCATGTCTTCCCCCCCATCTCTCTCCCCATTTACTGTCAGCCTACTGTCTGTCCCTCCATAAAAAATATAAAATAAAGGCGAAAGCCACAATAAAAAAACATTTAGAAGACTAAAAGACTAAGGTTTTTCAGAAGACTAAAAAGGACCAAAGACTAAATGGTGTGTTATTCAAAAGACTAAGACTAAATATTCTGGATAAATTAACATTGCATTAAGACTAAGACTAAAAGACTAGAAGACTAAGATTTTTCAGAAGACTAAATGGGACTAAGACTAAATGGTGTATTATACAAAAGACTAAATCAAAAATATTCTGAAAAAAAAAACACTGGCTTCGCAGCACATTGTAAGCTTGTAGATCGGCTATTTTCACTACTACTTAAACATTTTTTTTCTAATTTATGTAATATTTAGTTTCCTGGATACTGTGTGCTAGCATGGCAGAGGAAGCTGTAAAGGTTTTATAACTCGCTGAACCCTCCATTAGGAATGCACCTGCGGTAGCTTTGGTTGCAGGACACGACAACAACAGCGTGGGCGTAGGCACGGTCGCACGCACACACACACACACAGCAGTGTTCATTCAATGTATTTCTAAACAAATGGATTAAAGCAAAATAAAATCTCAGAACTGAAAACGTTTATGACCAAGTCCTAATGTTCGATTTGTTTAACATTAGGAACATTAATTTGGTTTTAGTCACATTTTAGTCAACTGAAATGTTGACTAAAATGACTACATATCATAAGAGTTTAGTCGACTATATCTACATTTGATTTAGTCGACTAAAATGTATTTTTAGCAGGCATTTGTTGATGAAATTGTCAATATATTTAGTTTAGTGAAAAAAGGTAGTCGACGAACATTTTCCATCATAGTTTTAGTCGACGAAATACACACACACACACACACACACACACACACACACACACACACACACACACACACACACACACACACACACACACACACACACACACACACACACACACACACACACACACACACACACACACACACACACACACACACACACACACACACACACACACACACACACACACACACACACACACACACACACTTTCTCTTTGTCAACCTTGCACTTGGCTAACCTGAGGAGACCCCAGCAGCAGTCTGCCCGATTGATGGAGGACAAAAGGCGGACTGCTGCACTCGTCTGGTGTCTAGCAGTCCAGATCACCAGAGCGACCTCTGGCATGTCTCCGTCCACTAACAGGATGATTTATTTAGCCTGACACAGATGTACAGTCTGAATGCCAAGCGGAGATTAAATTGGGCCATGGACGGATAGCGGGTGATCACTGGAGTTGAGCAGCCCCATGCTTTACCCTTGGTGATGATGACTCATCACATTACATGGCCAATGAATGGAGGCCCTGGGGACGGCCACCGCACAAAGGTAGATAAGGGTGGTGTTTTGGGTCAGAGACCACTAACAATTGCACCGCACACGCGTACACACTTGTGCGCACACGCGCACATACACACACACACACACTCACACACACAAACATAGCCTTTGTGCGGTGAAATAAACAGTGAGTTCTACTGAGCTGCCAAAGCCACATTTGGGAGTAGTTGTCTGCTTTGGGGTGACAGGTGGCCATGGTTTCAATGGAACTAATGGAATTCAGGTGTACAACACTAACTCTCTTCAGTGGACCAAATGAAAAACAACAGTTTCCCCAACATAGATTTTTGCTTCACGAGTGTGTGTGTGTGAGTGTATGTGTATGTGTGTGTGTGTATGTGTCACAATTTAATGAAAAATAGCAGATATACAAGCTCATTGTAGGTATTGTATTTTTGAAAGATCATGTTTTCTAATCTTTTTTAATCGTTGAATATATATTTTTTAAAGCAAACATATTTAACTAAAATCTTTGTTTCTTGGGGTCCCTGAAATAACATATTTTGAGATGGTGGTCTGTGGTCAAATACATATAACTTTGGAGGGTCCTTGACATGAAAAAGTTTGAGCACCCACTGATAATAATGAACATGAGTTTTTTTTTTTTTAGAAGACATTCAGTAGAATCTGTCTCAGGTCTTAATGTGTTAAATAACAGATAAACGTGATTGTCTCTCAAGTAACAATGTGGGGGGAAAAAGATAATAATCATCAACGAACATCAGAGAGCCAATCAGGTGTGTCAAAGTAAACAACAACAACCAATGATGTGTGGCGATGTAAGTGAGGGAGGCGTTACCTGGACTTCCCACCTGGGCGGAGCGTGACAGCAGTAGAAGACCTTGAGGCGTTCCGACGCAGAGCAGCTCTTCTCCTCAAAGTGATCCGCGATGGTCTGGTGGGAGAATCAACAACAGACACAAAGTCACACTGATGGTCTGGTGGGGGAATCAACAGACACAAAGTCACACTGATGGTCTGGGGGGGGAATCAACAGACACAAAGTCACACTGATGGTCTGGTGGGGAAATCAACAGACACAAAGTCACACTGATGGTCTGGTGGGGGAATCAACAGACACAAAGTCACACTGATGGTCTGGGGGGGGAATCAACAGACACAAAGTCACACTGATGGTCTGGTGGGGAAATCAACAGACACAAAGTCACACTGATGGTCTGGTGGGGAATCAACAGACACAAAGTCACACTGATGGTCTGGTGGGGAATCAACAGACACAAAGTCACACTTATGGTCTGGTGGGGAAATCAACAGACACAAAGTCACACTGATGGTCTGGAGGGGAATCAACACAGACACAAAGTCACACTGATGGTCTGGTGGGGAATCAACAGACACAAAGTCACACTGATGGTCTGGTGGGGAATCAACAGACACAAAGTCACACTGATGGTCTGGTGGGGGAATCAACAGACACAAAGTCACACTGATGGTCTGGTGGGGAATCAAAAAGACACATAGTCACACTGATGGTCTGGTGGGGAATCAACAGACACAAAGTCACACTGATGGTCTGGTGGGGAATCAAAAAGACACATAGTCACACTGATGGTCTGGTGGGGAATCAACAGACACAAACTCACACTGATGGTCTGGTGGGGAATCAACAGACACGCACTCACACTGATGGTCTGGTGGGGAATTAACAGACACAAAGTCACACTGATGGTCTGGTGGGGAATCAACAGACACAAACTCACACTGATGGTCTGGTGGGGAATCAACAGACACAAAGTCACACTGATGGTCTGGTGGGGAATCAACAGACACAAAGTCACACTGATGGTCTGGGGGGGAATCAACAGACACAAAGTCACACTGATGGTCTGGTGGGGAATCAAACAGACACAAACTCACACTGATGGTCTGGTGGGGAATCAACAGACACAAACTCACACTGATGGTCTGGTGGGGAATCAACAGACACAAAGTCACACTGATGGTCTGGTGGGGAATCAACAGACACAAAGTCACACTGATGGTCTGGTGGGGAATCAACAGACACAAACTCACACTGATGGTCTGGTGGGGAATCAACAGACACAAAGTCACACTGATGGTCTGGAGGGGAATCAACAGACAAAGTTACACTGATGGTCTGGGGGGGAATCAACAGACACAAAGTCACACTGATGGTCTGGTGGGGAATCAACAGACACAAACTCAAACTGATGGTCTGGGGGGGAATCAACAGACACAAAGTCACACTGATGGTCTGGTGGGGAATCAACAGACACAAAGTCACACTGATGGTCTGGAGGGGAATCAACAGACACAAACTCACACTGATGGTCTGGTGGGGAATCAACAGACACAAACTCACGGCTGGCATTCAGATTCACAGCTGCAACACACTCAGGAATTATTCACTCAAATACGTGCACCTGCTTACAAAATAAAATCTTGCTTATATAAATATGAAACTTCATCATATTAAAAAACGCTGAAAAACTCAGATCAGAGCTCAAGCTCTGATGCAATTTTATAGCAAATCACTGTTATAACACAAACATATACTGTATGTTAAGTGCAGTTCTTGGCAACGTTTTCAAACGTGAACATTTACAGATGCACACAATTTGAAAAGAAAAGGCAACAGAGCTCACTTCGATCCTTGTACAAAAAAATGTCTTACTTAAAGGGGCATTCCACTCATTTTCAACATTTTACTATGTCATTAATATACCTTAGAGCTGTTGTGTGGAAATAATAAAAAAGTCCCCCCGATTCTGTGTTTCCTAGAACTAGAGGTCTGAAAAAAATCATTAACATGGTGAAACGCATCTTGATGACATCATCAAGATGCGTTTCACCATGTTAATGATTTTTTTCATACTTAACAGTTCTAGGAAACACAGAATGGGGGGACTTTTTTATTATTCCACACAACAGCTCTAAGGTATATTAATGACATAGTAAAATGTTGAAAATGGGTGGTTTTCCCCTTTAAGTAAAAGTCTCAACAGGAAACTGATGGATTGTGCAGTCCAAGTAGGAAATAAGACATTGCCCCTGGCGAAGGAGTTTAATTATCTCGAGGTCTTGTTCACGAGTGAGGGGAGGACGGAGACGGAGATCAGTCGGAGAATCGCAGCGGCAAGGGCGGTATCGCAGTCGCTTTACCCGCACTGTGACGAAAAGAGAGCTGAGCCAGAAGGCAAAGCTCTCTATCTACCAATCAATCTTCATTCCTACTCTCACCTATGGTCATGAAGTGTGGATCATGAGCGAAGGAATAAGATCACGGATACAAGCGGCCGAAATGTGTTTTCTCAGATGGGTGGCTGGCAAATCCCTTTGAGATAGGGTGAGAAGTTCAGTCATGTGAGAGAGGAATCGCTGCTTCTTCGCTTGGAAAGGAGCCAGCTTAGGTGGTTCGGGCATCTGGTAAGGCTGCCTCTCAAGCGACTCCCTAGGGAGGTCCACGATGCACGTCCCACTGGAAGGAGACCCCCGGGCAGACCAAGGATCATATCTCCAAAATGGTCCTGGAACGCCTCAGGATCCCCCAGAATGAAGTTACTGATGTTGCTCTTGAGAGGGAAGTCTGGAGCTCTCAAGTGGAGCTATGTTGCCCCCGCGACCAGATAAGCAGTTGAAGATGGATGGATTGGTAATGGTATCAAAATACCAAAAGTAGAATCATTATGCAGAATGTCCTGATTTCAAATATTATATAAAAATCTTAAATAGCCTAAATGTATATAGGGCTGAAGTACAGTAGGTAATGTATGTTTAGTACTTTTGTAATAATAATCACAATCTACAAAGAAACTAGTCAAAGGGCCTGGGCCGTGGCTCAGCGGTCCAGGCACCTTGGCTGGTAATCCAGTCTGGCAGTGTGCCGCGGGTTCGACTCCCGATCCCGACGGCCTTTACTGCATGTCTTCCCCCCATCTCTCTCTCCATGTCCTGTCAGCCTACTGTCTGTCCCTCCATGAAAAATATAAAATAAAGGCGAAAGCCACAAAAAAAAAGATTCAAAAAGAAAAAAGAAACTAGTCAAAGTTTTCAAATTGTAGTGGAGTAGAAGTACAGAAAATGTTAAATATTCCAGTAAGTAAAAAAAAAAAAAAGTCAAAATAAATAAATCAAAACTACTCAAGTGAGTGTACTTAGTTACTTTACACGACTTGCTTGATTGAGACGTGTGACCGCAGCAGAACTCGTGACTGGCATTCCAAGCACCCAAGACCTAATTGAGATCTCTGCCCGTTAATCTCAATCGTTGGGTTATTGACAGAGTTGCACAATGCACGCAGAGGGTCGTTAGGTGCTCAACGAACGCTGCTGAAGGGCGCCCAGGAGCAAACAATAAACACCAGTAAAGTGTCCCTGCTCTGCAGGCTGCCTGCCCCGTCAATGAGCCACGGCCGCCTGTCGCGCCATTCTGATTACACCCCATTTATAAATGGCTGCACGTCGCGTACGTCACACACACACACCGAAAGCAACACCGCTGGTATCGACGCAATTAACCCGTCTAAACCGAGAATGTGTCTGTGTCGTTTTAGATCTGAGCTAAAAAAAAAAGCATAATTTTAGACTTTGGCTATTCAAAAATAGCAGATATAGCGCATACTCATAGCACGCAAGCTTGTAGATCTGCTATTTTTGAAAAATCTGGAAAATCTGTGCAAATCTTTGAATATACTAATACTTTTTAATTAAAGTTTTTGCTTCTGGGGGTCCCCGACACCAAATATTTTGAGACGGGAGTTAAATACATTTTGGGCGTCCTTGCCACGAAAAAACGTCAAGGAAAAAAAGCTCCACTGATACAGCAAAACTGATACGTTTTTTAGAAAACTGATTTAAAACCCAATTTGTAGAATCGGCCTCAGGTCTTAATGGGTTAAGTATAAATTATTCTGGTAAGGACGAGCCGGCGTGTGGTAGAGCGGCGTCATACGTCGCCTTTCTCCATCATTATATCTTTTCAAAGGAATATTTGTCTAATATCTACAGTATGCCTAACCCATTCTGGGCGGGAACCCCTTTTGGTGTTTTAACTAAGCATTATGTTATACTTTAGCTATTGAAAAATAGCAGATCTACAAGCTCATAGCGCGCCACCGAGTAGCACGCTACGAGCTTGTAGGTCTGCTATTTTTGAAAAATCGTAAAAATGCGGCACAAATCTTTGAATATATATTCTTTCAGAGCGAACGTTTTTTTTATTTCGACGTCAGGCCTAAATGGGCTAAAAGGCAAAAGGAGGCTGACTTGCCGTTATTATGAGTCGCACGGCGATATAGGGAGATAGTGTTCTATTTTTAAAATGTGAGGCAGGTAATACCATGGCTCATGAAGCAGCGCTACGCGTAGCGCTCCCAGACGTGGCGAGGTGCGGCGAGCGTGATTAGGCGAGTGGTGTTATCAAGGGGAGAACGCAGACAGGGCCATGTCTCCTATAATGAGATTTTGGAGCCAGACTGCCTACGATACAAACGTTTAACCCATTTAGGCCTGACCTCAAAATTAAAAAAAAAAATCTTCTAAATCTTTTCTGAAATAAATATTTTCACGATTTTTCAAAAATAGCAGACCTACAAGCTCGTAGCGCGCCACTCGGTGGCGCGCTATGAGCTTGTAGATCTGCTATTTTTCAATAGCTAAATTATAACATAATGTTTAAAACACCAAAAGGGGTTCCCACCCAAAATGGGTTAATTATGAGCAGTGGACGGAGTCCGAGCAGTGCCTGGATGTGATTGGACGCCATGTATGGGAAATTAAGGGGAAATTTAACTAAATGTGTAATGGGTGACAATCTTGCCAGGGTAGGAAGAAGGTGCTGAATACAGAGTGGTGAGTCATTATATTGTATTTCCCTCTCTAGGCACAAATGCACATGTAATATAGAAAGTAAGTTAGAGAGCACAGCTATGCAAGTAGGGATGAATCAAACTGATCAATTTTAATCGATAAATAGATATATTAAAGTATATATGCTTTGGGGCACTGATAGCCAATAAGTGGTTAACCCATTTTGGGCGGGAACCCCTTTTGGTGTTAGCATTATGTTATACTTTAGCTATTGAAAAATAGCAGATCTACAAGCTCATAGCGCGCCACTCGGTGGCGCGCTATGAGCTTGTAGATCTGCTATTTTTGAAAAATAGAAGAACGACTGACATAGAAACATAGCTTTTTCAGAAAACTGTCAGGATGTAGAAGACATTTTTAGAATCTGATCTCAGGTCAAAATGGGTTAAAGCCACTTGATTTGATTCCCAAGGCGGGCGGACCATTGACATCTCTCTCTCTCTCTCTCTCCACTGTACTATCAATAAAGGCTGAAAAGAATGACAAGAAAAGAAAAACACGCTTTAAGATTATCCAAAAAAGCAATCGATGGATCCCTGCATACAAGTTGACACACATACACATGTATCAAAGAGTCAAATAAATTATAAACACAGACACAAAACACAGTGATAAGGGAACCAACTACCAACATCAAGGCAGCCCATTCGAGATGGGATCAATAAGTAATTTATTTTTAGCCCTGCAAGATCTAGTTTGGAATCCCAACAGACGCATCTACTGGCTCCAGTGCTTGTATAATAGCATGGCCTGTGATGAACACTGACCTGCAACAGTGCACTGGTGACTACTTGTGTGCTGCAAATACGACTCACACTAATTCCTTTTTGTCCTGGACCATAAAGATAGGATAGTTGGAAAAATCCAGGTCAACGTCGAGGTTGAGGGGGGAAAAGACCATGAGCAAACATTCTCTGAAGCGCACCTTGCTGTCCATCAGTGGAAGCACCCGGTCTACCCGTTGAGAGTTAATACTTCCATTTAACCGGAAATCATCTGTCTCATCTGTGTCACAACATCACCTAGCGCGAGGGTGTGGAGGGGAATTTCTTAGATTTGTTTTTGTTTGGACAGGACACAGGCTGGGGCACAAACCCACACTGCTTACCCTTTCAAAAATGTAATGTAATTCCCAAACATAATTCAAAAAGTGCAACTTTCATATATTCTCAATTCATTGTGCATAAAGTGAACACCGTCGCACGACAGAGCATAAATTAGCCATTCATAGGTAACACTGTTCTTACGTTCAGAAACCAGCGGTACAATTATGTCAAACAAGACGACCCGAGTGTTAATGGCTTAGTAAATGTGTTCATAAAGGAACACGTTTTTATTTGGGATATAGAAGGTTTCCCTTAAAGTTTGGCTTAACGGTTCTGATATTTTTTACATTGTCGCCTACTTTATATATTCTTGCATTAAACCAACAGGCCGAGACAAGGGACGGCCGACTGTACAGAAATTGGAGTTGTGAATAATTCGATGTATGACTGTGGCAATTACTGTTTCTCATAAATCATTAAATCAAGTACAAATTATGGCCCACGAAACGTTGGTGGCGCCGTTCCACCAACAGAGTCGTAAAAAGTACTTAATCAAGCAGGAGTGGAGTCATGATATATATCTATATTTTTAATTTATGACAAAATGTAGTGTGTAGTTGGCATCTACTGTATGACTCTATAGTCCTCGGGAGAGATGAATGAAGCCGTTCTTAACGTTTGCTTGTGTCAGTCGACATCCTCCGCACGGTGCTCAACTGAAGGCCTCCACCCAACTGAAGTAAAGCTGATCAGCTGTCATGAGTCTCCGCAAAAGAGCCTTTTGATGCCCAAGTGTGAAATATTCCATCTGTGTTCCTCCCCCCCGGGCCCACCCCCTTAAAATGGGATATGTCAATCACCCCATTGATATCTGCCAGCATTATATTCCACACTCAAGGACGGCTATGCAGAGCACATCTCAGAGTTTAAGGGATAATACCGCCTGCTTGCCAAGAAATCACAAAATGTAGCATTCCATGCATTGTTTTGACTGGCATGTGTGGGCTTCCGAATCAAACCAGCGGTTGCAGGGTGGTTGTAGTTAGGGTCAAACCAGCGGTTGCAGGGTGGTTGTAGTTAGGGTCAAACCAGCGGTTGCAGGGTGGTTGTAGTTGTAGGGTCATCCCAAGTTGCGGGAGGAAGGGAGGGCGAGTATTATTCATTGGGATGAACTGCCACCTCGTGAGGAAATGGAATTTCCAGTTGACTTGTTGCAAATGGTAACAAGTCTGTTTGTTTGATGAGAGCACACTAGGGGAAGACTAATTACTACCGCTGAGCCAAATGCCATTTTTGTTTTCCCCCTTGATGAGTCATTGGAAATATTCCATAAATCAAAATAATGTATTAAAAACATTCTATTTAGGGTCCTTCCAAACAATGGTAAGAAGATGTGATGTTGGCGGAGGCGCCCACATCTGTTGGCGGGCGTGGCCACATCTATTTTACTGAAGATGTTATTGAAGCATGAAAAATCATGGGCTGACTTTTGTTTTAAAAATAATTATTAAGGTAGTATTAATCTGAATTGGATCGGAAGCACGGTTGCATAAACTCTCAAGATCAGGACATGAAACATTTGCCGGAGTTTGAACTAGTAGAGCATTCATAACAGTGCTCTAGGGTATACTCAAAACTTCAAAAAGGTACTCATGGAATTATGGACTTTTCTCTCAAACTTGCAACACATAAAAGCATGTCGATAATAAGAAAACTTTTAATAGCTTTCATGTTTACTCCCTGACACAGAGCGCACACCAGTGTTGCAGAGGTGCACGATCAATGTTGAAAAGAGAAAAGTTGTGCAGCTCTTAGCCACGATGGAGAATATATTTTTATTAGGTTTACTCCCAGGCGACATGCCTACACTCATCTCCTTGATTTATACAGCTAGCATATACTGTGGGGACAGAATAGCAGATACATTATGATCATTTGGAATTACCTGAACCAAGCAAAAAGATTAAATAGATAAATAAATTCAGTTTTTAATTAAATAGACGCAGGTCTGCAGTGCACAGATCCTTAAAATGAATTGATTGATTGATTTATTGAAGTATTTATTAACAGAATTACAGTACATTTCAAGCACAACTCAATACAAAAAACTGTTAACTGTGAGTGGACGACCAATAAAGCACTAGACTTGTTTACAAGAGGGTCCACCTTGTTCAATTCATCATAACATTTAGAGACATACAAATATACACTTCTATACAGCCAAAAAAAACAGGAATTTCTTCATCATAAAGGAGGTAAAAACGGAAAAGAAAACATATACAGTGAGGGGGAAAAGAAGGTGGGTGGGGAATGGGATTGTAGTTAGTACTGTATGTGAGACCACAGCAGTTCCGTCTTCAGAACCTTAAGCAGCAATAATATGGATGAGGAGAACGACGTGCCGCGTTACAAGTTCAGGTTCAAATGCACTTTACCAGTGGTGGGAGTTGCAGGTGGAATGGAGAGAGAGAGGTGAGAGTGAATTGGGGTGAGATCATGAACTGTGTGTTCTTACTTGATGCGAGCACAAACCAATGTTTTGAACAATGCCATCTGGGAACTAAATCGTTACCAAGAAATTTCTTCACCAATGTGTTTCTAAAGGTGTCTAATAACATGTACTAAAAGTTTGAAATTCAACTCCCGGGGGAATTTGAGTTATTAGCATAATATGTGACCATACCCTTAACATCCTATATAAGGCAAAAAAAATTCAAAATGTCATCATTCAGCATGTGACATATGAAACTAGGGGGTTTCATGATTCTGAATCCATTCCACGCATTAGTTTTGCACAAAAAACACTCCTTGGGAGGAAAACGGCCATAGCCGTCATCACAAACGTGGATATGGCCTAATTTAGCCCAAGGAGTGTTTTTTGTGCAAAACTAATGCTTGGAATGGATTCAGAATCATGAAAACCCCCTAGTTTCATATGTCACATGCTACTTAAAGAATGATGAAATTTGGCTTATATAGGATGTTAAGGGTATGGTCATTGGTCACTACACATACAGTATTATGCTAATAACTCAATTTCCCCCGGGAGTTGAATTTCAAACTTTTAGTACATGTTATTAGACACCTTTAGAAACACATTGGTGAAGAAATTTCTTGGTAACGATTTAGTTCCCAGATTGGTCAAATACCTGATAAAATGCCCTTACTATTAGGGGTACTACAAGCACTTGCACTTGTATACTTGTTGGAATGATACAGGTGTAAAACTCCTGGCATGTGCAACTGTAGTTGGCCTTCACATGTATTTCCCTTGACCAACGCTGCAGTATAGTGGGTTCCTTCACATGTATTTCCCTTGACCAACGCTGCAGTATAGTGGGTTCCTTCACATGTATTTCCCTTGACCAACGCTGCAGTATAGTGGGTTCCTTCACATGTATTTCCCTTGACCAACGCTGCAGTATAGTGGGTTCCTTCACATGTATTTCCCTTGACCAACCCTGCAGTATAGTGGGTTCCTTCACATGTATTTCCCTTGACCAACGCTGCAGTATAGTGGGTTCCTTCACATGTATTTCCCTTGACCAACGCTGCAGTATAGTGGGTTCCTTCACATGTATTTCCCTTGACCAACGCTGCAGTATAGTGGGTTCCTTCACATGTATTTCACTTGACCAACGCTGCAGTATAGTGGGTTCCTTCACATGTATTTCCCTTGACCAACGCTGCAGTATAGTGGGTTCCTTCACATGTATTTCCCTTGACCAACGCTGCAGTATAGTGGGTTCCTTCACATGTATTTCCCTTGACCAACGCTGCAGTATAGTGGGTTCCTTCACATGTATTTCCCTTGACCAACGCTGCAGTATAGTGGGTTCCTTCACATGTATTTCCCTTGACCAACGCTGCAGTATAGTGGGTTCCTTCACATGTATTTCACTTGACCAACGCTGCAGTATAGTGGGTTCCTTCACATGTATTTCCCTTGACCAACGCTGCAGTATAGTGGGTTCCTTCACATGTATTTCCCTTGACCAACGCTGCAGTATAGTGGGTTCCTTCACATGTATTTCCCTTGACCAACGCTGCAGTATAGTGGGTTCCTTCACATGTATTTCCCTTGACCAACGCTGCAGTATAGTGGGTTCCTTCACATGTATTTCCCTTGACCAACGCTGCAGTATAGTTGGTTCCTTCACATGTATTTCCCTTGACCAACGCTGCAGTATAGTGGGTTCCTTCACATGTATTTCCCTTGACCAACGCTGCAGTATAGTGGGTTCCTTCACATGTATTTCCCTTGACCAACGCTGCAGTATAGTGGGTTCCTTCACATGTATTTCCCTTGACCAACGCTGCAGTATAGTTGGTTCCTTCACATGTATTTCCCTTGACCAACGCTGCAGTATAGTGGGTTCCTTCACATGTATTTCCCTTGACCAACGCTGCAGTATAGTGGGTTCCTTCACATGTATTTCCCTTGACCAACGCTGCAGTATAGTGGGTTCCTTCACATGTATTTCCCTTGACCAACGCTGCAGTATAGTGGGTTCCTTTCTAGAAAGGCAATCAATGCCACTTTACTGTTGCTGGTGTGGTCAATAAATCCCCACTGGCAGCTCAGTTTTCATTCCTCATATCGACTGCTCAGAGAAATAAATAGTTAAACATGCATCTTTCTAAGAAACATTGTATTTAGTGATTATCTATCAAGCCTACAACCTGAATAAAAAATGTCCTTCTCTTTGATATGTCATGTTGACAGTCAGGTATGTGTTGCCAGTCAGGTATGTAAGCCTCATAACTTGGTTTCTAAAAGAAGACCTGTCTTGCTGAATGAGTCTGCCTCTCTGGGTGTGCATGGGGCTATTATTGACCAACATCAGAAACAGCATTTGGAGCTATTATGAATAATGCTTCTGTTCTGTTCGTGCTGCCCTGCGTTGCTTTTAATGGGAAAACAAGGTTGCTCAATAACTCAGGGCCAACGGCATCGGAATCAGATACTAGGGAACTGTAAACATAAGAGAATGGACTTCAGTAATCTGGCCGTGTGAAATAATAGCTTGAACATCCAGTCAAGGACAGTTCAGAGTGGGATTATGCATTATTAACATGTGAACTAGGCTACACAGACATACCGCAGCACAACCTACGAGAACACAATCTAAATACTTAATTTGTGAAGTTCTGGACTTGCTTCCTTCAAAAGCAAGCTCAGAAATGATCATTATAGTGAGAAAGTGAAAAATGATAACGTAGTTTCATTTTTACCCAAAATCAAATGTTCAGTTAAACCTTTGTTAGGTATCTTTGTCTTTGTTTTTGTTTTGTTCTTCCTATTTAAAAACATTTGTTTGTTTGTTTGTTTTTTTTGTTTTTTTTCATAATATAGGCCAAATCTAAGCCCGGCTTAGATTTCTTAGATTTCTCACAATCAATGGCCAGAACCTTATAGTTTTTTTCTTTAATGAAATCTATGTCTGACAATATTCTCTGATTAGTGTAATTTCAGTTATGTTCAAAAAGGGTAGGCGCAATAAGCCTCGGCTTCTGCCTTTACCTTTTCGGTACCACTAGTTATTAGTGGATATTAATGTATGTACGTCTGTATGTAATCCTTTTTCCTGTACGGACCGAAATAAAATCTATCTATCTAGTTCTACCCATTAAATGGGTAGAACTAGATAGATAGATTTTATTTCTTGCAGAAAACAGCGAGTTGAGAAAACAGGCTTGAAAGGTTCACTTCTGTGGTCTCTAACATAACACCTAGCTACATGTTTAAGCATTTATTTCATATTTACATGTCGATTTCAGCTCTGACACTTATTTCAGACATGCTCTAGTATGTGAAGAGTCTGCCTGTGCTATAAACTCATTTTGAAAAAAAAGGTTTTTCTCCTCTGGTGAAATGCTGGAATTTGCGCGATGGCAGTCTCTCAGTCAAATCTGGTCACATTTGTTTGTAACTTTTTGTAAAAGGAGACAGAATGCGAGGCTGTATTACTGGACCTGTGCCATCAATTTAGAAAACGTAAACAGGAAAGGAGATGAGTGTGTACTTTCATCTCTGGCAACAAGTCAAGGAACCACAAGGGGTTAGAATGGAACCAGACCGTCTTTTCCTTCATGTAGAGAAGAATAAGATGAACAGTGTCTGTATGTCGGTATGCTTTAAGAGATGCCTGTTCTATAACTGGAACTGACACGTCCATTTTGGAGTCCATCCCCAAACATTCGCCAATCACACTTGATCATTCTTCTGACCTCGTCTGTTTAGGACCCGACAGACCACTGAACACCCAGAGAAAGCACGCACGCACGCACGCACGCACGCACGCACGACACACACACACACACCACACACAATGATGTCATCCTTGTGAAGCAACCCTGAGAGGAGACTACAGTAAGAGAGAGAGAGAGAGAGAGAGAGAGAGAGAGAGAGAGAGAGAGAGAGAGAGAGAGAGAGAGAGAGAGAGAGAGAGAGAGAGAGAGAGAGAGAGAGAGAGAGAGAGAGAGTGCTGTCAACTTTCAAAAGTATAAAGCTAGCGTCTCCTATATGGATGTATACAGTATAACTATTTGACAGAAAATGCACAATCTTTTTATAGTTTTTATAGCTTAAGATAGTATTAGTGTTAATGTAACACAGCTCTGTTTACACCTTTATTTAATTCCTATTTATATTCAATATTTATTTGTACATACCTGTACATTGTTTGATTGTCTTGTTCCACTTTTGCTTTGGCAATGTAAACGTACATTTCTCATGCAAATACAGCTAATTTGAATTGAATTGAGAGAGAGAGAGAGAGAAAGAGAGAGAGAGACAGCTGGTGTGTAAAATGCAACCACTGAGTGATCAGAGAATGTAGCCTTTCAATTGGAATTTCTTTCTTTCGTGGAAAGGGGTGGAAAGTTCCCCGACTCCCTGGCGTGTCTGCAGTGATAATCTGCATGTAAACCCAGAACATTTTCCTGTTCTTGTGAAATGATTTAAGGCTCAAGACGCATACTTGGACTCAAAACAACAAAACACCATGATATCATCGGCATAACAGTGGTGCAGCAACTGTTACTGGCCAGAATAGACACAAAATGGCCACCAATGGGAGTGGGAACATCAATTGAAAAGTAATGAGCAGTCTTGCAGCTCCGCCCCTATGAGGAAACCCCTTCTCTGGCATCCTGTGTTATCACAGGGACCAGAGGGGGCCGTTCACCTGGAAGTTGCCAGGCCCACGCTACTGTAAATCACTCCCCCATGTCCACAAGAAGCCTTTAACGGCCTGTGATTTCCCCTGTCCCTTCTCTCTGGGTGGGGTTACAGGTGGCCAGACAGACACATACAGTCCCAGGGCAAGAGAAACTACTATTTTCCCATTTGGAAAAGTGAGGGTTATGGACAGGGCTAGTAATACGGCGCGTCGGAATGGCGATGCGTCGGAATAGCGCGCTTCGAAATGCCGGTGTGTAACCAGTTGAACCTACCCTACATTATGTTCTGGCCCGAACCCAAGTGGGAAAACTAAACTAAAGCAAGACAGCTATTGCCAACGGTAGTGGCTCAAATAGAAAGAGAGAGAGAATAGTATTTTAGATGCAAAGTAAAAATAAATACATCATTTACTTAGGAGGAGGAGTATATGCACATTGGAAATGTCAGTTCTACGAAGCCCTGGATTTGGTGGAAAAGGAGCTAAGACAACATTTGACCAAGAGGGGCTGCACAACCTTGTGTCTATTTACTGTTTAGTGCTCATATCAAATAGGCTGCAAACTGCAAAGGGAAATTATCACATTCTGTTGCCAGTCTAAACTTTTAAGCGATGAATGAGCTTAAACTCCAAAAACAGTTCGATAGATCACGCCTGGAATTACAGCTGAGTCTGACTTTGAAAAACATTCAGCGTTGCCAATGAGGTTGGCCAGATTTCTGACTGCATTCATTGCATGATCCACAAACGAGGGGGCTGTTCAAAGAGACGGAGATGTTTGTCCAACGCTGTGTTGTGCCTCCCTGAGCTGCCATGTCAGAAAATTCATTCTCCAGTTATAGTCATAAAAGCTGATGAGCCAGAAGAGCTCGACACATCTAGCTGTAATGCACGAGGCACGAGCACAGTAACAGAACCATGGGAGATGTGGATCTGTCACAATCATTACATAATTGCCTAATCGTAATTGTTTGAGATAATCACAATTTATAATCATCATAAATGTTTCCATGTTGAAAAATGTCCAATACATTTTGAAAAAAAATCCAAAAATAGCAGATCAACTTCTTTTTTCTTTCTTTTTATTAAATGTGTCTGTAAAAGTTATTTGGCATGTCTGTCATTTGTGATTATTAAGCAAATTTAAAAATGTTCAATGCCAAAAACACAATTAAATCGTTAATCACAATTCTTTGTGTGACAAATAATCATCAACTTAAATCCGTCAATGTTTCATTAGCAGCACACTGGAACACAAGGATACGATAGGCGGAATTCATTCCAGGTAAGAACATGGCTTTATTTAACATTTTGGGCGGGAACCCCTTTTGGTGTTTTAAGGATTATGTTATACTTTAGCTATTGAAAAATAGCAGATCTACAAGCTCATAGCGTGGCACTCGGTGCCACGCTATGAGCTTGTAGATCTGCTATTTTTGAAAAATCATGAAAATGTAGTGCAAATCTTTGAATATATATTCTTTCAGAGAGAATGTTTTAAACTCAAATCTTTGCTCCTGGGGGGTCCCTGGAACAACATATTTTCAGATGGGGGGTCGGCAGACAATTACATATAATCTTGGTGGTCCTTGACATGAGCATGTTTGAGAACCAGTACCACTGACATAGAAACATGGGTTTTTCAGAAAACCGTCAGGATTTAGAAGGCATTTGTAGAATCGTCCTCAGGTCTAAATGGGTTAACCCATTATGAAGTGAGGCCAATTCTACAGATGCCTTCTAAAGCAGTGGTTCTCAAACTGGAAGGACTCAAGGACCCCCAAAATGATTATGAGTTTGGCTGCGCCGGACACCCCCATCTGAAAATGATTATTCATTTTTTGCCATGGACCTCCAGAAGAGATGATTCAACACATTTTCAGCATTAGCAAACATTAGCATCTTTTCGCCGGTCATCAAATTATTGGCGGCAAAAACAAATAAATCTCCATTAATTGAAGGCTTCAGGGGGTGTGTAATTTATATGGAGGTATAAGGTATCGTATGATGCGTACACAAAAACATCATACTTTAATACATTTTGTTGACAGCCCCCCTACCTAAAACGTCTTCCAGCAAGCTTGGAGATAGAGTTTATTTTTGAGGAGTCTGTCTGTGCTCTGTGAGCCATTCAAGCTGGCCATGGCGATATACTATGCAAAAAGTATTGGGCAAAACACAAGACTAAAATACAGACCGAGCTGATGGGTCTCTGTGTGAGCAATGTTATGGAAACAAAATGTACATCACGTCCCCCCTTCTTATCAACATCACCTTGTTCAGCATTGCAAATATGAAATATTGCCTCTATGTGAGCTTCAAATCAATGCTCTACATGGTGGAATAATAAGAAAGGAATGCAAGGTGAACATTGACAGGATAGAAAAATGCAAGCCACCCACCACTTCTTACCTGGGTTTGCATCATGGCTCTCTCGACCCGTCGGGAGCTGCCTTTCTCCAGCTTGGTCCTGAGGCAAAGCGCTGTTACCTCCACCGCCCAGAACTTTGGCTGAGACAGCATACACTGCATACATAAAAACACAGGAGAAGGATGAGTAATGTTTTAAAGATGACATTCCCAATAGTCTATGAAATGCAACGCTGATAATTCAAAGTAACTGATATCATCCCCACCTTAATAGGTGGTGGAAACCTTTGCCCCAACAAGCCAACTAGTTGAGAAGTCAGAAGGTTCACTATGACATAAAGCTGACCTTCACTGGTTCAAGAAGCAGGATATTTGGGTTTGATTAAACTTAAAACAGTAAGTCCCAAACATGACTATGTAAGGACAGATAACTCTTGGTTCCCATGCAAAAGCACGCGCTTGTGCGTGCGTGTGTGTGTGAGAGAGGATGGAGGAGGCGGGTCTCACTTCCTGTCCATTGCAGGAAGCTTTACTCACTGTGTAGCAACAACAGTAAAGTATACAGTATCTCCCAGTTCTTAACACTACACTAGATACTACTAGAAACCAGGAACAAGGAAATCACCTGGTTCAAAAACTCCCCTGCCATCCACTCCCATGTTAGAGATTTATCTAATACGCTCATATCTCCCTTCCTGTATCGTTCCACTCCAGCGGCGACCAACATTACATTTTCAAGGGATAGGCGTGCTTTTTACATTGAACACCTACAGTATGAGAGATAACCAAAAGGCGACGGCATAGTAAAAAGGCAGTAACATTTACAAGGCGCTGGTCAGTCACTTTACCTGTCACTAGTCTAAACAATATCATTACATATCATATCATTACAATATCGGAACACATCGTCCTAATCAGATTTATTTTTTATTTTTGAGCGGTGCCAAACCACTCCAATGAGTGACCGAGTGTGCATCTGATTAGGGTCACATTCTTTATATACAGATGATTATCCTCTGGGGGAAAGGCACGATTTTCTTGGGCTAAAACAAATTGTTCTTCCTCACATAATGGATGTGATGCTGGTAAATGGAAATGACCACAGCACTAAACCACAACCTCCAGTTCTAGGCTACAATACTCATTGTCCCGCTGATTAATCGACTATAAAATAAAATAAATAAATCCATTAATTAATGATTTGCCAATGGGTTCAGAGATTATGTAGCAAACATAAACTAATTAATCGAGGTGGTATTGTTCTCAAGCCAGCATACATCCCAGGGAATAATGAGGACCATATAATTACATGAGTTATCATTGGTCAGTGGCTTGTGTTGGCGGGTTTAGCAGGAAAAGAGCAAGGAGATGATGTTGGACAAGCTTATGCAGGAAAATATGGCATGCATATGCGGTCCAAATGAGAACATCTAAAACTAGAAAAAGTGCCCCTCGGGGCACAGGTCTCCACCAAGCCAGGTCAGGTTGTGGCATCCTGGTGGCGCTATAATAGGCCAATGTGAAAAGGGTGCCATTTCTTCATACGCCTTTGATGGCAATTGGATGATTTGAGGCATTTTGTTCCAAAAATGTGTTTTGCAAAAATCAACCTGTTGGTGGCGCTATAACAGGCCAATGTGAAAAGGGTGGGATATATTCCTCAGCCTAGTAAGAAAATGTGTGAAAGATTTCACGTAAATTGCATGCTGCGTTCATGATTTGAGGCTTTTGTTGAAAACGGGGCAATCTTGCAAACTGTGAAAGCCAATTATAGCCAATTAGGATGGAATATGAAATATCGGACAGATCCGACTTGAGCACATGACCATAGATATACTGTGTAACGATTTGTGAGATTTTTGGACAGAATCTGGAGGAGTAATATCAAAAAATGTGTTTTACAAAAGTCGGCCTCCTGGTGGCGCTATAAAAGGCAGATGCGGAAAATGCAGGTCAAAGGTTTGTCCTTGGCCTCTAGGGAGTGTGCATGCAACGTTTCACGCAGATCGGTGCAGTTTTAGGTAAAAAATGTGAAAAGCTGCCTCATGGTGGCGCTATAACAGGCCGTTCTGGAAAATGTGGGGCAGAGGTTCATCGTTGGCATCCAGGGAGTGTGTGTGCAAAGTTTGGCATCGACCGGGTTAATGGTGCCGGAGATTAGCTGTACACAGACGGACGGAAGGAAGGACACACACACGGACGGAGTGCAAAACATACTCTCTCCCCATGCCTTCGGCCTGGTGGAGACAATAAATAGACTTTCGTATAGCACATAATAACAAGGCAAAGTAATGCAGAGTAATCAATAACCCACCAAAGGAAGAATCGGTGAATATATAAATAAACCATTCGATTAGACTTTTACGATCATAGTGACCTACGTTTGGTATGCGACACACCTCCTTTCTTAACCAACGTTTTGTTATTCTAGGCCAGTGATTCTCACCCCTTTTAATTTCAAGGACCTCCTGTTTGCACTATCCCACATTGTATATGATTGTTCTGACTGGGAGCCAGATCAACACAGAAAAATTAATGGAACAATTTTGTACACTCTCTGGGTTACCGAGCTGTAAGGGTCCACTTGTATCCTAGTTTCACGACCAAGACTGTTGCCTCCCGACGATTTTCAAAAGCTTTCATCATGGAGTACTTAATCTCTTATGTGCTCTCTGATTTAAGCGCACACTTATATGAATATTAAAAAAAATCATCTAAGCATAGCTTGCTGCTTAGCAGAAATAGAAAAAAACCAAAAGTGAGCCTACAGATATTTTAAGCTATATTTTCGTGAATGGAAATGATGAACAGATGACAGCTTCCTGTCTCGGGTGGAGGTGTAGTTCCAGACTCTATGGGCCCTATTTTCCGTGTCTTCGGTACCAGGTCTTATGACTTCACTTAAGACATGGATGCGTGGCCAATGCCCTATTAACTATTTTGAGTGGGCCAAACAGCATTGGCCACGATTCCAGGTCTTAATTTAAGTCATAAGTCCTGGTACTTAAGAAGCGCAAAATAGGGCCCTACAGTAGGCCTATATATTTGGAAATTGTGGAATAGTTGTCTGGCTACGCAAGACTACTTGCATCCATCAATAATTTATAGTGGTGACCCTGCAAATCCCCTCAAGGACCCCTGTGGTACCCCGGACTGGTCAACATCTCTGAAGGATTAACGGACATAACACAAACCTATAACTCCCCACTGTTAGACTGGCAGGAGACTTATTAAAAGGATCTCGAGGAAAACACGGGTCATCTTCATATTGGAAGTATGTGGAAAGGCAAATGAAGCACATATCTAATGTTTCACATGCAGGCAACTATTATGAAATATTGTTTTACCCAGGTCAGGGAAAGTGAGGTTCATCCTCCTCTCGACAGATCTCCCATAATTATATCATGACTTACTGATCCCAATGCATTTATTGATAAAGAGAAGATGAAGTCACTAGGGGAGGTGAACCCAAGGAGCAGCAATCATAATAAGAGAGTAAGGAGAAAAGGATTGAGCAGTACAATTGTAAAACATGGATCAATGTAAACATGCACAGAATTGATCAATTCCTATGCCATGTGGTTTCCCCCTCCATCTAAAATTTACCAATTCATCCTTTTGCCCTATTCATGAACTCATTGATGACTCAATAAGACGATGGTCTACGTGCTAAACCGGGAAGCGGAGTAATCAATTCCCGGCACAAAGTGGGACTGAAAGCATCAATGAGGTCCACAAGTCATCGACGGTTTCTGAGAAGTATGAAGTTCATAATCTGCAATATCTCCTGCTTGCCTTAGTACTGACCTTTGAATGTGAAATGGATATGAGATGGAGAGAGAGAGAGAGAGAGAGAGAGAGAGAGAGAGAGAGAGAGGGAGAGGGAGAGGGAGAGGGAGAGGGAGAGAGTGAGGAAACAGAGTATGCAGTGCACAAAGACGTGACAGAGAAAGAGGACAATGATGTATTTGTATTTATGCTGGGTGGGGAGGTGTGGGGAAACGATGTTTCGTTCTTTAAAATGTTCAAAACCAAATAAAAATATATATAAAAAATCACACCCGTGTGAACTGAGTGGTGTAAGGTCTTATATAGCCTGTCTGACGTAATGAAATCACACCCGGGTGAACAGGGTGAACATAGCAACCATGCTCATTTTTTCTGCACAGACTAACAAAGCCAGTTGTAGGAGTGGTTTACACCACTCAATAACAAAGCCAGTTGTAGGAGTGGTTTACACCACTCAATAACAAAGCCAGTTGTAGGAGTGGTTTACACCACTCAAGAAATAAATAAAAAAGAGAGAGCGAAAGAGAAAGAGAGAGAGAAAGAAAGAACAGAGATTATGTTTGCCCAGTTGACTCCCACATGAATTCAATTAAATATACAGTAAGAGCACGAGCTTGGCAATAAAACAGTCGGCTCGGTAAACATCCAAGCAAATATCAGGAGAAACGAGACTCTGTGAAGATGGAAGGTTTCCTGTTTGTTTCTAACGTTACATCACATCCCCAGAAGTCAGATTATTCCAGCTGAATTTCAAACAGACAACAGAGGCTTACATATCTGACTGCAAAAGTAACAGGATATTTAGTCTCCATTGCAAGTAGACTTCCTCCATGTCTGCATCGACACATGTTTTCCCTCGGCCTTCCTCCTCCGGCCAACCAAGCCGTTTGTCTGTCCTGTCCTGATAATCTCGCCTCGCCTTAAAGCCAGAGCTGTCCCCCAATCAGACACAGTACTGGTAGTTGATAGGCTAGCACCTGTGCCTAAGTCGGCTGTAGCTAAGTGGAAATGGGAAGGAAGCCAGTTGCAGTGTACGTGTCCAAGTGTCCCAGAGCAAGACAATTAATCCTCAACAGCCCCCCCCCCCCCCCCCCCATACTGTATGTTGTCCAAAGTTCAATGCCAAAAACACAATTAAATCGTAAATCGTAATTATTTGTAAGACAACTTAAATGTGTAATGGTGACAGCCCCAGTGTCCAGACAATACCCCTTGAAGGAAGCGCACTACAGCAAGACGTCTCGCCTTCTTATTTTCAGGGGGTCAGAATGTGGGGGGGGGGGGGGGGGGGGGGGGTTGCATGCCTGAAGGAGAGCTGAGGAAAAAGATTACCCTCACTAGACTCCCTTAGCTCTTTCATTTCTATTCTCCTTCCCCCAACTCTGGTGCGATGATTATCACGACGGAGCGACTTCCTCCCAAAGGGCCCTCCTTGTGGAGAAATTACAATTTTAAGATAGGAGTCCACCACCCCACACAAACACCCACTCTTCCTTATGCTTGCGTTGCCTGGCAACACTCTGCACCCAGGATAGAGCCCCGCTCCACCAGTCAGAGCAGAGGATGAAGAGGAGGAGGAGATGGTGTAGAGCAGTGGTTCCCAAACTTTTCAGGGCGAGACCCAAAAGAGAGATTAGACACGACCCAAACTAGTGATAATAGCAGATGTACAAAGCGCACAACACTTTGCCACGTGCCGCGTTGCAAGCTTGTAGATCAGCTAGATTTCACTACTACAATTCTTTTTATTTATGGAATTTTAGATTTTTGTTTTTGTTTTAACTCTTTGAGCGTTTCAAGGATTTCTATATAGTAGGTAGACTTCTCTATGGCCAGAATGGCGTTTTTGAATGATTTATTGAAAATTCTCTGTTGTGAATGTGTGACAACGAAAGACCTTCAGAGAAAGCTTGACTTGTCTGCTTCCAGGAAAAAAATGAACTGAGTTGATAAAATGTTTAGTTCTTGTGTTGGAAGCCATTTAAAAGAGCCTGCATTTACACTGTTTCTGTTTCTAGGACAACCAAAAAAAGTTATGCCCGGTTGAAGTTTTATTTTCTAAATAACTTTTTTTCTGCTGGGCATACATAGCCATGCAATATCTCATTTTAAAGGGTGAGTTGTCTAGTTCAATTAAAATAAAATAAAAAGTTTCTCACATGTACCACTGTAGATATTTTGCCATCTATAAATAGCATGGTCAGTCATGATCAATCTGACCTATCCAGCTAAAAGTCCCCATAGCTCTGAAATTGGAACATCATATAAACTCAATTCTTTTTTGGGGTAAAATTAGACATTCTAACGCACATTTTGATATATACCATGTTTACATAGTCTTACCAGTACCTTGTCTATTCATGCATGTATCTCAAAAACCTGTTATGAAGAAACACAGTTTTGATAAAAAACACATCCAAGGACATTGTTTTGATATGACTTGGTGCCCATGATATGTATCAAAATATAGACTTGAATGTATACTGTATTATAAAAAAGGAATTGAGTTATTACCATCTACCGTTACAGAGTAAATCACAGTTGAAACTTGCTTAGTCATATACAATAAACCTCACAATAGTGAACAAAATAGTCATGACAGGTCTAACTCATTGTAAAAGCGTCTTTTATTTTTTACGACTACTAACATAATAAAATGATAAATATTACAGAAAATAAATAGGCCTACATACAAAACAGTTACTCCTCCCCTAGCTCTGATCCATAGCTCTAAATGCGCATTTAGAGCTATGGATCAGAGCTACTCCTCCCAAATGTCCCCAAACCCAGTCCTTGACGGTGTGTGTGTGTGAGTTAACCTGACTCCGCCATATGGGGCAGCAGAGTGTACACTGTGTTCCCCCCTCCTGCTCCCATCTGGGAACTCTCAGGCAGACTTGATGCCCGGCCACAAAACGGCCTGGCCAATCAGCAGCAGCTTCTAGCAACTTCTAGCAGCAGCTTCTAGCTTCTACTAGCTGCTGCTGATTGGCCAGGCCGTTTTGTGAGCAACTTCGCTTCTAGCTGCTGCTGATTGGCCAGGCCGTTTTGTGGCCGGGCATCAAGTCTGCCTGAGAGTTCCCAGATGGGAGCAGGAGGGGGGAACCCAGTGTACTCTCTGCTGCCCCATCTGGCGGAGTCAGGTTATGTGTGAGTAGGCTAAATAAAAAAAACACCCAAAAACTGCCCCCCCTGAAATGAATGAATGAATGAATCCGGTTCAGTGTCGGAGAACGCCATCGCAGTCTTGACTCTTCATCCTCCTCCTCCTCCTCCTCATCTGATGCCAGTTCTAAATATATAAAAAGAAATAAACATTTTAGCTGTAGTCAGTGCACGCTACTATTACATGGCGTTTTACCCGGCTGCTGGCGATCAATGATTTTATTGTGCAGTGTCTTTGTGGGCCGAGTCGTGGCATGACAAATACAAATAGATGCTTGTATAAGTAGTATCACGATAAAATAATATGGCAACGTTAGAATGAAACACCAATGAGTGATCGGTGGTAATGTAGCTAGCTGCCCAGGGTATATCCAGCACCATTGCGTCGCAATCATCCAGCAACATTGGTACTGGCTATTGCCCGGGCTTGTGGCCCGGCCAATAGCCAGTACCATTTGTGCAGTGTTTGTTAGCAACTACTACTAGCCAACAGCCAGTGGAATGTGGTGACGTGATGGTGCTGGATATACGCTGGGCAGCTACATTACACGCGATCACTCATTGGTGGTGTCATTCTAACGTCGCCATATTATTTTATCGTGATACTAATTATACAAACATCTATTTGTATGCCACGATGCCACGATTCGGCCCACAAAGACACAGTACAATACATTCATTTGATCAGATGTTTTTGTTAGCTACATCGATCACCTATAGTACCGACCCTTGTTATATATTCTCCGACTATGCATGTCACGATGACTAAACCAGTTAGATCTATCCATATATGGTTCTACCACATCTATCTGATATCAGCACTAGGTCGGCTCGGGCCAAATATAGGGATCGTCTTACTAGACATGTCATATTAGGGCATTTTCGAATACAATAAAATTACCTTTTAGCGAAGGCATCAGCCTTGGTGGTAACTCCGGTGGGGAGAAGAAAAAACATCGCACACGTGTAATCCGCGAGGGTGGATGTTGCAGCCCGGCCAACGGTCTGGGACTGGAGAATGCCACTGGACACGGATGGATCATTTTTCAGATTGTTTTTTTTGCGGCGACTGCAAACCTGGCTGAAAAACTCTTCCTCCAGTGCCCACCTCGGAGGAGTCAACCAACCCCCCTGTTCACTGGGGGCTGGGCGTCAGTTTCCAATAGGAAAGCATACACGTGTGTCACGTGACACGGGAATTCTGGGAAATGTAGTTGATATTTATGCTCAATACTATATACAGAGGTGCGGACCGAATTAATATATTGGTATTAATAAAAAAAGAGAACTACGGAAAATCACGTACAGGGCAGAAAAGACTAATGCAAAACTCCACGTGTTTTCCAGTAGTAATCTGTCTAAGGGTTAAAATTCATAAATTTAAAAAATAATTGTTACACAATATATATTTTGAAATATAATGTATTTTTGAGTGGCGCAAACCACTCCAATAACCAGCTTTGTCTGTATTGTATGTATGTGTCTATGTATGTGTGTGACGTCAGTGCACCACTCAGTTCACACGGGTGTGATTTTTTAATGTAGGAAAAGAAAATGGGATTTTTACTCGAGTCGTGACCTGTAAAAATTGGTCCGTGACCCACAAAGGGGTTTGTCTGTCTACACCACTGTTTGGGAACCAGTGGTGTAGACAGAGTGGAGTAGCGTTTAACAGGACAGACAGACGGCAGATCCTATCCTCCAACCAGAGCCTACAGCTGTCTTTACTGAGCTAGCTGATGTAATACTGTAATGCTGCCACATCTGTGAAGAAATATAGCGCTGGATGGGAGGGGGAGGGAGGGATGGGGGCCTGTCTGGACTCTATGTGACGGACTCTTATCAACGGCCTAGAGAAAATCTTATTTCCAGCCCAGTGCGATACTCCCACCAAGTTGCTGACAATAGTTTAACACTTCTTATGCTTGCTCAAGGAGAGAGAAAGGGGGAGGCAGAAAGACCAGTGTCTTTGCAGAACGTGGTGGCACACAACAAGGACAAAGAAAATACATTTTATCACACAAATCACACAAAATCCATGACGCAATGTGCATGTTCAGTGCACTCCTCTGTTGTTTGGTCGTTGGTAGCCAAGCCATGACCATTAAAACTAGAGGCAAACCGTGGCTGGTTGCCTAGAGACGATGTAGGCAGTATGGCAGCCAATGAGAATGATAGCTTGCTAGTACGGCCACTACGGCAGCCAATGAGAGAGATAGCTTGCTAGTCCAGAAAGGCAAAGCGATAGATCATAAACCAGCTCCGCTGTGCTTCACACAGCAGCTGGTAAAAAAAACATGGGATGCTTACAGTAAGCAAGTCTTACAAAAAAAAAATCAGACCAGCCTGAAGTGAGTGGTGCAACAGCGCCCCCTGTTGGTACCCTAAACATAGGGACATACATAGGGACGGACGGACATAGGGATGGACAGAGCCAGAGGACATTGCTGTTCCTTGGAGTGGTTGCACCGCTCAAAAATCAAACATAGTGGAAATGGCGGATCCACAAGGTTGCGATGCGACACGCTGTGAGCTTATAGAATCTATAAGCTCAGTGTGTCGCATCACAACCTTGTGGATCCGCCATTTCCACTATGTTTGATTTTTGGAAATTGCCATGATCTATAATATAGATCATGGCAATTTCCACTCTTAGGACTTAAGTGGCTAACCTGGATGTAAAGGATAATGGTGTCTAATTACATACATTTCTGAGGGTGGACACAAAGATCGTCCAATATGTTGCAGATGAATCAGATGTGCTGTTGTTGGTCTGTGACTGTGTGCAAGTCCTGAAAGCTCCTTTCAAAGACAGCCTGTGTTCTTTATATGCACTCTGCTGCATTGAGGAGGTGCAATACAGCCTGAACATTTTCTCATGCTGGCAACACTATGATGCCCCGTGAGACCTTAGTTGTAACTAACATTGTTGAAACATTTTGACAATTGAAACATCCGTGCAGAGTTAACATGTGTTAAATCTGTATTTTCTTCCACCAAATGGTTTGCGTGGACATTATACCTTCACAGCGTTTTCCCATAGTGCCATGCCAAGCCTGTTTTAAGAATAACTCCCTTAGGTAGTACACAAAATACAAGGGACTTATCAAACATTAAAGATCCTTCCTTCACTTCTGCCCTTCATCATTCTTGAACAGTATGAACAGTATAAGTGAACTCAAATCAATACAGAGCGCTGGTATTCATATGGATTTCAAAACAAGGTGTCCCATAATGTTACGTAGAAACACCAGAAGTCAAATTTCACAGGTCAATAGTGTTATAGCATTCAGCGTTCAATACAGAAAATACATTTCATATTCAATAAAGGTGAGGTAGCAAATAGCCATCATACATTTCCAGAGATACTGTACTAGACATACTTGACAGTGTTCATTTTACACTACTATAACCCAATTGAGTTTAACCCATTGTGGGCGGGAACCCCTTTTGGTGTTTTAAACATTATGTTATAATTTAGCTATTGAAAAATAGCAGATCTACAAGCTCATAGCGCGCCACCGAGTGGCGCGCTATGAACTTGTAGGTCTGCTATTTTTTTTAAAATCTTTCAGAAAATGTAGAAAACATTATTTTTTTAATTTCGACGTCAGGCCTGAATGGGTTAACCGTTACTGAATCTTTTTTTTTGCAGGTGGATTAGCCTATTCTCTAATACGGCATTTTTTCCTGTCGTTTGTTGCAACCCGAATAAAACAAACAAGAGGATCTTTGTCTCCCAATATAGTCAGATGTCTTATCATTACAGAAAATCCTTTAATACTAATATCAAGGATTGCAATCTCTCCGTTCTGCTCTTCGGGTCCAGGGAGATGAAGAGAGACCTGCATGCATTGACTTGATGATTCTGAGATAAAGATCTCCATGCAACTCGGTGGAATGCGGCGGCGGCGGTCATTGAAAAACACCCCTCCCTCACTTTCCACCATTCTCTCCTCTCCAAGCTATCGCTGATCATATCTCAGCCATCTCGCGGCCTCTCAGCTCATCAGTCAGCAGTGCAGTAATACAGCAATAAGGGCAGTAACAGGCCCAGGGTCAGCCAGAGAGCCAGTGTCACTGCCTCACTAAGGTTATTAAAGCCGCCGGGTGCTTATATCGTTTTTTAGTTTTGTTGGAAAGCCTGAGCAGCTTTTTGTGCAAAGGTATTAGGCCAGTGGACTGCATACGGGGCGGCAGTGGCTCAGGGGTAGAATGGCTGGATGGTAACCGCCACTCCCCCAGAGTTAGTGTCGAAGTGTCCTTGAGCAAGACACTGAACCACTAATTGCTCCCGATGTGCTGGTTGGTGCCTTGCATGGTTTCCGCTGCCATCGGTGTATGAATGTGTGTGTGAATGGGTGAATGTAATGCACAATCTATGTAAAGCGCCTTGGATAAAGGCGCTATATAAATGCACCATTTACCATGGAGGGGTTGGCTGGTACGGTGCCGTATGTCAGAAGGTAGAAATGTCTTAAATGGATCTGACATTTAAATTTGCATCGATGCTCGTCTCCTCAGCCAGAATCTCTAACAAGATGTCACGTAGTGATGATTATCTACATAATATTGATGAACTGGAAATGGTCGGAAAAGTAATGAATGGTTGTAGGTGAGGTGAACAAACACTAATCACGTGTTTGTGGACACTTAGCAAGTCACGATGGAATTTAAATGGGCCATTAGTGCAAGGGAAAATTGTCCTCATTATGCACTTGTCATAATCGCAACATTAATCATGGAGCAATTAAAAGCAAATGATAACTATGCTGAGCATTTGTCATACAACTAATCACAAACAAGCAATAAGCGTTAGTTCAAGAATAATGGCATTCGATCTCACAACGCTAACAGATTCTCTTTACACAGCGCAATGTGACCTTATGCCGAATTTATAGTTGTGCACCGCTGTCATGCACGGAAATGGGCGATCTACAAACTCACTATGCATGGCAGCACAACGTGCAATAAAGAATATCAAGCCCTTTATCTGCAGATGATCCACCTTGGAGGTCGTCCACAGTAAATAGCGTTTGGCTTTTCCCACATTAGCTGAAATTCACAGACTCCTTTTTGAGAGAGGCAAATTGTTATATTGAGTCAAACGGTTAAGGTGATGGGATTGACACAAAATGGAGTTTCGCTGGGCTTTTGTTCATCACTTTCAAGCATTTGTGTTTTCTTGCTTTTTTCAGGAGGCTCATACATTGCACCTATAGCTGCATGGCACAGCTGTAGACTGACTTCAAGGGAGTAAGAAGGGGCCTTGAAGTCTCAATGGTATCTCAAAACAGCCTATAAAAAAGAAATTGTATCGGCCTAAACAGAAGGAATGTGCTCCAATATTGTTCTGCTGGTGAAATAGAGTATACATTTTCCCAGTTTCGCTGGGCTTTTGTTCATCACTTTCAAGCATTTGTGTTTTCTTGCTTTTTTCAGGAGGCTCATACATTGCACCTATAGCTGCATGGCCCAGCTGTAGACTGACTTCAAGGGAGTACGAAGGGGCCTGTTCAGAGATGTTTGACATGCAGGATGTAGTAGTCAAACTGAACTCAACTTACATTTACATTGCTCGTCTTATTTTGCACAGGCCAAGTTTCACTTGTCACTACTAGCAAGTAGCAACTAAGAGCCAAGAGCTATGCTACCGAAAAGCACATGATGTAAAGAGGAAACACAGTTAACTAATGAAAGCAAGATAAAGCAAGACGGATAATTAGACAAATCAATAATTTCAGATTTCAAAATTTCAAAAGCCAAACAGAGCGTTCTATTAGATAGATAGATAGATAGATAGATAGATAGATAGATAGATAGATAGATAGATAGATAGATAGATAGATAGATAGATAGATAGATAGATAGATCTAACAGATCACACAGTACATAGACAATAAAGAAACAATGCCAACAGAAGGCCACCAGTCATAGTTCCAAGAGGCATCACATCACACTTTATGCACGGAACTGAGATGGGGCCTGCTTGTTCATAAGTCCTATACTTATGGGAACAAACGATCTTGAGGCCCTAGCCTGCAGAGAAGGTACCATGTACCGTCGCCCTGATGGTAAAAGATGGTATTGGCTGTGTAACGGGTGTGTATTGTCCCTAGTAATAGCTTTCCCCTTCCTGAGTACCCGGGTCTCATACATTGAGGTCATACTCTCAAATCATACCCCAGCTATTTTGCTGGACACGTTGATGATTTTATGGAGTTTGTTCTTATTAACCAATGATAATGAGCCATACCATGAAACAAAACAAAATGTCAATGCACTCTCCACAAAGGATCGATGAAAAAGTGCCATAACATTTTTTTCCATGTTATACTGTCTCAGTCTGCGCATAAAATGCAGCCTCTGCTGACCTTTCTTATAGATGGAATGAGTGTTGGAATTCCATGTCAGCTTGGAATCAATCGTTGTACCCAAGTACTTCCTCCACAATCACTACCCCATCCCCACCAATGACTATTTCCTGGTGTGCATGAGCACCAGTCCTAAGGTCAAATATGACCTTAGTTTTTTTTATATTCAGCTGAAGGAAGTTACTCCTGCACCAACCGGCAAACTCGTCCACTGTTCTTCGATAGCTTATCTCATCATCCTCAATCAGACCAACAATAGCTGTGTCGTCTGCAAATGTAACAATACAGGTGTTGTCTGACTCACTCCTACAGTCGCTTGTGTACAGCGTGAACAATACCGGTGAAATCACGCTCCCTATTATTTGCTCTTGAGCCATATAATTCATTTGGGCTGAATGTGATCCCAGTGTGCATATCGCAGATCAAACACTATGTTAAGTCCTTGGCTAATGACCATAACGTTGAAATATCTTCCCGTAAATATCCAGTCTACTTTTGTTGGCTGGAGACACACTAATTAAATAATGGCCACGGGTTTTGTTGCCAAGTCTTCTGACACTCAAAAGGTCTACAGATACATGAGTTTGGGAAAATCTCAAGTCCTATCCTTGACACAAGTTTACATAAGCTGGCTCATACATACCGAATACATTGAAAACTGAGGCAATGTTAAGTGAGTCTTTTGGTGAGTGGATCTGCAAAGAGGAGTACACACTCAAAATATAAAAGATTCTGACTATAAAGGTATTCTGAATTGAACATTATACATTCAATTAATTAGCCATATCATATGGCTGAAGTCATACCCACAACATTATCAACATGATTTTAACCCATGTTGGGCGGGAACACCCCTTTTGGTGTATTATGTTATGCTTTAGCTATTGAAAAATAGCAGATCTACAAGCTCATAGCGCGCCACCGAGTGGCGCGCTACGAGCTTGTAGGTCTGCTATTTTTGAAAGATCGAACTTTCATAGCTTTTTCAGAAAACTGTCAGGATGTAGAAGACATTTTTAGAATCTGATCTCAGGTCAAAATGGGTTAATAACTGCAGTGCACAGCCATGGTGCAACCCTATTGTAAAAAGTGCAGCCTGTGGATTCAGTCATTACTTTATAGTACTTGATCTTGCACATTGTGTGTATGTATATATTGTACATAGGACACATAGAATAGAAAGCCTATACTGTACATTTATACTACTCTAATGCAGTATGTTTAACCCATTTTGACCTGAGATCAGATTCTATAAATGTCTTCTACATCCTGACAGTTTTCTGAAAAAGCTACGTTTCTATGTCCGTCGTTCTTCGATTTTTCAAAAATAGCAGACCTACAAGCTCATAGCTATGAGCTTGTAGATCTGCTATTTTTCAATAGCTAAAGCATAACATAATGCTAACACCAAAAGGGGTTCCCGCCCAAAATGGGTTAAATCCAATGTGTTTTAGCCATTGTACATAAATGGAATGAATGAGAATTTTCTGATGCAACCTGGTGTAAATGGGCAATTCTAGAAAACCCTGCTGATACAGTAGCTATTGAAATGTTGCCATACAATGAGAAGCAAACAAGTTACAGGCCCAAAGGGTGTTGCATCCCAGGGACAGTGTTTTCTGCCCTTCTCATTATATTGGGTAATATTGGCAACAGCCCACCACCACATTAACAGTATGCCTAATTTAGACAAGTCTGCCTCGAAAACACCAAGCACTTCTTTCGACCAAGTTCTGACTCAGTTTAGGGTTTTTGAGTGGTGCAAACCACTCCAACAACTGGCTTTGTACCCGTGTACCCGTGTTTGTTCGTACCAAAAAAACGAGCATGGTTGCTATGGTTAGTGTGTGACGTCACTGACATAGCTGATCAGACTATATAAGACCTTGCACAACTCAGTTCACACGGGTGTGGTTTATTTTTTGTTTGCTTAAATTGTGAGGAGGTAAAACATAACCTTGCAGGATGGGGGTGCACAGTGTGCACTGAGCCGTATAAACATTCAGATGTGACAGAAGTGACAAGACAAACTGTGTCAAGAGGAAGCGATGTACAATTCTGCGACGTAGCCGTCTGATGCCAGTGACACAGACTAATAATATATATGACATGGAATCTTTTGACAGCTGCAGAAACATGGACGACTTTATAAAGTGTCGACTAAATCTCAAGAACTTCCTGAGACTAAAATGTGCAAATTATACACTTTCCTTGATAAGACAGATAAGATCATCCATTAATACATTTTGAAAACCACTTCAAACTAATGTGTTAATGAATATCAAAATATAGATGAATCTGAACCTGATCTCTGCTTAAGACATCAGGCTGTAGCTGAGTTGGAAGATTTATGTCAGGACAGTCACATAAACCCCAGGGCAATAAATTAACCTCCGTGGCTAGTTATGCTTTCTCCCTCTGACCGCTTAAAGCTTTCCAACTAGATTTTTCCCTTGCCAACTGTAGTTTGAGTCAACCCTTCAAAATCGGAGATGCTCCTTTGACTCATTCCTGGACCATCAGGCAGCTGTGATACAAGTTAGGACTGAAATACAGAACTAAACCTCCAGTGTGATTATGGACATAATGGAGCAATATGAACTACAGGGCCTTTCATCATCGGTGGCAACTGTAAACAATTCATCTACAGCTTGGCCGTGCCAGACAATAATGTGCTCTATTACAGTAAAAGCCTTGAAAACCTCCCTTGTTCTCATTCCAAAGAACAGTGAAACGTTACAGGGAGATATCTGTCTTATTTATCGGCACCAATGAAGAAGGTCAATAGTATCCGAGTTCTGGGCTTAAGTACACATATTATGATGTAAGATGGCATCCCCGTGCTCTTAATTTCCCTTGCCGTTTGATAAGTTTAAAGAGTTGAAGGGGAAACAAGGCAGGGCGGATGACTCATGGACCGGAGTTCAGGGTCGGCAACAGGACACAAGCGTTTTCCCAAAAGGCCTCTCTGTTTAGCTTGCACCACCTGCAGATGGTCGAACAGGCTGTGTTGACCAACGGAATTGCCCAGTGAATATCCCACTGCCAACCTCGCTCGATTGCTTTTAAAATGGCATACGGATGTAAATGGAACTACGTTGACTTTTGGCAAATAACACCCTTCTGCTCATTTAAATAATTTTCTGTGGAAGTGCCAGCGCTCTGGCATAAACCTGCCACAGCCATAGATATGACACAGAATTCATTCCTTTTTTTGTGGATATCATTAAGCTCTATAAATATAGAGTGCCATTTCAAACTAAGAGACTAAGAACTGCTGGTACATACGGGTGAAAAGTTTCCAAGGAAAGTTAAGACAATAATTGGCACTTCGGAGGCACTCCCCAGACGGTCGTCAAGGGAGGATGACAGAGGTTGGGGTGTCGATGAAGAAGGCCAGACATGTGACAACCATCTAACCAGCCTGCAGATTCCTGGATCCACATGTAGGCTGGGAAGATGCCTGCTCACAGAGCCAGCAGCTGCCTGGAACGCTCGCATCTCCACTCAGCAACAATGAGACGCGGTACCGAGTCAAGCCGTTGTTCTAACCCAGCTCATGGATGGAAGAGAAGCAGAGAAAAGAGATGGATTACTGTATGTCTGACAGTGCCCACAGTCAAACATGTGTAGTGTTTTTTTCCTTCATTATGTTAGACCAGGTGTGGGCTTTGATGATGGAGAGCAGGAGAGGGCCACTATATTTCCACACTCACTTCAGAGGGCCACATTGCATATACTGTCAAGCTGAAACCTCTTATCTCCGTATTTTATTTTATTTTCGTAATGAATGCCCTACTTTGTCATTCTGTCACACAAAAGTAGCAAAAACAGACTATCGACAAGCTTAAAGTGCATCGCAGGCTCTGCAACATCGATCTCGCACTAGTCTTTGTTGATTTCTCAAAGGCTTTTGATTCAGTGGACAGAGCCAACATTTTTGAAATTCTTAAATGATATGGTATCCCCGACAAAATGATCAATGCCATAAAAGTTATATACACAAATACCTCAGCGATCATCCTTACTCCTGACGGAGAAACACCATCATTCCCCATCCTTGCTGGCATTCTCCAAGGCGACACACTTGCCCCGTTTCTATTTATTATTGTTGTTGATTATGTTCTTCGTATGTCAGTTGATACTATCAAAGATAAGGGCTACCAACTAACCCCTAGGAGAAGCTCTCGTCATCCTGCTAAATACCTAACCGACGACACTGATTTCGCTGATGACATCGCGCTTATCAGTCAATCATTGGAATACGCTCAGGCTCTCCTTCAGTCTCTTGAGCAGGCCTCCAACTGTGTTGGTCTTTATCTCAACGAGACCCAAACTGAATACGTAAATATATGCAAATCCAACAATAACCACATTATAAAAACACTTAACTCTCCTCTGAAACAGGTTGGGTTCATATACATCTTCTTCCAAAAAGGACTTTCAAACTAGGAAGGGTATCGCCTGGTCAGCCTGCAATGACATGCATAAGATCTAGTCATACCAGCTTAGTAAGATGTTAAAAGTAAAAATATTTAGGACGACCTTTGAGCCGATTCTACTCTATGGCTCCGAGACATGGACACTTTCAATGAAACTAGAGAATCGGTTGGATGGCACTTACACTACACTTCTAATGAGAGCGCAAAATCGGTCTTGGAAGAGCCACCCATCGACTAATCTAATATACGGCAACCTTCCCCGTGTTTCTTCACTAGTCCGATCCAGAAGAACACAGTTTGCCGGCCACTGCTACAGAGCTGACAATGAGGTTATATCTTCCCTTCTTCTCTGGAGTCCTGCCTCAAAGCAGACCAGAGGTAGAAAACTGTCGTTCCCTGATGTCATCGCTATAGGGACACAGGCATCAGTAAGCAGGAACTGGGTCGAAAAATGATGATGTTGATCAAAACTGATTAACAACTCATCACAAATCCAACTTGTTCCAGTTGTTACATTGAATCTCAGTTCCTTTAAACAAGTGACACCATCCTTCTATAAAGTATGAAATAGGCTTTACGTTACCATTTAACAATCGCTACCTAAATGGACAAATCTCTGCTGAGCAGTTTCACACAGGCCACGATATATTGCCCCTTTTGGGAAGCAGCACCATTGTGTGACCCGCAGTACACCGAGTCCGTTGCTCTGTTCAGCATTGTAGCTTGTTGTACGCAATCTCTTCTAGCCCCAAATGACAAAAGAGATACAAGGGAGAGGATTAATTCTATTCAGGTACCGTTTCTTGTCTCTGCGTTTCTCTGTGGCTCTCGATCGATGCTAGACCCTGCCCTCCCCTTTCCACAAATGGACAACAGGAGGGCAATCAATCACTCTTACTGCCAGGGAGTGGCTGTCCAAGGGGAGGAAAGAGACTCATCCAGGTGTGTCGCTCTAAAAAGAAACTCATCTCCCCCTCCAGCAATCCCAATTCCAGTAAGTCTAATAACATGCACTTGTGCGTGCCACACACACACACACACACACACACACACACACACACACACACACACACACACACACACACACACACACACACACACACACACACACACACACACACACACACACACACACACACACACACACACACACACACACACACACACACACACACACACACACACACACACACACAATAGGGTACAACGCTAAAAGGCCATTGCTGAAACTGCAGCACTGATTAGTGAAATAATGATCCATTCTGGGTCTGAAGATGCACATGTTAAGCAGCATGTTCAGATGGCTTTCTGAACATTCTGGTGCTTTCTGCTTTGCAGAATCTCACATTTTCTGTTCTACTACTTTACATTGGTTAAACATTTATAAAGCCTGTAACCTTTAAAAAGTCCATAGATTTGGCTGCCACATGACGTAATCTTCAAAAGCCATGCATTGGAGGGGCTAGCGCTCCTCAAAAAGAAAAATCACACCTGTGTGAAGTGAGGGGCGTCTCTTATCATCTTACAACATCGAGGACAAAACAAACGCAGACAAAACAAACATTAAACTCTGTTCATTGTTAATGGCATTTAATGTTTGTGTTGGTGACAAAACAAACATTAAACTCTGTCCATTGTCAATGGCGTTTGTCTAAGGAAAAACAAACATTAAACCTGTATATAGGAGGGGCTAGCCCCCCTCAAAAATACAATAAAATGATAGAGATACAAGGTTTCTGCCTGACAGTAACCAAATGCAATATCTTGCAAATAATGTGGTAATATGACTTGTTTGGCACTATCTTGCAGCCCCAGTGGGCATTATGTGACACACCGTTGAGATGAATGAGCTTTCACTTACATCTCTTTGAATGGCAGATCCATTTGAAGCCAAACTTCCCCCAACAAACTGTACTACTAATAGAAATGTTGGGGGGGCCTCTGACTGTCATTAAACCTTCTCCACAAAATGCAAAAAATCCAATAGCAATTAAAAGTTAATTATCTCTGCAGGATCGACATTTCATTTAACAAACAGGACTAAGAATGAAAATCAATCGCTGTGGCCTGGTGAGGTGTACGGCGGCGGCTTGTGCTTCAACTCAGAGTAATTACCTCTTCTTCATCGGCAAAAGTCTTCTTGTGCTTTTCCCATCTTAACCCATTCTGGGCGGGAATCCCTTTTGGTGTTAGCATCATGTCATGCTTTAGCTATTGAAAAATAGCAGATCTACAAGCTCATAGCGCGCCACCGAGTGGCGCGCTACGAGCTTGTAGGTCTGCTATTTTAGAAAAATCGAAGAACGACTGACATAGAAACATAGCGTTTTCAGAAAACTGTCAGGATGTAGAAGACATTTTTAGAATCTGATCTCAGGTCAAAATGGCTTAAAGGAAGTTGCTGTGCGAGCTATGTGACAAACAGACAGAGCGAGGGGAAACTGCAGCATGACTCACTTTCTCACCTATCAATTAGTGCCCTCTCCCGCTCTCCCCCCCTTCGTTTCCTCTCCTCTTAATCGACTCGTGTCTGGCAGAGGTGGAAGCAGCCAGGCAAGAGACGGACAAAATATTTCCTTCAGCAGGGGGAAAACAAAAGAACCGCCACACAGGAGACAGCAATACCTCTGACAACTTACTTTCGAGAGAAAATTGCCGTTTCACAGGGGGCTAGCTCAGCGATGATCAGCGCTTGATGGATTTTTTTCCTTCCAATCCAATGCTGATATTATCACTTGAAACAGACCACTCAGTCTATCTGTGTTCCAAACACATCTATAAAAGGTTGAGATGAAATTGACCTTTGTTGACTTGTCAGGAAGTGTTACAGCATAGTTTTTCCCTACAAATAGTGAATACACACTAACCATGTGCTTGAAATAATTCTTTATTTGCACACTTGATTAAAGCATGTCAGTTATTCCAATTCTTCAACATACCACAGTCCACCAAGATTAGCACACAGGCAGAATATTAACCCATTTTGGGCGGGAACCCCTTTTGGTGTTTTAAACATTATGTTATAATTTAGCTATTGAAAAATAGCAGATCTACAAGCTCGTAGCGCGCCACTCGGCTTGTAGGTCTGCTATTTTAGAAAAATCGTGAAAATATTTATTTCAGAAAACTGGAGGATTTAGAAGAATTTTTTTAAATGTTGAGGTCAGGCCTAAATGGGTTAAGCAAAGCACAAACTGAGCTTCACATGAACATTTAGGTGTATACAGTAGATACCATTTACTGTAGCTTCACCTCAGCCATAATAATGCAATCTAAACAAACTATCACTGCCTTTATAAAATCTCTTCGATTTGTACCTCCAGCTGTCTTTTATTTCAGCATCACCAGACAGAGCCTGATGGGAGTGCAATACCCTTGGCTGGGCTTTGATAGCGAGATCAACCAGAGTGGGTGTACGGCACGCGTAAAGTGGATTCAGACCAGGGAAGCAGCCCATTTCAACAAAATGGGTCCAGGACCACATATTGTTCCAGCAGTGTGGGAAAATATAACTGTGTGATTCCAACTATTCAACGATAAAAAAGGAAATGAACTGCTGATACGAGCTAAGGCTAGTGGTGGGTGACACACCCATGGGTGGTAGTTCAGAACTCCTGTCACCACCAGCACAAGACAATATGTGCTGAGTAGTACGGAAAAAAACACAGAAAAGGACATAAAAAGCTACCCAGTTTGGACGAACCAACATTGGGATGAAGTGATCCGGATATGGGCCAGAATAGAACACATCACGTCATTGGCATAGGAAGCAAGCCGTGACATCCCCACATTTCTGCTGCCTCAGACGGCAAGGGAATCGTAATGCATGACATCACGTTTGGAGTCTGTAGCGGCACTGCTGGGTGGTGTTCAAACCCTGCGTCCACGGCATCATTACCTTTTCGTTAATGGCAGACCAGGACATATCGTATAATAGCCAAGGGGCCATCAAGGGTGTAACTACAGTGATTATGGCAACAAACAATTCTGACATATTGAAATCATTTTCTGGGAAATTGAATTTCTCGGCAGTAGGTAACTGGAGGAAACTGGCAGTACCCTTTTCTTAACCCATTTTGACCTGAGATCAGATTCTAAAAATGTCTTCTACATCCTGACAGTTTTCTGAAAAAGCTATGTTTCTATGTCAGTCGCTATGAGCTTGTAGATCTGCTATTTTTCAATAGCTAAAGCATAACATAATGCTAACACCAAAAGGGGTTCCCACCCAAAATGGGTTAATAGAATGGTGAATGCATAGCTCGTTTTGAGCTTTTGAGTGAATCGTTTCAGAGCAGAGGCAAATTGCCTTTAAATTCAAATGAATAGGAGAAACAATCATTGGGCTCAGTTCACCACACCACATGCATATAGAGAGGAAAGTGTTTATATAATTACTGTATACATATGCAGACGCATTTACAATTGAGGGAGTGAATCCCATACCACGTCATCATAAAGCATATATCATAATTAGTGTAGTTCCCTTTGGCAAATAACCCTCTTACTAATACTAACACCAACACTAAAATTACTTCCATTGTACCGGGACAAATAAATTAATCTTACGTATATAAAATACAGGGTGTTAGGCTAGCAGCTGGCAAAATCTGATGCACCGTCAGTGGCTGTTTCAAAAATGGTATTTACGCTTTGACAATCGGTCTCCCGGGTTTAATTACAGCAGAAGTGCTACCTCAGCTGGGCAATCATTTACCACCAAAAAAGGAAGAAAAAGAAAAACACTTAATCTGAAAGAAGAGAGGGAAGAGGAGAAAGAAACAGTGTCCTCCAGTCGATGATGAGTCTCACCTCCAGCTCTGCATCACTGGGCAGGTTATTCTTGGACTCCGTCGTGCCCATAAAATAGGAAGTACATTCCATGCATTTGAATTTGAGACAGAGTAAAATGGCAGGGAGCCGTCAGTCACAAGGGACAAAAAGACCCATTGATTTCTCCCATTTGGACTCAAGCTGTTGAGCTGATGAGGGTCCGTCCATTCAGTAGGGCCAGAGCACGCACGTGGTTCACAGAAACCTTTTAGCTCGAGACACCAAAAGACAATTTTGACCCATCAAGTGAAAATATCAGATCTATAACTTCTTAAACATTTGTTTTCTAATTAATGGAATTTCGTTAATTTTTTTAATGTATTTACCACATTTGGAAAATTCATTGAGTCCGTTTTCAATTCAATTGTTTTTTCCCCCTTTTTTCCCCTTTAGTCTTTTGCTTAAAAAAATAAAAATAAATGTAGGAAACAAAACATATTAACAAGATATTTACTCGCGGCCCACAAAAATGCACCACGACCCACAGATGAGCCAGAGTCCCGACCCGCTGTTTGGAAAACTGTGGTCCATAGGGCCTTGGCTTATGTTACTGTCTAAGGATGGTTCTGTTCTGACCCGAGAGGATTCTGTGCTGACCCAAGCTGTGAGCTGATGAGGGTCCATTAATGAATTGCATTTTTAATGAATTGCATTTTTATAGCGCTTTTCCAAGTGCTCAAAGCGCTTTACAATGGTTCATTCATTCATACATTGGGAGGTGAAGCGGCGAACAGTTGACGCCAGCGTCCTCACTTCCCACATTCACACACCAATGGTGGCAAGCACACACCGACCAACTCATTGGAGGCAATGTAGGGTTCAGTGTCTTGCCCAAGGACACGACATGTGGACAGGAGGAGCCGGGATTCGAACCGCCGACCGAGGGATCATTGGACGACCTGCTCTACCTCCTGAGCCACAGCCTCTCATTCAGTAGGCAGGGCCTTAGGTTGCCATAGTAGACGGCAACATAAGAGAGCAATGGTTCCCAAACACTGGGTTGGGACCGTCATAATGTGATTACAACTAATTCAACTGAATCGATGCCACTAAAATTGTAGTGAAAGGTTTGCGTACAGAACAGAAATTAGTCTATGATGTCAGGCCACACACACACACACACACACACACACACACACACACACACACACACACACACACACACACACACACACACACACACACACACACACACACACACACACACACACACACACACACACACACACAAATTCAACTCTTGAGCTTGACCTTTGTCATTAATCTTCTCCTCTCGTTTCTATGCTGTCAAAGAAAAGCAGAATCACCTTGAAAATAAGCTTAAAAGAGCCATTATCATAATAGAATCATCAGCATGGGTCATCCCTCACTTGGTCTTGGATCTGGACTGGACACAATCCTTTTATCAGAGGAATATATAAATGTTTATGTAATCACAGAGATACATAGAAATGACATTTCTATTGCAATGTTGGGCCTCAGTGTCAAACCCTGAAAATATGTTGGTTATATGGAATGCATAACAACATTCGCTATTGGGGCCTCCAGCAAAGTCAGTGACTGTGAATGCATATTTATTTGACCTATCTGTGCTTTTATATCTACTGTATGCATTATTTTGTATTTTATTTCATTCAAAAATAGAGGTGCTTGGGTGGCGTAATGGTAAAGTCCACCACGGAGGTTGTGGGCAGGCTGCATCTGGCTTTGTCGAGCGTCTACACGAGCACAAATGGCCTGCGTTCGGGGGAGGGAAGCCAGGTGGTCAGGGTGATACTGGTCATTGCATGTATTCCTACAGGCTGCGGAGGCACCTGTCAGCGGGCGGGCAGGGTGATACTGGTCATTGCATGTATTCCTACAGGCTGGGGAGGCACCTGTCAGCGGGGAGTGTTGGACGGGAGCATTAGGACAAAGGCTTTACTTCCTCCGGGTGGGGCTCTTCACTTGTAGGTGAGCCAGTAGGAAACAACAGAAGTGACAACACAGCAATGTGTGTGGGGAGGAATCAAACGGCATAATGACTAAATTGGGGAGAAAAAGGGGTAAAAAGCAACACAAAAAAAGTAAAAAGGAAGGCTTGAAGAAAAGTGAGAAATTGTCATTCTTTTATTCTATCATTTCCAGGTCAGTGCTGCCATCAGGAGCAGGATGCCTGTTAACATCCTGCTCCTGATGGCAGCAACAGAGCAGTAGAGCTACAATTCCCCCGTCTCACCTGTCTATCCCTGGGCTCGGCTCGCCAAGCTGCCTGGGGCACAGTTGCTGAAATGTCAGCGGCCGGCACAGTCCCGCAGTAATCCCCCCAGTAATGTATAAATTCACACACTGATCCTCTCAGAATAGTGGTTCTTAGTTTTCCAGAGACTTTTTCTTTTTAGTTTTTAAAAGGCAAGAGAGGGGAGTTTTGGCCCCGAGCAATGTCAGCCCCTGGGTCAGCCTCCAGAGAATTAGTTTCATTCTTTTCTTTTTTGCTTTTAATTTCCTGTCCCGTCACGTTCCTTCCGCTCACAAGGGTTCTCATCACACTGGATGGCCGGTACCCTCGCCATGCTCTACCGGTACTGGCTAAGTGGGCTATCGGGTTACTGTACATGACGTCTCTGAAGTAAGGGAATGTCTCCCAACAAGCTTACGGTTGCTGAGAAATGGGGACCTGGCTTGTCTTTGAAAACTCCGCCAAAAACTGCTAAAACATCCCAACGTTACAATGAGGGAAAACCACAGCTGTGGAAAACCATGCCTGGCAGCCACTCTCTCTCTTGTGGTATGCTTGGGATCATTTCAGGGATTGGGATCCCTTCCCATCCCATCACAGCGGAGCGGTCGTCGATCCACCTGAGCCTGGAGGCTACGGCGTTGTGGCAAGCCCAGCAGGGCAGTGAGGAGAGACGAGAGGGGAACGGGTTCACACGTGGGTAGGATACGGCAGGGGGGTTACAGCTTTGGTCATGCCTTCCAATCAGCATTGCAGAGTATAGGACTGGAAGCTTAACTACAAGTTTCAAAATCAATTTGATTACACTATTTGTTGATCTGATGGTGATCTTTTAACAGATGTTGTTATTCTACAGTATGTTGAGTGTATGTGTATATATGTAGATTAAATGTGATTTGCTTGTAATCTTGCCATCATTGTAAAACAACCTCAAAAAACAAATGTCACGGAAATATGGACTTGTTACTCGTTACATTTATCAAGCAGCAGCAAAACTATTATTTCTGTCACGTTATCATTCATGCTAGATTGAGACTATAGTAAACACAAATAACATGACTATCGTCACGAGACGATAACACTGTTAACACCAGATAACAGCGATGACAGCCCATACAGCTCTTTTAGATAACACTACAACAGTAAATAGTGCTTTTAATTTACTCTTCACCCTGGCCAAGGGCATTTTTGGCAGGGGTCAAAAATGCTTTTGCATGTGGGTGAAAGGCCCAAATGTATGTAGAAAAGGCTATGCATCAAGAAGCTAACACAATTCACATTGTCTTTAACGTCGTCCATGTTTGCTTATCTTCTGGGTCCGATTTAAAAAATGTTCATGAACTTAGCTTCAATGTAGTTAGCCGCTTTTTTGGTCGCTTCAGCTAATCTTAACAACTACGTTTCTCTCAGTGGCAGCTATTTCCAGTGAGTAGCTTCCCTAACACAGATTGAAATACACATATGAATAAAAGGGATATATTTTTTTTAATGGAGAGACCAGAAGGCAAAAGAGGTGCAAAGGCACTTGGCCTTTGCACCTCCTTTGCCTTCTGGTCTGGATAAGGAATCTGCTAATTACCGTTCCAGCAACCATCCTATATTAAACCCTAAATACCACTTAAAACCCTAAATGTACTTTGTTAGCCGGAGTCCCCCAGGGCCAGGGGTCTGTATTAGGCCCTCTCGTTTTGACCCTCTGGGTCTTTGGCCGAATGTTCACTCCAGAATAGGGACACCAGAGTTAATGTGGTTAAGACACTGACATAAAGTCCACTGAACTATTGAAGACTTGAATAATTGAAGTTCTGTTCCGTTCCCCACCGAGACTGAGTGCCAGCATTTTGATATACAGATCCAATGCTTCATTGACGCGATCTGAGCCAGTAGCGAATTTCCCTTAAGAAATAGGCAATGTTGTTCTCAAAATGAATGCAAATATATTCAGAAGCGATAGCTGGGGGAGTGCAATAACTCCACAATAAATTAAGGAATAGCAGAGAAAGAGAAGCAAGGACGAGCCTGAACAATATCTCTGCAAAATACCCCTTAATGCAGTGGCTAAACGGTATCACTCATTTATTCCAGACAGTGAATGTGCCACTGGCATTACGGAGGTATATGGGCAGCAGCTTTCCATGAATACTTAAAGGATAATTCCATACTAAAAGGCTTTCTTACCTTTCTTTGTAGTTGTTACGTCCCCACCAAAGAGGTCCAGGTGTTCCTTATTGGCTATTTCCCCTACCATAAGCCCTAAATTAATTGCATTGAATTGGAATTGAATGGGGCTATGGGGTGTTGTGCTAATTCGCTTATTTCCATCGCTCAAAATTATTATTTTTGTATATATCCTCTCTTCATAATGTAAATAATATCCCAAGCGGCACACTTTACTACTTATTTCGATGGAAATAAGCGAATTAGCACAACACCCCATAGCCCCATTCAATTCCCATTCAATTCAATGCAATTCATTGAGGACTTATGGTAGGGGAAATAGCCAAAAAGGAGTTTTTGCACAAAAAAACACCTGGACCTCTTTGGTGGGGACGTAACGACTACAAATAAAGGTAAGAAAGGTAAAAAAGCCTTCTAGCATACAGTTAATAAGAGAGGGGAGATGGATCAAATATTTTAAGATAGAGGTTCTCTACTGTAATTTAATGTATATAAAACTGAAACATCAATGTGATCATAATGTGAATGTAAAATTTAAACATAATTACAAGTAATAACTAAATTAATTAAAGCAATACGATTCAGAAATGTCAGTGGTTGAACTAAACTTAAAGACAAACTTTTCTAATTATCTTAATTCAGAAAACTCACCATAATACTATCCAATATTCCGTATAGTCACTTGCATTTGTATGAAATCTCAACTGCTGCATACAGATTATATGCCATTATAATTGTGAATAGTTCCTGTCATATAATGGCTCATGGGGCTTTAAGAATGGACCATGTATAATGCTTTAATAGATGCTTTAACCCATTCTGGGCGGGAACCCCTTTTGGTGTTAGCATTATGTTATGCTTTAGCTATTGAAAAATAGCAGATCTACAAGCTCATAGCGCGCCACCGAGTGGCGCGCTATGAAAAATCGAAGAACGACTGACATAGAAACATAGCTTTTTCAGAAAACTTAAAATTTAGAAGACATTTATAGAATCGTTCCCAGGTCAAAATGGGTTAATGTGATGGAGTGTGGACTACTTAGATAACGCTGCCACTGAGACTATATAGAACCGTGCGTGCGCATGCGCGCGCACGCGCACGCGCACACACGCACGCACGCACACACGCGCACACACACACACACACGCACACACACGCACGCACACACACACCCCCTCCCAACAACAATTGGGGAGTTTGTATTTATGCAGCCTTTTGATATTGCACTCCCCGCAGCATAGGGGAGCATTTCAAGTGAGAGTTGTAGAGAATTCATCAATGTATCCGCGTACAGTGAGAAACCATGGGCCTTGTATTGCCTCAGTACTTCAGTACTCTGACCTACCCCAAGTTGAACACTTAAACCATATACGCTTTGTTGACCAGGATCCTCCAGGGCTCTATACATGGACCAGGGGTCTTCCTTCCCTCTTCTAGACCAAATCTCTTTCCTTAAAATAGCAGATCTACAAGCTCACAAGGCGCCACGATGTTCGCCTCTATTAGGACATGCCCAGAATTTGGACGCAAGGGTTCATGTGGTTAACTGCGCAAGCCAGACAGTTGCACACACCACTGAGATACATAATGCAAAAGCCAGCAGTAAAAGCTTGGCATGAAGTTCAAGGCGTATATATACAAGCCCCATGGTCTGAATGACGCATACAGCCTAGAACAGGAGACTAACCACACTGACACATGAGAGAAATGAGACAGAATATATAGTATACATTGAACACTTTTTACTACACCATATTATTTTATGGTTTCAGACTACCGTTACTCATCAATGGATTTTGGCCACGCGGCTGCTCTTCCAGAAAGCAGCTCTTTAAAACGCAGAGGAACAAAGAAAAAAGTGTATCAAAGTAATTCTACACAATTTAAAGTTTGTTACTGTAGAGATGCCATTTCTCCTTGCAGTACAATGTTTGAGATGCTTTCATGTAATTTATAAGAACTCTCTAGGAGATAGATGCATCTTTATAATTTGAACAATTAAAACACCAGATGGTCTGATCTATCTCGAGGAGAGAAAGTCCTGGTGAAGACAGAGTCTGAGGTCTGCCGCAACAGCCTTGTTCCAAACAAAAAATAAATGAATAAAAAAAAGATTCGCAGACTTGGATGGACAAAAGGGGGAAATATCAACTTGCCATGATAACGACAGATGCCAAGGCACGCGGCGGTGTTATTCTGTTGAAAAATACAATACCACTCGCATGATATTCTGGCCTAGGAGATTAGGACAGTCCCTGTCCCTGTGACACACCTACCTATACATGTACACATTTGGAGTGTTAAGGCAAGAGAGACGTTTACCCGCTATAAGATGGACGGATATATTGGCCATTGCAGGGAGCAAAGTAGCGACATGTGACCCCTCGAAAACGAGATGCTGCATCGCATGGGGCTTATCCCCTTATCAAAATAAATAGATACAATGTGTTAATCTCTAAAACCACCGGGCTGCCCAGATGCAGGGCATGTTGAAAAAAAAATATATATATATATCAGTATCATGTAGTAGAAAGAGATGGTGGCAGTGGTGATGGCGGTGGGGTTGAATGCTGCACCTGCTGAGTATTGCGGCGGTGGAGCGGAAATTACCCCCCCCCCACCCCCCCACCCCCCTGGTGAGATGAGAGGGGACATGACCCCTCATCTTACGAGTATGAGGACGTAGGAGGGAGATTCAGAAAGACAGGCACAAAGAGGGATACTGTCACATATCTAACATTCCAATAATTCTCATTCCTATCTACAGACTCCGCCCCTCGTCTCTCATCTCCCCCAGGGGACACCGCATGGAACTCTGTGCTGCAGAGCACGATAACGACTGCTTCAAGTTATGCGTGCACATGCGTATTCTCCATAGATGGTATCAGACACACCATCAGACATTATGACATTTAGAAATGTTCTCCCTCTTCGCACATTGGACGCTTAAGTTGCCACATAAAGGGGGAGAAATATTTATCAAGCACCCTTCAGTTCGGCAATATTGTCAACATTACCAGACCAATGGGTGCTTTGGCCTTACAGGTGAATTAACACCGCGGCATCAGGCAAATGCACGGACAGGACAAAAGGCATATGTCAAGGGATCACAGTAGGGGGTCACTCTGACTTATGATTGACCTTGTTAAAAGAATGTCACGAAACAGAACCAAATCCATGCTAGAAATACCTAGTGAAGTAAAAGTGAAAATGAAACTCAAACTGAGAAGTTCAAACTGAAATGTGGAGCATAGATGGAAAATAAATCTATGCATGTTAAAAGCAAGAAATGAACTGGTTTGAAGAAACGACATGGCTCCCATGTTGAACTCAGGCTTCATGTGGCCAGCCCAGTATATCAGTCACCTAGGTCTGTCTATTTAATGCTCTTTGCCATGCCGCTTTAAATAAAGGCTTTTGTACTAGACTGTAACAGAGTGCCTTGGACCCCTTTTTTTGCATTCTCATTAACGAACCCTCGCCAACGAGCACCCGTTTACTGTTCACAACCACACGGACCACGGCAGCGCTTCTCTTCTTTCTTTATATTCAACTGAGTGGTGCTGTAATGTACTTGTGCTATACACGCGTGCGTGTGTGTGTGTGTGTGTGTGTGTTAGTGACATTTGGTGGTGAAAAAAACGCTAATTCCGTGCTTGGACGGACCCAGCCAGCCAGCCAGCCAGGGCCACACATAGCTACACAATGGAGTGGCTGCACGCCTGCACCACTCAAAAATATATAAAACATACAGGAAAAACCTGCTAAAATACTAACATTTCTTGTACACAAGAAATGCCCAGCAGTTGGCGCGATTAACCCCAGACAAACAGATACACACACAGAAAGACCCTATGCTAGAATGCTAGATGACTAGCCTCCTACAAAGCCATGTGGTAAAAAAAGATTGATGAAGTAAGTATGTATAAAGACAGCCGTTTCCATGTGGACAAATGAGGCGTAGAAGATCGTCACCTTGCTAGGACATGTGCACAAGCAGCCAGCACAGTGCAGATTAGTTTACAAACTGCACCCATATAGTAGTAACTACTAGAGATTTGTATTGAGCCAGTTTAAGAACAAAAAATCTTATAAATTGAACTCAAATTGAATTGTTTTTTTGTTTTGTTTTTAATCTCTTGCAAGGCCAACAGACAGGAGGCGGGAATATTGCTTTTGCCCCTGTTCAGTGTCTGTGTGTCTGTTTGTTAGCGCAGCTAATCTCGCAAAACGATTGTCGTCTTCAAAGTTTACATGCACAGTTGCACACTCCCAGTATGCCACTCCACCCCAATATGTTTTAAATGTGTCTCATGGTGGCGCTTGTTACTTTATAGCACCTTACATTGATGTCATGTTACAGTACGGTTTCATATTTATGTCATATGTTTATGTCAAGATATATCACGAGGAAAACTTGACGAAATATGTTTCCATTAGAGCTGAAAATAGCGTTTAGATTTAATAATATAGTATATAAAAGAATTAGTAAATTCCAAAGTCCACCCATTATCCCCAAGTATTCTGTGGGACACCTGGGCTTCAGTCACGTCACGGCACCCAGTTTGAGAAACCCTGCTATCAGTGCTATAGAGTGCACCTCCAAAATAACTTTCACTTCTGCACATAGGGGGCGCAGCGAATATGAAAGGTTACGTCATTCGTATGGCATGGAAGTACCATTACCCACAGCAGCTTCCTTGGCTCCTGAAAGCTGCAACCCACAATTTAAGGCAGCTATATGCTCCACATTAATCCACCCTACCTCCAATGGCACGTTCGGAACCAGAGAGGGAGACGCAGCCAACCATCAAAGGAGTATGATAGTGTCTTACTCCCCCACTTTGAAAACTACTTTGAGAACTAAAGGCTTATTCATACTCCAGTTTTCGGTGATTAGGTGACCACCGCTATCACCGAAAACTACAACATGACGTCACTGAGCTACGGTGAACAGACCAAGTGATTGGTCTAGAAGTTGGGTTGGTTTTGCAAGCTCCCGACATAACGAACATGCGAACAACAGACTCGCAAAACAGAGCAGCGGGAGAACGAGAGAACAAAGGAATGAAATAAAAGAGACAGGGACAGAAAGAGAGAGAAACTATATAGAATAGGTGGTGGCAGCGGTAGCTCAGGGTAGAGCTTCCGGATGGCAACCGCAAGGTCGCCAGTTCGAACCCGGGCTCCCCCAGAGTTAGTGTCGAAGTGTCCTTGAGCAAGACACTGAACCCCTAATTGCTCCTGATGTGCTGGTTGGTACCTTGCATGGTTTCTGCCGCCATCAGTGTATGAATGGGTGAATGTAATGCACAATCTATGTAAAGCGCCTTGGATAAAGGCGCTATATAAATGCACCATTTAGGAAAGGACCAGAAAGGAGTAGAATAGAAGCAGATATGCACTAGGCAGTAGAGAGAAAGCAGAGGGGATCAATGAACGAATTTGAGAAATTGTTGGCCATGGAGGTTAGGAGATATGAGCACAGTAATGGACTATGAGCGCCGCCATCAAAACCACCATTTTGGTGTTTTTTTTGTTTTTACCTAAAACTGGAGCCTGATAGTAGGACAGAAACAAATACTTACAGTTGTGTAGGCCTGAAGTTCCTCCTCAGTTAGTCTGTGGACTGGGTTGTTCTTCTGGAAGTCAGTGCTAGAAGACAAGACACATAGTAAATACAAAATAAGCACATTGTGTATGCACACATATTCACACCCCCAAAATCATTAACGTATATATACACATTTTACACTGCACTTGACCTACACATTTTGCACAGTGAAATACAATGTTCAACTTCAAAGTAGTAAGGATGGTTCTGAAAGACTTATATTGACTGCAGTGAACCCCCTTCCTGTACATCATAATGTAGTGACATATGATTTTATTCCCCAGTATTGATTTATTTAACGGTCAAGTGCTTTAGTTGATAAGGGCTGACGAGCCATCAGTGTTCTGGCCATTAGCCAGTATTGCCCGTGTTATGATGGAATGGCGTTTCATTGTCCCCCCGAGTCTGAAAGGCCATTAATCTACATCACCAGCCCATCTGAGAAAAGGGCCGCGATTGATTTCATAGCAAATCGCGGTAGTAGTTTGAGAGAGTTTCAGTGTGGCCTAGCATTACCAAACCAATGTATCCGTATTTCCTGCATGAATAGACACCAAGTTAATAGGTCAGTAAGTCAGTGAAAGGGCGAACACACAAATCAAAACAGAATGTAGCAAGTTAACCTGTTTTAAATCCTATACTCACCAGGAGGAGTAGAGGCATGACATGAAGGGCTATTAAAAGGTATATTCACAGCAATAGCACATCTACAATCTCACAAAGCATCACAACGTCAACCTATTATTACATCAACCTATTATGACCCCACCCCCCCACCCAGAAACGTGCCTGCACAGCCAAGGACTACCAATCTTACTTGAAATGTGATGTGATGTCTTCTTACACCCCCCCCCCCCCCCTCTATGCATCCCCCTCTATCCCCCCACCTCTTCTTTGTTTTCTTTTTTCTGATGCAATGAAGCTAAGGGCAGCGCCGAAATATGGCTGCAGCTGTGTAGTTCTAATTGTTCTCTCTATCCCCCTTTACTGCAATGCATGTCACTGAAACAAATTCCAATCAACTCTGTTGACATGGCAATAAAGTATTGAATCTTGAATCTCTATCCCCAGAACCGGGACGGTTAGGGTTCATGTGGTTAAGCGACTACAACTCTAGATGGGAACAGCTTGCAAATCAAATCGTACAAAAGCTGTTGCAGGTACTGGCAGAGAGGTAGACGTTTGGCTTTATGAGGAAGGCTTCCATCCAGACCAAAGAGGATTTGGATTTCAGGGAGATTAGGTGCAATAATAACCGGTGCTCCTTCGCAAAATTTGTTTATTATTTTTCCACTTAATCCATTTTGGGCGGGGACCCCTTTTGGTGTTAGCATTATATTATGCTTTAGCTATTGAAAAATAGCAGATCTACAAGCTCATAGCGCGCCACCGAGTGGCGCGCTACGAGCTTGTAGGTCTGCTATTTTTGAAAAATCGAAGAACGACTGACATAGAAACACAGCTTTTATAGAAAACTGTCAGGATGTAGAAGACATTTTTAGAATCTGATGTCAGGTCAGAATGGGTTAAATACAGTTAGTGCTGCGCGTAGCGTCTGCCAGGTGGACAAAGCACACGGCTACTGTGGTGCTGAGGCCTTGGACCCAAGCCACACCTCATCCTTTTCCACAGCCCCCCCCCCCCCCCCCCCCCCGGCACTGCCGTTGCACTGCACTGCTGCCTGGTAAACACACCATGAGGCCTGGAGACAGGAAACCCGCTGAGCATATGGAGAGGATTCTGGTGGATTCTGAATGGACCAAATAAGAATAGGAGCTGGATGGGATGGAGAAGATCTACACCAGTATGTCATCGATGTGATTCCAAGTCTATGGGAATGGGATTTATACATGTTTGCATTAACACTATAAAACGGGGAAAGCATGTGTCATTTTAGATTTTAGATATTATTTTAACCACTTTAACCATTATTTTATACTTGGCTATTAAAAGATAGCAGCTCTACAAGCTTGGAAACCGGAAGGTTCCCAGTTCAATCGTTGGCTCCCCCAGAGTCAGTGTCGAAGTGTCCTTGAGCAAGACGCTGAACCCATGAATGCCACAGACGAAAAACCGTCTAAGTCCACACTATTGATCCATAATGTATAAATGATAGATAAGGGTTCAGGACAACGAGGCCTTTTCGTGGAGGGGTCAGAATGGCATTTGGACTTAGACTGTTTTTCGTCTGTGGTACTATTCTTCCTGATGAGAAGGTTGGTGCCTTGCATGGTTTCCTCTGCCATCGGTGTATGTGTGTGTGTGTGAATGGGTGAATGGGTGAATGCACATTGCACAATCTATGTAAAGCGCCTTGGATAAAGGCGTAATATAAATACACTTAAATAAATGCATTTTACTCACAGTGCAGCACAAAAAAAAAGTTACAAATTGAAGCACATCTTTGAATATACATATCTTTTAAATTAATGAAGACTATTTACTGGTGTGTGTGTGTGTGTGTGTGTGTGTGTGTGTGTGTGTGTGTGTGTTCAGCAGTGTGGGGTGAGGGGGTGGGGGTAGTGTTTGTGGGGAAAGCCACAGAGTTCGCTGGGTTTGTCTTGGCATCCTGTGCTGATCTCAAAGACATGGTCACATTACAGAGGAATTTCCAATATGATAAATTGCACGTGGAGCCAAACCAGTAAAAATATTTACAATTTCATTCCTTTTTGAACGTCTATTGTGGTTTCCTCTTTTTCCACAACATTCCTGTCCATGCGGAGAAATCAAGCGACTGCACCTAGTTTTTACTTAAAGACTAAAGACTAAAGCACTAACTTTATTCTCTCAAAACCAAACGGTTAAAGCACGGACGCCCATCATTATAGAGCGACGTCCAATTGGTTCGGTCTCAGGTGTTCAAAGGGGGAAGGGGTCATTGGACAGCAGAGGAAAATGAGGGTTGGGGGGGGTCATAACAACAACAAAAATATATAAAACATTTAATTAAAAAGAGTATTGTCCTGTTTAACCCATTTGACCTGAGATCAGATTCTAAAAATGTCTTCTACATCCTGACAGTTTTCTGAAAAAGCTATGTTTCTATGTCAGTGGTTCTTTGATTTTTCAAAAATAGCAGACCTACAAGCTCGTAGCGCGCCACTCGGTGGCGCGCTATGAGCTTGTAGATCTGCTATTTTTCAATAGCTAAAGCATAACATAATGCTAACACCAAAAAGGGTTCCCGCCCAAAATGGGTTAACTTAACTTTCACTGATGAATTAAGACGAATTAAGAAGAAATATGAGATGTAGAGATGGGAGTGAAGGATGTCTGACGCAATGAATATGACCAAATCAACTCCCAACCATGATTTGATGATTGCAGCTACAGTAGCATGACTGGGTCTAATTGGCTGCCAGCACTGTGCCATGGTCCCATAATCAGTAGATGGAAGTAACAGGTAAGGTTTATCAACCTCTGACTACTTTGACAGAGAACAGCTGGACGAGTGGAATCCTTCCCTGTGCCAGGCCATGTATTGCAGGTGATTTCAAACCATAAAAGTTCAAGTCAAGAGAAATACGTATAAATCTACGTCGACTAGAGAATTCGATGGACGATGAATGTTGCTTCTCTGAAGAAGGAAGATATTCTGAGGGACATATTCGGTATGTCCAGGAAGTGATGGCCAAGCCCTCGCAACCTCTGAAGAAGACAAAGGGAGGTCACATTCCCTGAGCTCAGAGAAGCACTGTGCAGTCCACTCTCTGATCTTTTAGACTGCAGGGGATTCTTAAACTTTTCAAGCCTGGGGCCAAAATTCTACAATAAATAAAGCTTTATCTTGGGACATCAGCCCATCATAACAGAGTGTTGTTGTGGTGTGACAGGGCGAGGGTTGCAACTCATTTTCATTCCCTGACACATAGTTAATCCATTTTGGGCGGGAACCCCTTTTGGTGTTAGCATTATGTTATGCTTTAGCTATTGAAAAATAGCAGATCTACAAGCTCATAGCGCGGCACTGAGTGCCGCGCTATGAACTTGTAGGTCTGCTATTTTTGAAAAATCAAAGAACGACATAGAAATATAGCTTTTTCAGAAAACTGTCAGGATGTAGAAGACATTTTTAGAATCTGATCTCCAGTCAAAATGGGTTAAGGAAATGCTGCTTTATCCCCGTGGAATGAGAGTGGAGAGCAGATAGATGATGATATCCTGTTGAGAATGTGTGAGCAGCATCCCAGTGGAGCACACATTGTATTTATAATGCCGGGAGAGAAGTCAAGGAGTTTGGACATCTTCCTGAACTTAGTCTAACTCTAGAAATGGCATTGCTCTACGCCAGACTGGCGTGGGCTACGTGGATCTCAGGATCAGGAACCGCCAATACAACCAGATATGCCCATATATGTGCATAATACTGACATCAGGGATCTCCATATATGGCTATAAAAAAGGACATGGACTGACAGATACTGTATGTGCAAAAAAGAGACACAAGTAGACATACATATACTACCCGTGTAGAGCCCACCTCCAAGAATCTGCACAAATATTATAGGTTGAGGGTGATTCAAGGCAGTGGCCTTTTCAAGCCAGCTGAAATAGTATTGGTGGAGGTACTAAGTTAGCCTACTTACTGGCAGTGTGTACAAGACATTTTGCGCTTATTGATCATATTGGTTTGCAAGATTAGCTCTGGATCAAACACACATGCGCACGCACGCGCCCACACACACACACACACACACACACGCACACGCGCGCGCGCGCGACAGAGCGTGGTGCTAATGCCAGAGAAATCCGCGAAATAGACATAGAAGACAGGTCACTTCCGCCCGCATCGGAAGTGATGTAGTGTTGTTTCTGTAGTGTAATCCTAGGGAACGGACGCACGGTGGCCCCCAGAGCAGCCATGATGATCAGCGCGGCTCAGATTAATGTTTTAATAGGCTATAAACATGGCATTTTATGCCATTCTGAGCATAAATAAGACTAATAACCCTGTGCGCGTGCACGCATTTTTATTATCATGTAGGCTGTTTCTACAATGAGGGGCCTATGGATGCTGACGGAGGCTAAAAAAAGGATTCAAATTTAGTATTTTTAAATGATTTTTAATCAAATCTTGTGTATCTCGTGGATGTCTCAGATGAAGTACAGTAATAACCTTCCACGAGGTATCTCGAGAAAAGCATGGAAAGGGTTTCTAAGCAAACTAAATAGCCACATTAGGAAATGCTTTGAAGTTTGGTCGGTACATGTTTGATAATATTTGGAACATCTGAGTACTTTTACTTTGGTACACTAAGTATTTTGATGCTGGCAATATTTTTGTACATTTCAACACCCCTCCCTCCCTCGCGCACGCACGCACGCACGCACGCACGCACGCACACACGCACACACGCACACACACACACACGCACACACACACACACACACACAAAAATCAAGGACATAATTGATGACAAATAGGATAATGGTAACAGCAGATCAACCGGAGCCAATACTACACAATCACAACAGTCAGAGATACAAAGTCAAAGCTGGGACCTTGACTGCATTTATCCAATTTATACTAAAAATCTTTGGCTTGAAGCGAGCCCACATTTTTTCTTCAGGAACAATATTTTCTAGTTAAATTTGGAATGTTCATTGACAGCCCTAACGCATACCGAGTGTGGATTATGTGGTGGCTCGCTGTGAAAGCATTCAGTTGCTGCTCTCCAACTCGGAATCATCTTTCAGTGGCTATTGTGAGTGTGTGTGTGTGTGTGTGTGTGTGTGTGTGTGTGTGTGTGTGTGTGTGTGTGTTCGTGTGCACGTTCGTGTGCGCGTTTTGGAAGGTGCAAAATGTATTGCTCAAAATGTAATATTTGTTTCACTGCATCTTTTATTACTGCCATATAAAATATGACCTTTTGTTGCAAAACTGTATTATTCGCTATTTAACCCAAAGGCAGATGTCAACACAGACATTCAATCTGCCTATAACATCTCCTGAGCCAAGACTATCACCTTTACTCTACACTCATTTCCCCCTAAAGGGATTTTAGACCAGATGCTGCTGCAAGTTGTATGTGAGACAAGGTGGAAGAGTGTGTGTGTGTGTGTGTGTGTGTGTGTGTGTGTGTGTGTGTGTGTGTGTGTGGTCTAGGCATGGCTATCATTGTGGGTACCCAAAATCCCCACCAGGATAGTAATAGCTGGCAAAATTAAATTGAAACATTTAAGTCCCCTTTGAGGGAAAGAGTAATTTTCATGGTTTAATATTTCTAGAACGACGGATATAATTAGTAAAAGCTTCTGGTTGGGATTAGGCATATAGGGGTTAGGTTTACAGTTAGGGATAGCTTTAGTGTTAGGAATAAAAAATGACACAAAACATTTTTAAACGAAAGATTGCTTTTGATGTCCCAACAAGGTGAGAATAAAGGTGTGTGTGTGTGTGTGTGTGTGTGTGTGTGTGTGTGTGTGTGTGTGTGGGAACTGGTTGGAATAATGTGTTCCTTCCACTCACTACGTTCTACCGTAAAACCCCTGTCAGGTGATGAGAAGCTGCCTGCTCACTCCTCATGCATTGAAGAAAGCATGAGATCAGTTCAGGGCTCTCCCCAGGTTGGCAGAGGAAGAGTAGCACCCAGGATTACGCAATTAGGCAATTGGCACCAGGTGAAAAAAACTCTTTGACTGCCAAAAATGTAACTCCGGTACCGTGGCTTCCTTGCCAGGAAGATGCACAAGGTCTTATTTAGAAAGAAATCACACACGTGTGAACTGAACGCTGCAAATCCCCCACCCCCCCCCCCCCCCCCCCTATCTCTCTCTCTCATTAGCAGGCAACAGTGCAGCACTATCTCTCTCTGTTTCTGGCACAACAGCGCCACTTTTGGTACTCATTGGTACTGGTGCTCATAGTCACAGACAAACATAGGTTAACACGGACATTGCTGTTCCTTGGAGTGGTTGCACCACTCAAAAACGAATTCGCCCCAAATGAAACGGAAGCAAAGGTAGCGATGATTTTTAATTAGCCCCTAACATCGATGTTTTGTTCGACCACCTCAATCTGAGCCTCAATTCCGAGAAAAACACGGCCAAAGACCTCGCTTATAATGGAAGTGGGCGGCGGAAAACATTTCATTGACGGACCACAGCGGAAGCGAGCGCTGCCTAGCGTCGGGGAAGCTACTAGTTAGTTAGTTACTTTATTGACAAATGTATAAAACATTGGGTCCAAACAATAATAAAAAACCCATTAATCAAAAACTTTAAAAGGTACAATACATTAAAATATACAATACACAATACAGAATCCCTTTACAACAGGAGCTTTCTATTGCTCCACTAGTGACAGGCAGGCATGTAGCATATGCAAAGTCTCTCTGTTAGTGCCCACAAAGAGTGCGCTCAAATCAATACCCTCATGTCCATATTTCACTCTGATATCTTGTGTGAGGGGACACACCAGTATGTGCTGTTCATTTTGTATACCAGTCTCACATTGGCAAAACCGCTGTTCAGGCGGCTCCATCTTCCCATTTCCACACGCAGTCTATGAGCGGACAACCGAAACCGTGTAAAGGTTATCCTCAAATAGTCCTCAATGTAAGGTGTACTGCTGGTGCTGGTATAGAGTGGGTGAATAAATAGATCTGGATTGATGGCTTGGTATGTCTTATACAGTATAGGGTAGATATAAGAGAGGCTATTCTGAATCAATAAAAACCCCCAGACTTCAAAGATGTCTTTGGCAGGAATCGGCATTGGGAAAAAATACGTCAATGACCTAAGACCTAAACGTTTGATAGTTTTAACCTCACTTTGAGCACAGATCACATGATGATTATAAAATAATAAAATATATATTTTCTTAAGTCTCTGTCTAAGTCTTCCTTAAAACTGTTTATGCGGCTAGCATTCTAAAATAGAAATAAATTCTAGTTTCTGAAATCTGTCTAAGGTTGTAGGTCTGCTATTTTTGAAAAATCGACTGACATAGAAACATAGCTTTTTAGGAAACTGTCAGGATGTAGAAGACATTTTTAGAATCTGATCTCAGGTCAAAATGGGTTAAACTATTTATGTGGCCAGCAAGTCTTTTTTCTGCCAGTTTTCCTTTGTTTTTGAGACCACCACACCTGCAGTCAACCTGGAACAAAGGGCAAAGAAGGGCGCAACAGTTTCCCCTGTACTTTAACATGTGTTGAGGAATATTTAGCTTTAGTTTAGAGTTGTTGCGATTCTGCCACAAATCCAACACATTGCTTAGTAGTGCATAGACCCTTGAGACCATCTTCTTTTCATCTATTCACAGCGATTTGTCAATCCAGCTACAGACCGCGGCCTCTGTGTAATTATGTTTGCTAATTATTCTACACCAACCTCTTGTGCTCTTATAGGCATCAAGGCACGATGGCGACCTTTTTAATAACAAGCCCTTCGTACGTACTTCACCACACGCTCCATTAGGGAGGCATGGCCCTGAAGAATGACAGGAAACACTGTGAGTGCTGAGGCGGAACGCAGATGCGGAGCGGACTCTTCATCATTGTGCGGCAATTGAAGTATAGCGCCTGGCTGTGTGTGTGTGTGTGTGTGTGTGTGTGTGTGTGTGTGTGTGGAGATAGAAATTGATGTGACAAAGAGGCTCTTTAGTGATAGAACACATTTAGCCGTATTTCATATGGCTAAATTACCTACTCGAAACTAGCTCACATGTGGTAAATGGTGCATTTATATAGCGCCTTTATCCAAGGCGCTTTACATAGATTGTGCATTACATTCACCCATTCATACACCGATTGCGGCGGAAGCCATGCAAGGTACCAACCAGCACATCGGGAGCAATTTGGGGTTCAGTGTCTTGCCCAAGGTCACTTCGACATGTAGACAGGAGGAGCCGGGATTCGAACCGCTGACCCATGGATAATTGGACGATATGCTCTACCTCTTGAGCCAGTCACCCCATTGTATTGCTTTGTGAGCAACATGTATTGTACATTTTTGAAAACGTAGAATGCTATAATGCCCAAAATAGACACACCAGGGTGAAAGTGATTACGGATGAATGGCAGTGTTACAGAGAGACAGTGGTTGACGGCGCCGCTTGGTAAAGATAATGGAGAGTGACAGGAGAGAGAGAGGAGGACAGGAGAGGTAAGTCCACACGAGGAGAGGGCAGTGGAGGCAAGACAAAAAAAAACACAAAGATTTCAGGTGGAAGAAAAGGGGGAGCAGAATGGGGAGTTGCAGCAGGATAGATGCTTAGATAAGAAAGAGCCCAGGTGTTGGAGAGAGTGAACGACCGTGCATGCTCGCGAGAGTGAGCGAACCGAGAGTGAGAGAAGAACCACCCACCTAGTTCAAGTGCCGACAGGGCCTGTCATGGATCACTCAGCCCTCAAACTCAATACGTGCTCCAGACTGCAGTCTAGGCCCTGGCCTTTCATCTCTGGCTCATTCACCTCTCATTCACCCGCCACATGATGTCTGTTCTGCTCCGACACAGCCTCCAGGGCTTTACAGGGTCTTTCTACATGGCAGCGTAGAGAAGTGTCATAGAGACGGTTCACACTCTCTCAAAGAGGGTTTGAGAAGCAAAGCAACACCCAAGCACCAAGTGAGCCATTTATAAATTATTATTAAATTAAGAGAGCGGCCGTATAGCTCAGTGTGGGTAGAGAACTACTAGAGAGGCTGTCTGTTAACCAGAGGGTAGCTGGTTCGCCACCCTGCCCCAGTCACTGTGACATACAGTATAGTAGTGCCCCTCAACAAGACACATGACATAACCCGAACATAATATATGACCGTCTAAGCAGCCATCAGCTGGGTGCAGCTGAAACGGAATTTCCTCAATGGGATTAATAAAGTCTTCATTATTATTATTATTAGATGTATTTTCAGGACAACTCCCATAGCAACACATATGTTTACTTCTTGATATTCCATGTAGCAATTCCTGCCTCTAATTAGCCTGGCATGGCCAGACTAATATCACTGCAAAGATATTAGTCTGGAACTTCGGTGGGGAAGATGTATTTCCAAGATGGTTTCCAGGCTAGCCTCCAATAGAGGGTATGACGTGACATCATCATCAAACCAGGAAGTTATGCAGGAACGCCCACTGAGTGGCAAAAAACTACTTTCTGGCCTTGACAGGCCATACATCCACACAGAAAAGTCATATATGATTGCATTAAACAACATTAACGATGTTAAACTCACTTTGCCTGTTGCTTTGCCACTCGATGTGTCATTCACTTTAAGCATGCGCATACTCTCTATATGCAGGCCAGTTGAAAAACCCAAAACAAAATACTGTGAAGAATCAAGTAAAATTACAACTGGTCCCAGGTCTAGATCAGTGTTGTGAGGCGTTGTGAGGTTATTTGACAGTTTGGCCAATCAGTTTGTTGATTACTTTTGATGCAATAAGGGTCTTTTTCTTGCCTCTGTTTTTGAGGTTTTAAAAAGGTATTAAAAGTCCTTAAAATTGTCACTTCAATGTTAGTCTCGCATGGCCAGACTGTTGCCTCCAACAATTTTCAAATGCTTCCGGTCATACGGAAGCTCTTTTGATGATTAAGTGAGAAGGCAGAAGTGAAGAGCCTCCTCCCCACTTTTGTTTCGTCTTTACAGTCAAGCACATTTATCCTAATATAAATGAAAATCATCAAAGCAAATTTGGGATGCAAGCAGAAGCCTCCACGTGGCGCACCCCGGGCAATGCTAAAGACAGAAACTGTACCACAGTGACTGACTTGAAGTAGCCAATTCTGCAACCACTGACCGTCAACGACAGTCACGTTTTTTCCTAGCCACTATGCCAGCGCTACTAGTAGTGACCTCAATCAATGTCGAGGGATACACTAGAACGAAGGCTGATGTGCTAGCGGCTAGTTGCAATGGAAGCGACATCGTCTGTATGCAGGAGACTCACCTGCGTCAGACGAGCAACCGGCCAACACTACCAGGGATGAAACTGGTAGCTGAGATCCGTCATCCCAAGTACGGATCAGCCATTTTTGTGAAGCCCCTGCTGGACGTCAGGGACTTCCACACTAACAGCACAGACACCAACATAGAGACTGTTACTATATGCCTGCCAGAGATCTCCATTACCTCGCTGTATAAACCACCTGCCAGCCCCTTTGAATGGACTGAACTACCACCTAAATGCAGGAAGAAGCATGCTGTAGTGATTGGAGATTTTAATTCCCACCACACAATGTGGGGATACGACACAACCAACAGCGATGGCGAACTGGTTGAAAGCTGGATGGAAAACACAGGCATGCAGTTGGAGCTTGTTCACAACTCTAAACTGCCCAAGTCCTTCAACAGCTGCCGCTGGAGAAGAGGCTACAACCCTGACCTGTGCTTCGTCAGCCAGAGACTAGCACATCTGTCTGAGAAAACGGTGCTGAAACCTCTCCCCAAGTCACAGCATCGACCAATCTCAGTCACGATCAAACCTGCCATAACAAAGTCCCAAGTACCCTTTCGACGCCGCTTCAACCTCATGAAGGCCAAGTGGGATGAGTACAGCGAAGGAATGGAAAAGACTCTAACAGACACTGAACCCACACCTGACAACTACACCATGTTTGTCCAGGCTGTAAAGAAGACTGCTTGCGCACACATCCCACGCGGATGCCGAAAAGAATACATCGCAGGCCTCACAGAGGAGTCATCACAATTGCTGGAGAGCTATGAAACAGAGTTCCAAAAGGACCCGTTCTCAGACACCACCAACGATCTCAGTGATGCACTCATGGACTCCCTAGGGAAGGAGAGGCGGAAAGCCTGGAAGGATCTTGTGGAGAACATCAACATGACTCAGAACAGCAAAAAAGCGTGGTCCACCATCCGGAAAATAAACGGTGATAAGATCACACCACCCGCTATATCCGATGTAACACCAAACCAGGTTGGGAGCCAACTGGTGGCCAACGGGAGACGAGCAGAAAAGCGCAGGGCCAAAGGACAACACCATCTCACCATCATCCCGGGCAGTCAACAGAACATGTCCATCCTAACCAAGCCCTTCACCCTTGAGGAGTTTGAAGCAGGACTAAACACCATGAAGCTGGGCAAAGCTGCAGGTCCTGATGACATACTGTCCGAGATGATAACCCACCTAGGCCCAGTCGCCAAACAATGGCTATTGGACATGTACAACATCTGCCTACAAACCCAGCACATACCAACGATCTGGAGGAAAGCCATCATCATTGCTCTTCTAAAACCCGGAAAAGACCCCAACCTCCCCAAAAGCTACCGGCCCATCTCCCTGCTTTGCACCACCTACAAGCTGTTCGAGAGACTACTCCTCAGCCGACTATCCCCCCAGATAGACGCTGAGCTAATCAGAGATCAAGCTGGATTTAGACCGGGAAAATCCTGCACAGGCCAACTGCTAAACCTCACCCAGTACATCGAGGACGGCTACCAGAAGAAACTGATAACAGGCGTTGCCTTTGTCGATCTTTCGGCAGCTTATGACACTGTCCAACACAGGCTGCTGATCAAAAAACTTTTCGACATCACAGCGGATGCCAAACTGTGCAACACAATTAGATGTCTCCTGAGCAACCGGATGTTCTACGTCACACTCAACAATAAAAAAAGCAGATGGTTCCACCAGAACAACGGTCTGCCGCAGGGCAGCGTCCTGGCACCTCTCCTCTTCAATGTCTACACCAACGACCAGCCCCTACCAGAAGGATGCAGCAGGTTCATCTACGCAGATGACCTAGCCATGACAACGCAGCAGCATACCTTCCCAGAAGTGGAGTCAACCCTGGAACAAGGACTGACAGATATGTCCACATACTATCTGGAAAACCACCTGCGTCCAAACCCCGGGAAGACACAAATCTGCAGCTTCCACCTTAAAAACAAGGAGGCCAAACGGGAGCTCAACGTAATCTGGGACGGAATAAGGCTTGAGAACCACCAGCACCCGGTCTACCTGGGAGTGACCTTAGACCGTACCCTCAGCTACAAAGAGCACATCCAGAAGACGAGAGCCAAGGTGTCCACCAGGAACAACCTCCTGCGCCAATTAACTAACTCAAAGTGGGGAGCTCACCCAAGCACGCTGCGCACAACGGCACTAGCCCTGTGCTTTTCTACTGCCGAATATGCCTGCCCTGCATGGTATAAATCAAGTCATTCACGCAAAATAGACCCTATCCTCAACGAGACCTGCAGGATAATGACTGGGTGCATCAAAACAACCCCCATACCCTGCCTCTACGCCCTCTCTGGAATCGCCCCCCCTGACATCCGCAGAGCAGTCGCCGCCAAAGCCGAGCGCACAAAGCAGGCCCATGACAACCGGCACTCACTGCACGAACACTTTGCCCCCCAAAAACGGCTCAGGTCCAGAAGCAGCTTCCTGGATACCACTGCAGAACTGGAGACCACACCATCTGTCGCCAGGACCGCGGAGTGGCACAGCCAGTGGAGCAGCATGGGTAGCCAGACAACCCAGTGGACAGAGAGAGGCATCACCCCAGACGAATGTCTTGCGACTGGCCATGATCAATCTTGGGCCGTCTGGAAAACCCTGAACCGTCTGCGGGTCGGCGAGGGACGCTGCAAGGCATCCATGAAGAAGTGGAAACTGGCTTTTTCTGGTGCATGTGTGTGTGGCGAACCACAAACAATGGACCACATCATGGGATGTATCTCTGCTCCACAATGCACTGGAGATGACCTGGCCGAACCAAATGCCGCTGCACTCGCCTGCGCCAACCACTGGAAAGACGTGATATAGAGGATGGCCAGACACGACGAAGAATCAAAGCAAATATAGCTTTATTCTGAGCAGAAATGGAAATTGGAAACTAACGTCACCCCAAAATCCCAAAGCCGTTCGTTCCATTTTTTTCCTTCACCTTTATGGAGCTCTCTCTCACCGTAGCTTCACTACACCCCTCAACTCTCTCTCTGCCTGCAGCAGACGCATCTCGGCATCTGTCACAAGGATCCTGGACGTGAGACAGAGATCCACAGTACTCTGTGAACTCAGCATTCTTCAGACTCTCCTCTGAGGATGCCAGAGGAGCGACAGATTGAGGAGGAAGGGAAGAGAAACGGAACTCTTCAAAGAGGGAAATGGGGATGGATGGGGCAGACGACAAGAGAGGAAATAGAATATTTCAAAGATAACAGCTATTCAACGCCTCTAGATCAAAATGTGCAGAATTAATGACTACAATGACTATAATCCCCGGTGTGGTGGCAAGGCAAGGCAAGGAGCTTGCACAGAAAGGAGAGCAGCTCAGAGATGGAGGCTTCGTAAAAACGACAAATGGAACATTGAAAGCGAGGGAACCTACAATGCACTAAAAGGTCAGAAAGGGCACCGCCTAGTCACAGGAATAATAAAATCTGTAGCCAGACGGATGGACAGATTGATTATTATAGGGCTCCTGCATAGCCTAATAAACGTCCCCTACAAAGATGAAGATATAACCAGTGATATACTGGTAAGATCCATGTAGTTTATATGGAGACAAAGAGTGGAAGATGAAGATATAACCAGTGATATACTGGTAAGATCCATATAGTTTATATGGAGACAAAGAGTGCAGTTCACAAAATAAAAGAGGGGGTTTGCAAGATTTGCTGGTAAAGTTCTTAACTTATTATGACAATGCAGACCCTTCCAAAAACACTGCAAAAACTATAATCGTAAAAGACCCTTTGGCTGGTTCCCCTGACAAGTTGACGTTCATAAAATGAAGCTGTAACATGTGCTACAGATTTAAATAAATAAATAGCCTGTGATAAAGTAGACACACACACACACACACACACACACACACACACACACACACACACACACACACACACACACACACACACACACACACACACACACACACACACACACACACACACACACACACACACACACACACACACACACACACACACACACACAGAGTGACAGGGTCGGGAGAGAAGGTAAGGTGGGGCTGACTGCCTTCATCTGCTGTTGTCAATCACCCGGCAGAAGTCACTCCCTGGGGGGGCTCCTCTTCTGACCTTCATTTGACCTTTCCATTAACTGTCCAAGGGTCATAATCATCGCCTTCTATTGAATGGCAATTGTAGAGAATGTAGTGTGTGTGTGTGTGTGTGTGTGTGTGTTATCTGAAACTAATATCTAACATTTTCATAGGTCTGTAGTGTAGTGTGGCTCTGCAGGACGCTAGCCGTCTAAGAGGGTCTGTCTGTGTGTCTGTGTAGCCGGAGATAATCTGGCAAACTGCTGGATCAATCAAGGCCGTACATTTCTTTTGCACCCAGCAAGTAGACCACAGAAGTAACTCCACAATCTTTCCCCTCCTTCACATTATGTGTGACGAACTCATCCCAAACCCAGGGTGAATGAGGGAACACACCATCACGCGATAAGTACAGTCCAGTGAACAGCAGATTTATTGGCCTTGTAGCAAACAAAGAGTTTCTCGGCTCTCTCAGCGCTGTGTAAACTGGAAATCGTAAACTCAGTCACAGAGTGACAGTAACGAACTTAGAATGAACAGAGTCGACTGTCCAAAATAAATATACAGTCACGGTGCCAGCTTTTCTCACATAGGGTGTAGTTCCCTTAAATACAGCCCATGTAATTGCCCTGAACTAATTACCTGATCTGCTGCAGGTGTGCCTGTGGGTTGGCACCGATCCGTTCAATAGTTCATTGAAAAGTACGATGATGGCGAGGGATGGAAGAGGGTTTCTAAAAGTGCAGCATCTAGGGAGCGGATTTTTCCGATCACGCGATTCCCTAGTTCCTAGTTTCAATGAGAGTTAAATGGAGACTCATAGGTTGACGAAGAGCGCCATCTAAGCGTAAAAACTAAAAACACACTACACACGTCAAGAGACGTCTTTGGCGAGCTTTGGAAAAAACATAATGTCATATTCAAAATCGACCGTAGGCCAAATATACAGTATCACATTTTGTAACTAACCTGCTGTAGTGTAGACTAGAATATCTCTCATGTTGTTCTAAGTGCATTTCATACATCCCTTAGGGCTGGACCACACATGGACATATGACATCATCAACTCAGTTCCAATTGAGTGAAAGATTCTCTTTTTATGAAAGAAAGAAAATGTTTAAGGTGTTTTTATTTTAAAATTTTAGTTATAGAGGGCAAGTATAATGTTTTAAGGCATATTTGTCATATTAGCCAGGGATCCTTTTAAAACGTTAAAATGACACCAAACATGTGAAATATCCCTTTAACGCTGATTTAATTTGTTTGCTAGATCTAAAGAATGCTGAAACTGATACAGGAAAGTTCATCCTTTTTTGTTTTGTTTTACATCTTCTAGGGATCATTTCTGTCGATATTTTAGAGAGATAAATCCATTACTGTTCTCAAGAACTATCCAAAGTTTTCCAAGACGTTTCATTCGTTTTCTCCTTTTGCTGTATTTTCCCTGTAAAATTACTACGTATATCCCCAGGGTGTTCCCAGGAGACATGGAGGCACCGTCTACTAGGGGCCTGTTAAGAGTTTTGTGCAGTGCCATAATAGTGCTCTAACTAGACACCCAGGAGGATAGTTTTGTGCAGTGACATAAAGTATAGGTTTGTGATTCGGAACCGAATGAACCGATGCTACTTAAAGCAAAAGGAAAGTTTTACATTTTTTACATTTTTGCCTGCCATAGGATGTTAATTGCGAACGAAGTGATTGCGAACGAAGTGAGCACTAACTATAGAAGATGGCCAAAACTGTCTGTCTGTCTGTCTGTCTGTCTGTGTGTCACGCTGTAACACCACCCGCCCGCCACCAGAGGGCAAAAGATTGGGAGCAAACCAATACGAACTGAAATTGGAAGATACAGAGGTCTGTCTGTGTGTGTGTGTGTGTGTGTGTGTGTGTCTGTGTCTGTGTGTGTGTGTGTGTGTGTGTGTGTGTGTGTCAGACTGCCACAACAGCTTTGTTCGCTTCCCGCGTTTACGCGTCTTACTTGTGGTAGGGTCACAAGAAACCTCTATAAAACAAATTGCCCAATACAGACAGCCGTTCAGCAAGTGGATTCATGAATGTATGCATATAGACAATATGTTAGGCCTATAAAAAAAAAAGACTATTTACCAAATGTCCCACCCGTCCACCTCGGCTACCAGTGGTTCTCAAACGTTTGAATTTCAAGGACCGCCATAACTCTGAGTTACAGACCAAGGGTCCATTTAGAATGGAACCGCCAGTAGGAATCATTAAAGGAACCATTAAGGGATTGGACCTTGAGAGGATGTCGTTAAGGAACGAAAAATCCTTTACAATCCAAAAGGATCACAACCTAGTTGTGCCATAGTGCCCTAACTCGGCACCCTGGATGAGGGCATGTTAGAGTTGTGTGCAGTGTTCTAGTGCTCTAACTCGGCACCCTGGATGAGGGCATGTTAGAGTTGTGTGCAGTGTTTTAGTGCTCTAACTCGGCACCCTGGATGAGAGCATGTTAGAGTTGTGTGCAGTGTTTTAGTGCTCTAACTCGGCACCCTGGATGAGGGCATGTTAGAGTTGTGTGCAGTGTTTTAGTGCTCTAACTCGGCACCCTGGATGAGGGCCTGTTAGAGTTGTGTGCAGTGTTTTAGTGCTCTAACTCGGCACCCTGGATGAGGGCATGTTAGAGTTGTGTGCAGTGTTTTAGTGCTCTAACTCGGCACCCTGGATGAGGGCATGTTAGAGTTGTGTGCAGTGCCATAGTGCTCTAACTCGGCACCCTGGATGAGGGCATGTTAGAGTTTTGTGCAGTGTTTTAGTGCTCTTACCAGACACCCAGGATGAGGGCATGTTAGAGTTGTGTGCAGTGTTATAGTGCTCTAACTTGGCACCCTGGATGAGGGCATGTTAGAGTTTTGTGCAGTGTTATGTATAGTGCTCTTACCAGACACCCAGGATGAGGGCCTGCTCCTCAGCGCTGAGATCTGGCACTTGGTAGTGATCTGGCTCAGCAAGGTTGATCTGGTTCAGCACTGTCTCATCAGTTAGTTCAAGGTCCTATGGAAACACAAGCACTGTCAGATCTGCACACACATGCGCGTGCGTGCACACACACATGCTTCTCTTAAATGCTTTCCAAACTCCAACTCTTTAATTAATCTACACCGTTTCAAATCAGGGTCCTCCTCGCACTCGCTAGGAGCATATGGTCTGTTGCACGGATTTAATCAAACTGAATTATGAGTGAAAGAGGTGAATCCTTGCCAGATGTCGAACACACAATTGTTAATTTGTTCTTAGTGATTGAGTGGTGGACATCCAGGCAGACGCAGAATCCGTGTGGTACACTCAAATACCAAACAACCACTTTAGAGTACATTTCATAACAAGCAGTGGTCCAGCTGAAGGCCTGAAACACAACCTCTGTTGAAGCCATATCGCTTTGTCTCATAAACAAGCAACAAAATGTCAAAATGGTGTGAAAGTTGTTAAAAACCACTTGGCTAAAGTAAACGTGTGGCGAGACGTTGCTGCCAAGAACACCCAAGAAAATGTATTTTTAAAATAGTTTGAATTCTGAATACTGTGGTGGTCTCCTATTCTCTGAGTTAACAATCATGGGCAAATTAGAGAAAGGCCAGGCCTGCACAGCACAGCTCCCGTTTGTCAGGTAGCAGAGACAGATAATAAACAAGACGAGAATGTACACTTTCAATCACACCCTATGTTGTATGAACAGTGAAAATAGCTGATCTACGAGTTCACAATGCGTCCCATGTGAGCTTGTAGATCAGCCATTTTCACTTTTCTTTTCACTTATTTTTTTAATGTATTGCCTATAACACCTGTACAGCAATCTCATCAAATTCTACTTCATTAAATAATTTCAAACATAAGTTTAGGACCCACTTAATTGACCAGATTACTTAATTATATTTCTTTGTATCATCTCTTCTTTTCTCTAATCATGTAGATAACCTATAATTCTAATCATGTTCTTGTTGTTTTTTTTGTTTTGTTCTTGTTTTATATACTGCAATGATGTCTTCTGGATATTCTATATCTCTTGTACAATGTTTCATTTTTGATTTACATAGGTAGAGGCCTCGTATAAGCCCCTTGGGCTTTTTTGCCTCAGCCTAGCACTTTACCCTTCTTATATTTATATGTTCACTGTGTTGTTTTTTATACTGTGCTGAATAAATAAATACAAATACAAAATAGAGCTGCCTGGTTATAAGTGGTTACGTATACCCGAGTTAAGCAGATATGATCATACTCACATACAGGCATGTACATACTGTACTAAACACTAAAACAGCCTGTGACACGTAGACATTAGACAATACATCGGCTCCTGTTTTAGCTTGCAATTCTCCCCGTCACTCTCTCTCTCTCTCTGATGTTCCTCCCCTAATCGTTTTACCTTTGACTGCTTTCATTCACCAAGCTGATAAAAGAGGCAGCCATCTGTGGCAAATCGCAAATCTGGTGCTTAATCCCATATTGTATTATTTTAAAACATGGAGTGCTTCTTCAACTGACTCAATCTCCCTTCCTCAATGGTGCGGAACAGAATAATGCTCTTCAATAGGGCTGGAAGGAAATATAGGTCTATCTCACATTCAAAGGCATCCTTGATTCCTAGAGACAGACCTGCTGATTGACACAATGCTTTGTCTGCAGCTCAAGACTGAAGAGTTTGGTGATTGATTAAAGGAGACAGGCACCCAAGGTTGTTTGTCGATGGAGCCGTTTAAGCGGTTGTGCAGAGAATGCACAGATCTTCTATTAAGAATGTCACATCTTCTGAAGCAAACTTGACCGTGGATTCACTTTAGCAGTTTAAAAGTTAGAGAACCAATGTCAATATAAGCTTTTAACATAGGCCATTTTGATGGATAAACAATGTAATAACATTGTCTGTGTTTGTTTTGAGTGTTACTACTGTATGTGCGCATGGACAACTCCTGTCGAGTTAGCTAAGATCCGGGACTTATTTGAATGAATACAAATTTATTTTAATCTGAATGGAAGAGTATGTTAATAACTACTGTAGTACTGATGCAGTTGGTTGATCTCCTATTGAGACAGTTTTACCCTGGTGTCAGGGAGGACATGGTTGGTTGATCTCCTATTGAGACAGTTTTACCCTGGTGTCAGGTACAGTAGGACACGGTTGGTTGATCTCCTATTGAGACAGTTTTACCCTGGTGTCAGGTAGTACATGGTTGGTTGATCTCCTATTGAGACAGTTTTACCCTGGTGTCAGGGAGGACATGGTTGGTTGATCTCCTATTGAGACAGTTTTACCCTGGTGTCAGGGAGGACATGATTGGTTGATCTCCTATTGAGACAGTTTTACCCTGGTGTCAGGGAGGACATGGTTGGTTGATCTCCTATTGAGACAGTTTTACCCTGGTGTCAGGCAAGGAAAATTACTGGGTATTTTACTGGGTTCAAACTGACACAAAATGTGTTTTTTATTAATTCTGATCTGATTGAAAAATAGAAATATAGGCCTCTATCTTATAATATGCCTCCTTTCAATAAAAGCCTGGTTGAAACAAATAGAAGCCCCGGGTCTCTATCACAGGATTTACGGTAGTCAAACTTCCATTAAAGAAGAAAAGACAGAAGCTGTAACAATATGACTTTGCACTGAGAAAGACAATTACAGCATACACAGTAAAAATATATTCAGTGTTAATTTAACAACATAATGCACCCCATATGTGTCGATTTGGGTCCATCATTATTCATTACACTCTGTGTTTAACCCACTTTGGGCGGGAACCCCTTTTGGTGTTAGCATTATGTTATGCTTTAGCCATTGAAAAATAGCAGATCTACAAGCTCATAGCGCGCCACCGAGTGGCGCGCTACGAGCTTGTAGGTCTGCTATTTTTGAAAAATCGAACTGTCAGGATGTAGAAGACATTTTTAGAATCTGATCTCAGGCCAGAATGGGTTAAATGGAAACTGAGGATTTCACTCTTTAGGAGCATAATAAGTCTTGCACTGACAAATAGTGTGCCGACTAGATTCCTGATTGCTCAAGGGCCTTTCCATACCGATGGTGGTTTTTGATTGGCCAGTGAGGGAGAGCATCTGTGCCTTTCTTTCCTCCTCCTCCTCCTCTTCTCTAACATTCTGTCCATTCCAGACAGGCAGCCACCGAGCTCTGGCTAATGACAGACTTGATTGAGCCCATTTGCTCCCTCTCCCTCCAGTAATGAGGGCATTAGTGGTCTGAGCAGAGCACAAGGATCTGGGCTGGATCCCAGCCACAGCGGATCAGAGACGGAGCGAGAGAGTCGTTGGCCGGAGGCCAGCGATGTTTTTGGGAGGTTTTGGAACACATACAAGGGGAGGAGGCCCATTTCTGTGGAGATGAGAGTGCATTTCCAGAATACCGTTGGTACTTGGGTTTGTCCCCTCAGGTTATACAGGTTGATTGGATTAGGGTTTAACTCCATAACTCACAATCACCCCCAATGGAACCGCATGGACATTTACCATATACAGTATGTTGGTAGAATACTTTCAGTCTGAAGGTGAAGGTCTGAAAGATTCAGAGCTTCACGAATGGTGCTTCAAGACGTACAGATGAGGGAGGCAGCTTTAGGGTTGTTTTTTTAATCCCATGATTTTGTAACCCATTTTCTGTAGGAAAAAACTTTCACCTGGTGCCAATTGCCTAAGCTGTAAATTCCGGGGCGCTACTCTCCCTCTGCCAACCTGGGGAGAGCCCCGAACTGAGCTCATGCTTCCTTCAATGCATGAGAGAGGAGTGAGCAGGCCGCTTCTTATCACTTGACAGGGGGAGTTTCCGTGGTACAGTAGGTTGTAGTGCGTGGACTAGTTCCTTTCTCCTCCAGCAGGCGCCCTGGCTGACCAGGGGGAGGCAATATAGAGGATTACTGCATGTTTTTTGTGAGGGTACCTACTCTAGGGGACACAGGGAGAACATGCAAACTCCACACAGAAAAGCCCTTTTGCCAACCCCATCCAGGGTATTATATGGGCACTGATGACACAGAGGAGAGAACACGTGTCCACAGTGTCCCCGGCGGGAATCCAACCGGGAACCTTCTAGCTGTGAGGCGACAGTGCTACCGACTGCGCCACCGTGCCCCAGCGGCACGCCACCGTGCCACCGTGCCCCAGCGACCCCATTGTGCGATAAAATATAAATGATGAATTAATCTTCTCAGTGTGACGAAAACTACCCCCACCAGATTTCTGCTGTATTAGTCAAGCAGAGCCATCGCAGCTCTATTCTTCATGGGCTTGAGGCTTTTCACCTTTCAGATTAGTGCACAACAAGAAACCTACCTTGCACAAGCTACAGCTACAGCTAGTCAAAGGCAAGGAAACTAAGTGATAGTGTGTGCATCACAGATATAACTCAAACATGGAATTACGCCCTTATGATTCAATTCCACACTTCTGATAACAGCAGCTTGGGGGAGAAAGTAAATTGATGCACCATGGAAGGGATGATGATTGGAATCCCAAGGATATAAGCACAATTCTCTCTCTCTCTCTCTCTCTCACACACACACACACACACACACACACACACACACACACACGCACACGCACACGCACACGCACACGCATGTGCACAGCTATCAAAAGGTTCAAAGTTGTCAGCAGAAGAGATTGAGCGCCCTGTGATCCAAAATAGACCCTCTGTAGGAGAAAAGCAGTCTAGGGATGAAAGTTATGACAGAAGAAGGAAGACAAATCAGAGTTGGAGAAGACGTAACATTTTTTTAAATAAAATAACTAAAGACACTTTTACTGTTGATCCTGAACCCTTCATCTCCCACAGTCACTCTTCACTACCAACATCTGGAAAGTTCGCCCTACTGGTGTGTGTGTGTGTGTGTGTGTGTGTGTGTGTGTGTGTGTGCGTGCGTGCGTGACCTTCCTCTGACCCACACAGTACCATGGGGGACTCCACCTGGCACTAGTCCCCCTAATCGGTACTTCATCATGAGGGGGGATGACACAGGGTTGCACTCCAGAGTGTGAGTTTAACAGCTGGGTTCCGTCTGGCACACAGCCAGCCATGTATGTATGTATGTGGCTGGTACTGAATACAAGCTCGGATATATAATAATATAACACTGGACATATTAAAGATTTGCACAAAAAATGCAATATATCATCATCATAGAGAACGGCTGAAAAATGTCTAAAATAGGTAACCTGTGGTTGTATCCCTTGAAGCTCTATACTGTTGTACATACATAAATATACATGCAATGCAACACACACACACACACACACACACACACACACACACACACACACACACACACACACACACACACACACACACACACACACACACACACACACACACACACACACACACACACACACACACACACACACACACACACACACACACACACACACACGCGGGTACCTCACGATACGATATATATCACGATATTAGGCCCTCGATAACGATAATATCACGATATTTGATATATTGCGATATATCGATATATTGTATTAAATTTCATCAACGATATATCACGATATCTGCAACTACAAAATACTTTGTAATAATTGTCGTGCTCGGACACAGGGAGGGACACACACATAGCTGTCTATAGGAGTGGTTGCACCACTCAAACACTAAATTAATACTCAACTAGAAAAAGTGCCCTTCTGGGCACAGGTCTCCACCAGGAGGATAGGACTGTGTGAGATGTTTGGCAAAATGTTTAGGAGTAATATAAATAAGTAATATGTTTGCCTTTGATGGCAATTGGATGATTTGAGGCATTTTGTTCCAAGAATGTGTTTTGCAAAAATCAACCTGTTGGTGGCGCTATAACAGGCCAATGTGAAAAGGGTGGGATATATTCCTCAGCCTAGTAAGAAAATGTGTGAAAGATTTGACGTAAATTGCATGCTGCGTTCATGATTTGAGGCTTTTGTTCAAAACGGGGCAATCTTGCAAACTGTGAAAGCCAATTATAGCCAATTAGGATGGAATATGAAATATCGGACAGATCCGACTTGAGCACATGACCATAGAGATACTGTGTAACGATTTTTGAGATTTTTGGACAGAATCTGGAGGAGTAATATCCAAAAATGTGTTTTACAAAATTCGGCCTCCTGGTGGCGCTATAAAAGGCAGATGTGGAAAATGCAGGTCAAAGGTTTGTCCTTGGCCTCTAGGGAGTGTGCATGCAACGTTTCACGCAGATCGGTGCAGTTTTAGGTAAACAATGTGAAAAGCTGCCTCATGGTGGCGCTATAACAGGCCGTTCTGGAAAATGCGGGGCAGAGGTTCATCGTTGGCATCCAGGGAGTGTGTGTGCAAAGTTTGGCATCGACCGGGTTAACGGTGCCTGAGATTAGCTGGTAACGGACGGACGGAAGGACACACGGACGGACACACACACGGACGGAGTGCAAAACATACTCTCTCCCCATGCCTTCGGCCTGGTGGAGACAATAAACTCCCCCTTTGCCTCATACCCTCATCATAATACCTCACAAACACCACCAACTGACCATTATCACTGGCATCATCATAATACCTCACAAACACCACCAACTGACCATTATCACTGGTGTCATCATAATGCCTCACAAACACCACCAACTGACCATTATCACTGGTATCATCATAATGCCTCACAAACACCACCAACTGACCATTAACACTGGTGTCAGTGGACTTGTCCACTGCTGGGGAAATGCATTCTGCATTTTGTATTCCCACAAAGCTGTTTGGACAAATCACCATCCAGTAATTCAGTACTTCTGGTTGCTGTGGCATCTGAGATTTATTTATCGCGGGAGGACGTATCGATATATATCGCAATATGGATATTTCAGCACACCCCTAACACACATACATACACAAGTACCACATGGCACATGCCAAACAAATAATGGATAGTGGATGTTATTCCAAGGTCAGTTCATCTCGACTGTTGTACGAGGAGTGGATCCACCTGAGAGTACAGGACCATAAAACCATCAAGAGGAATGATAGGTGTGAAAAGCACTGTCACTTGCCATCGCCTTAATCTAAGGTGACACTTCGGCCCTGTCCGGGGGGAACGGGGGGTGGTGGGCAGTGTTCACAGTGAATAACTGAGGCCAGGAGAGCATGGAATTATGGTCTGTAAGTGACCCATATTCTCAGCCATGACCTTCTCATCAGTCAAGCTTGATTGTATGTCTGAACAGGGTTTGTAATGCTGACCGGTCTCGTTTAAACCATGCCGTGCCATGCTGTGCCTAATCGTGTGCAGCAGGGAAGCACAATATGAACTGTTATCAACCACACCTCATCGTGGTCGGAATGGTTCTCTGCAAACGAGGAAAACAGTTTTTCATTTCTAAGGCTACACGACAAATGGTTTCCAAAAATATCATAGGTGCCATCCGTTTAGACGACAACGGTGTTTGCGGGTGTTGAAACTAGAACAAAGTGAAACCACCTTCCAGAGTGGAAATCTTGAAAATGTCTAAACATGCAATCCGATGCAAAACGGCAAAACGTGTGACGTTACGGCTCTGTTCATTTCATCCCATGTAAATAATAAACGCATGTGCAATCCGTGGGGCTCGGGTGCGTTTGTGTGCCACGACAGTGTGCAGCGTGTGTGTGTGTATGTATGTCTGTGTGTGTGTGTGTGGGGGGGGGGGGGGTAGGAAGTAGATGTGTGACTGGTCTATCTGGCAGCGCATCCCCGGCGCCACTTAGCGACCTGGCATGCACACTACAGCGTTTTAATCATTGCTGCATCTAGTAGATAGAATATTTATTTCCACTACGATCGCACCACCAACCGTTGATAATAACAGCATTTCACAAACAAAAAAAAGGCAAACGGTCCATGCGTTCCTTCCTGTGTTATGGTCCGTTGAAAATGCAAAATAAAGGCAGAAAAGCCCAAACAATATTGTTAGCAAAAACACGCACGCACGCACGCACGCACGCACGCACGCACGCACGCACGCACGCACGCACGCACGCACGCAGGTCACATGGCTGTGTGGACTCTCCATGACTCCATGACTCCTTGGATTTAGAACAAAGATGTAGAGAGGAAATGTGTCCTGAGTGCAGTCTCCTCTCCTCACGTCAGCCAGTCTACGGCTGAGGAGCCAAGTGGTGGAGAGCAGGTTGTGTCTGTGTGCGTGGGTGTATTCATGCGTGCGTTTCTATCAATAACCGTAAAATTGAGTGGTTATTAATTGTCTACTTAGAGTAAATGTACATAAACATTATATAATTGATATTATATACAGTATGGGAATAATATCTGTGTGTGTGTGTGTGTGTGTGTGTGTGTGTGTGTGTGTGTGTGTGTGTGTGTGAGGGGGGAGGCCTGCATGCGTTCGTGCGTGCTGGTGAGATCCAGTCTCTGCTCAACGCAGGGCTAACCAACTCCACCTGACCTCACCGGTAGACCCAAATAGACACTCAAGAATGCACAATAAAAACTCCTCCGGTAATATTTAATAGGGAGGAGGGAGAGTGAGATGGATTCATGTGAAGCGAATGTGAAGCTTCCACTGAGCCAAAGAATAAACTCCAGATACCACCAGGATGACATCAGGAGTCCAGGAGTGGACATCCCCCTCTGCTGATGACACTGGGTATTACAAATCTTTTGCCCCCACTGCAGTGGCAAGAATAGAACAAGATGCCCCCACTACACCCCTCTTCAAACCCTTGGTCAGACCCAGAAAATTGCCGATAGCCTATGCTACTAAACAAAGAAATGAAACTGACAAAGGAATTGACCGTATTCACACAGTGGCCATGTTGCTCTTAATTAATGGCTGAATTTACATGGCCGTAAATTCATCTTTTGTACAATAATACCACTAAACATAAGGCTACGGCATTAAGTGAATTAAGTGAAAAGTGAATATAATCTACTCCAGTGGTTCTCAAACATTTTGAGCTTCAGTACCCCTTTTCCCGTTTGCTGAATCAACGTACCCCCTTTAATCAACAACAACATTTTGATTAGAAAATACTGACATTAAATGTCCAGTTTTTATGTCAATATGTTGAAAATAAAAGTAAGTAGAGTATTGTTTTCTATTCAGTTGTGCTAGTCAATATAGTTACTTAATTTAGTTTAAACCTTTATAGAGCAGCACATTCACATACATTTGTCATTTCCATTTTCTCTCAAGTACCCCCTGTAGTACCTCTGTGTACCCCTAGGGGTACACGTACCCCCCCACTTGAGAAACACTACCTTTGGCAGGCTGGCGGCTGGGGTAGGGGCTGGGCTCCGTTCACCATCACATTCCTCCATAATGTCCTTCCGCTTGACTTCTAGGAGGAGCTGCGCCAAAAAGGTCTGCTGGAACCGAGTCCGCTTCCCGAGGGCGCCTGATCAGTCCAAACAGAAACCGTTACCTTTCTCCCAACATTACCATTTCATTTGGCATAGCTTGACAATTCTTGCTTACACACTTCATACTTTATGCACATGAACGTGCAAAGCTAGCATCAACCCATCATGTAACAATTTCACAATAACTGACCATATTCAAACAGCGGCCATTTTGCTCGACATTTAATGTACTGTCATCTTAATTTAAATGCCTTCTGGGTTTCTTAAGACCACGCTGGATACAGTATGAGAGTGCAAGCTGCCTTTTCGTTCTACTGGTTGGTGTTGAAGTTATATTCTTTTTTTATTTGATCTAATAAGAGGATTTTAGTCATTATACCAATTCCCCCAATTGTGTATAGTTCCTGTCAGACTGCTAACCCCTACCCTTGGGTCTTGGGGTCTTCATAGATAAACATTTTTGTAGACAAACATGGCTGATAAGCGTGGAGTTGCCAGCCACTTCTTTCTGTGGGAGGGCGTAACGCACGTAGAGGAACATGCTATGCCTCCATGTTCTTCACCCTGCTGAACAGGCCAGACGGACCTGTAGGTGTCACTAGCGCAACTACAGACAACACTCTTCCCTGCCAGCTTCTGCTGGAAGCACCGTGGAGATATCGAACCCCAGAAGCTACAGTGGTGGACAGGAACTTTCCCCTTGCGTGGGCAAACTTTTTATTTTATTTATTATCATTATGTTTATTGCCCATCTCTTCCAACCAATAATCAAGCAACCACCTGTCCTGGTCCAAGTAATAAATGGTAAATGGTGCATTTATATAGCGCCTTTATCCAAGGCGCTTTACATAGATTGTGCATTACATTCACCCATTCATACACCGATTGCGGCGGAAGCCATGCAAGGTACCAACCAGCACATCGGGAGCAATTTGGGGTTCAGTGTCTTGCCCAAGGACACTTCGACATGTAGACAGGAGGAGCCGGGATTCGAACCGCCGACCCATGGATCATTGGACGACCTGCTCTACCTCCTGAGCGACAGCCGCCCCCAGGTAATGACAGGGAGGTGGTTCTATAGTACCTACCGGTCAGGTTCATCTCCAGTCCAGACAGCTCCTGAGCCTTCTGGATGTGTGTGTTGGCATGCTGGTATTCATAGTAGGACAGGTGGACGTACACACACTCCAGGTGGAACTGGATGGCCAGGTTCCTGTGGCATCTGTCTGAGAACAGAGTCTCACACTTCAGCACTGCAGCAGGAAAAAAAAGGGGAGAAGACTCGTCAAGAATCTATTGGCATGAATGGAGAGACTGATTCAACTTGGATGAACCAAATCTCCTTTTGTAGACATTAAGGAACCTGGACTGGACGCTGAAAATGTCCCATTTTCACAGTGCATTACATTTGTTTAAAAAAAAAAAATCACACCCGTGTGAACTGAGTGGTGTAAGGTCTTATATAGACTGATCAGCTGTGGTCTGACGTAATGAAATCACACCCGTGTGAACTGGATGACCATAGCAACCATGCTCATTTTTTTTTTGGTACGGACAGACACGTAAACTAACAAAGCCAGTTGTAGGAGTGGTTTACACCACTCAAAAATGTATAATTACAAATAGATAAATAATAATTAGACAATTAGTACGCTCTAGATCCTTTCAGCTGCGTTATCTTGGATGTTCTCCCAGCACAGCACGTAACCCGACTGCCTCTGCACTCCCCCCCTGCCACAGCATCCCAACCCAGCCCCACCCAGAACAAAGACCTTGAGGCGACACATTAAAAAGACAAGTAGATCTGAGATATGGAGGCTGCTACGGGAAGTGTAGTCTATCCTGTCTTGCTAAGCCGCCATCCCCCACCCCCCCAATCTCACTGTTAGTCTGGTCTCGTCGCATGTTGTGGACAGATTGTCCCTGGATGAAACCAGGAGAAAACGAAAATGTGTATAATTCATGACGAGGCGGCATACACTCTCCACAGTCCCCACTCCAATCCAACATTCATGAGGAATCTGTGGTCAGGGACTGATGGGGGGCCTGTGTGCACGCTAGGTGAGGGAGATTTACTCGTAATGCCTCCGTGTCACCTTCACCGCTCGTGATTTCATGAAGAAAATTAGCTTCTTGCGGTGATTTGACACCTGTGCAGCAGTGAAAGACTAAAGGAAACACATTTTTCCACACATAAAATGTAAGTACCATCAAAACCCCTTCCCCTGAGTGGAATTATGTCTCGATAGCATCTACCCTGACACTAGTGAAAAGAATGAGTTGGGCTAGAGCAAAGGGAAGGAGAGGTGCGAGACATTATCCAAAGTCACCTCGCAGGATGTAACGTGGACAGACAAACTAAACAGTGACGTAGCCCCACACCAGCGATGTGTGTTACATTAAATTCCACTGCTATACACGACCAAAAGCTCAACACAGAGCCTTTCACTCCTCACAGAGCACCGTGTTTGAGTCAGTCACCGTGGCGTGGCGCATGGAAGCAAATTAAAATGTTTCTGCATTCGGTTATACCTTTACAGCAACGCCTTCATGATGTTTGCCGTCTTGAGTATTGTGGAATGATCGATATCAACTTGTATTCCCATTCTGTGCCAGTGCTGTGCTCTGATGAAAACAAGCTAATACACATGCCGGGGATAGAAATAAGACTCAAAGTCAAGGCGTCGGCATGTTTTATTCATACCGCCCTTTGTCGACTAGAAAGCACCGCTGGCTCCTACCTCGACCGGTGTTACTGACAGTTGCAGAGGAAAAATGGGATTGCAGCAAAACAAAAAGTTTAAATTAAAAACTTCTCCCGTATCTGCATGGTTCTGATACAACACTCGCACTCGCCTTTCTCTTCATCTCCATAGAAAAAGGAGTGTGTGGTCCATTTTTTCCATTTCATTTTTTATTGTTCTGGAATATGGATTGGGTTTCTTTGTTACCATCCACCACTTCCAGAGGCCTCCCCACCCTTCACACTCTGTTAAATTAACATTCACAACTGCTCCCCACCCCCACCCCCCCAAACACACACACACACACACACACACACACCCCAAGAGTAATCTCAAACATGTTCCAATGCTCTTGATAAGGTCAATTATAATTAAAAACCAACCTTAAATGTTCCCTAATAACAACCTCACTGGTGGGTCCAAACAATGAGACCGAAAATTGGCTCTTGTTTACGAGCATGTGGCGGCGTGAGACAGGGGGGTGGAAATTAGATATTTTGTCGCACAATACTGACTAAACCAATTAATCAAAGACTATTATTCTGCTAAACATAAACAAGAATGGATAATAAACTGATTGCATTTCCCCAGCAGCATGAGTGCCAAAGCCACAGTTAATGAAAGTAAGTAGGAAGGGCCTCATCAAGCCAAAGTCCCTCCATGTGGAATAGTCGGAAAATGGGGGGGAAAAGCATGGATTTCTCTGGGGTAATCTCCGCATAGCTAATAATCTCCCTGGGTCTGCATGCGTGGGAGCCTGGGAGGGGCATGGGGGAACCTTTTGGCACGCAATCTGTCAACGCTGAGAGGTGTTAAACACACAAGAAACATGTGTGTGTGTGTGTGTGTGTGTGTGTGTGTGTGTGTGTGTGTGTGTGTGTGTGTGTGCGCATTCACTGCATTAGAAGGTGTTGCATGTTTTACGTCCTCTCAACCATCAGTGGGGAATCAACCGTTTGACACAATACACACAAATACAATATTTCCCTTAATAAATAAATACATAAATTGTACAGGCATGGTCCAGAACCACCCATCAGGCCAACAACAGCTTGTAGGACGTTTTGTTGAACGTCCCAGTGATCTTATTATGCAGACTTTAGCTAATCGACGGCAAAGTCAGGCAAGTTTTATAGAGATTGGGAATGTTTGATGTGCATGCATTGTTCAACCACCAGAGATCTGTGCTGCCTTGCGTTGTCCTTTGTATTACTACTGGCAAACTGTTTTCATTTACGCTATTCTTGGACTTGTATAGTAAGTTGTTCTGGATAAAAGCATTTGCTAAACGCCTAAATTGTAATTGCGACCAAAGGTCGCAATCATATATCACGTCATATATTGTGCCCAGGTCGTGACATCACTATGACATCATCAGAGATGATAGTAAATCAGGGTTCATATCATAGTAAATGCGACCTGCTGTCGCATTTAAGCCCATATATGGAGACCCCTGATGTCATCAATATTAGTATATGGATATATGTCAGAACGTGTTCCATATGTTGATCCTTCCCCATCCAGCCTTCCTCTTCGATGTCTCCCTTTTAACTGTTCGCACACCATTCTTTAAGCTCCCATGAATTTTATTAAGGAATCAGGAATCTACGTTTCGACCCCTCCGGGTCTTGATCAGAATTCCTTCATCATTCGTTGATTCCTGATTCCTTAATAAAATTGATGGGAGCTTAAAGAACGGTGTGCGGACTTCCTACCTTCTTCCTGTATGTATATTTTTTTCCTGCACCCGTCGACATTTTTGAGATGTGCGTGCTTCCCGTTTGGATGTTCTCTCCCTGTTAACTGATACCTGTCCATTTAAACTCTAGACGGGCCTGCCCCAAAGTTACTTGTGCAGCCGCACCCAGCGAAAACTAGAGTTCTCAACAGGGCCAAAAATGAAGGCCCGGCCCTACCTGTGCCCTCATCAAACCCTGTACACTCAAGACACTCTCCATATATGACCAGTGCACATCAGCCAACAGTAGCTCAACAACTTTACTCAACATAATATTATTTAACAGTTTTATCCGTAAGTCCTTAGCAATGGTCAAAAAATACTTGATGGTGCATAATGGTAAATTACATTTCCAAAGGCATCAAAATGCCAAATATGTTTTTAATTGATTCTAACAAACGTATTATTTTCACTGAAGTTTGTAACATTGTTTATTAAGATGCTCTGTATGCAATTGTGGCGTTTTAATTATAATGTAGGTCACAGCATTCTTATTTTATGCAATGAATGCAGCTTATCCTCTCCATTTGATCACTTCAGGCCTGAAAACAGGCCTGAGGAAACACTGAAACAGTGTGACAAATAATAACGAATTACTTTTAATAAACGATACAAGAAAACCTACCCAAGCAGGAAATAACATAATTGCACGCCTTATTACACGCCTGTGTAAAAACGTACATACAGTAGAAGACCGTACACTGAATGGGATCGCTATTATTAACCCATTCTGGGCAGGAACCCCTTTTGGTGTTAGCATTATGTTATGCTTTAGCTATTGAAAAATAGCAGATCTACAAGCTCATAGCGTGCCACCGAGTGGCGCGCTACGAGCTTGTAGGTCTGCTATTGTTTTTAAATCGAAGAACGACTGACATAGAAACATAGCTTTTTCAGAAAACTGTCAGGATGTAGAAGACATTTTTAGAATCTGATCTCAGGTCAAAATGGGTTAATACAGAGAACCAAGTCTCCTCCTTGGATCTACTGTAATGGAAGCATGTGGGTTATGAACATAACCCACATTCTCTTTTTGCATGAGTGACTAATTAGGATAATTAAATTAAATCAACTTTTAGTCTCTGCAATTAGTTTAGTTCTATGGTATACTGTATGTATTATGTTTTGTGTGTTTTGTGTGTTGTTGTGTGTGTCCCAATTGTATCATTCATTAGCTTTGTTCCCTTTTGATGTATGTTGGTTTGTAAAGAAAATGTAAGACATTGAGAGGTGTATCGTGCTATGATATTACATAATTGGCTGGCAGGCCTTTACCCTTATAGATCATCCAGGGTGTTGTTTTAATATTTTATATTATTATATTATTTTGAATGCATCTTGTATTCCCTTCCTCATTAGCAGAGCTACCTCAGGGGGGAAAGGGTGCAAGTGCCCCGCGGCTGACCAGGGCTGTTTATTTAGTTTGTTAATTATTTTTGTCATAATTCAATATGTTCCAATGATGATGTACCGATGGCTCTGTATACTGCTTTGCTCCCTTGGGAATGTTATCCCTCTGTAATTGCCAATGCCTAAAGAAGGTCCATGACCGACACGTTGCGTTTATAATAAAAGTTGTCTTTATTGTGCAAGAGCAGACGGTGTATGGGTCATTCAATCTACACTGCGGCTGTGGCTCAGGAGGTAGAGCAGGTCGTCCAATGATCCGTGGGTCGGTGGTTCGAATCCCGGCTCCTCCTATCTACATTGCCTCCAGTGGTTACCACCATTGGTGTGGGAAGTGAGGACGCTGGCGTTGACTGTTTACCGCTATGAATGAATAGACCATGGTAAAGTGCTTTGAGTAAGCACTCTGTGCATAGAGAAGCGCTATAAAAATGCAATCCATTACTATTATTATTATTATTATTACACCCGTCCCTATAGCTGACAATGTGTGCAAAAGACTTTGCTTCTCCATCGATCATTGAAAGGCATGGTGTTGCTGTCCACTGGTGGTGGTGCTGAACCTTTCGCCAGTCGACACATTGGAAAGCGACCTGTGCTGTCCATGGCTTGTCCACTGTATTGTGACTGGCAACCCGTTTTCCTGTGTCATTCAGAGCAAGTTTGTCTTACAGCTTTCTTGGCTCAATAATTTATTTTACAGTCTTAAGTGTTATAATGTTATCTTTAAGGGCGCCTCGAGAGTTCTCGACCCACTCTGGACTGAGTCAAGCTAGTTACAATAACAGTAAGTTATTGGCTCCATCTATTGGACTGTTTTTGATTGAATGCTTTATTAACAGTTTGCAAATAGTACAGTGGTACGATTAAACAGCCCTGAGGGCTTATTTCCACATTTCTTATTTCCACTGTGTTGAGCTATGCAACGAAGTTCGCAGGCTGAGAGACAGCTTTCCGAGTCAAAACAAGTGACTCAACTCAACAGTGTCTCCACTATAGGAAGAGGATATCACTCCCCTGGATAACAGCATCAAGACTACCATAATGTACCTACAATACAATTACATAATCTCCCTGAAGAGGTATGTCTGTATAAGAGCTTCTGAAGACACTGGAGTATTGGCCCATAGATAGTTACTAACTGAATGCTTGACAAAGAACTAACATTACCAAAAGTAATTTAAAATAGTAGTAGCCAATACTATCACGCAACAAATACCAGAAAGAACCAGAAATCAAATGTCGTTAAATCGGTTCTGGGAATTACACTTTGACTTGAATTATGTCCAGGCAGACACAAAGCTCTGGTGTTGCTCATATCTCTGAGACTGTAACACAACATTGTGGTTTGTATTGGCAGCAGTGGCGCCGCGTCTAGCCCAGTGACAGAAGCAACAGTGACAGAAGGGAAGGCTGGCCATGGTGCCATCTGGCAGTGATCACTGACTGGACCTGGCTGGATGATGTACGGACATGACCGGCTTACACAAACTCCTGGCCCTGACTATGTCTGCATGTCCCAAAACTCAAATCATCCTGTCCCCAGAAATGACATGGGGCACCATACTAGCCAGCGCAAGACCATGTGCATCTCTGCCAAGGGGAAGAAAAGTACACTAGTGCCTGCGGAAACTAAGAGCATTGTTCTCAGACGGCGTTGCGACTGAGGTGAAGCATCAAGGCTACACCGTGTCTCTCTCCAGACAGCCCTAGATGGATATTTGGCTGTTGGTCTCCTATGGTGTGATTACAGACGACGACCAGTGCAGATACTGTAGGCATGAGCCATAGATGGTTGACATTTCCTTCCTCCGCCAGCCTAATTACAGTTCCTCCCTCCACCTGTCCCTTCTTCCTTGGAGCCCCCCCCCCCCCCCCCCCCCCCCCTCCCATTCTCTCTCCTCTAGAGTGTGGTGGTTAAGACAGCCCATCAGGATGAGTCACCAGCAGCGCTAGCAAAGGGGTCAGCGTCGACTCCGCTGTGGACAGGTGCTGGGGAGAAATGGCCAGGTGCCAGCCGACTGAGCCGAGGTACTGCATTTTCAATGCAAATGCGGGTTGTTAGCGGGGACACAAACACAACTCAAAGCCAGTGCAGCTGCAGCACCATATCGTGTCGTACACCCCCTTCCCACCTCACCCACTCATGTACAAACTTTTTTATTGTTGTTTATTGAACTATGATGGTTCTATATTTGACATCAAATCAATTCTATTATCCGAGCATGACACATTATGCATCCGCTCCCTCCGTTGGCTCCTGGTCGCAAAATACAAAGTCTGATGCTGGCCTTCAAAGCAACCAAAGGTATGACACCCCCATATCTTGCAAGTCTGATCGGACCCTACAAACTCTCCCGCGTGCTCCAAAACGATGGAATGCACTTCCCATTGAAATCAGAACTGCAGACTCACTCCAAATCTACCGCCGTAGTCTGAAAACCCACGTCAAGTTCAGACTCCATCTTAGCCCGTAGCACTTGCGGTAGCACTTGCCCTAGCCTCGACGACCTTACAGGCATATGCAAAGGCTCAACTTATGTAACTTAGATAGCATTTTATGTAGACATCATGATCATTTTTTGACCGTGGTCGAGATCATGGATTCCACAATGCTACGCCAGACTTCCCGGTCCTTCATTGCCACCCCCAGTTTCTGCCTACTGAAGCATGTGTCCCTAGCGATGACATTAGGGAACGACAGCTTTCTACCTCTGGTCCGCCCCGAGGCAGGACTCCAGAGAAGAAGGGAAGATATAACCTCATTGTCAGCTCTGTAGCAGTGGAGCAGTGCTATGTACTATGTAGACATAGCACTCTATAGTGTCTACGTATAGTTTCATTAGATATTCCACTGTTAGGTTCTTAGCTTACGTATGATTCTTTTGTCTTTGATATTGTATGTATTTGATGTATTACCATGTTATTGTTCTTACTTACTGTAAGTCGCTCTGGATTTAGAGTGAATGCTAAATGCCTACATTTTAAATTGTGGACATTTAGGTTGTTTATTCATACTGACATTTATACTCAGTTTATAAAAACAGAAATGTCAATATTTAGTACAGTGAGTACACGGACTGACACACGGACGGACGGACGGACGGACGGGCGGAGTGCAAAACATACTCTCTCCCCATGCCTTAAGCCTGGTGGAGACAATTACCATTTTACTATAAACCAACTATAAATCCTAAGTGACATTTTGAAGTCACTGCACAAACCTGACCTCTCACTTCCACATCAAATATTTCCAGTGAGTGGAATTAGCACAGAATCCTGTTTTAACTTGACACTAGACTGACTTTCTACATTTTGTGAAAAGGGCTCGTCAAGGGTGGTGAAGTCTTGGCGATTTCAATGACCTCCTCCCAGTGACAGATAAGCAGGCCACTTAACGTTAAGCTCACGCTAAGCTATCGAATGCCCTTTTGAAGATAGCAAATCAATCAATGGATGATAAGCTCTAAGAAGGAGGATTACAATCGGCCGAGACTTCTTGTGTATTCACAAGTTCAGACTCAAAACTGATCTTAACAGTTAATTCTGGGTCAGTGGATTTGTCTTTGTAATATTGGACTGGAAAAAAAACTCCAGTTCCCTGATCAAGTTGAGTTCCGGAGCCTGTGAGGAAGTCACACAATCAGAAAGCATTTTCGGGAAATGGAAGAAAGTAATAAAGCTAGCTATGACTACTAATCAAGGGATTTATTTCCGTGTGTCAAATGTTGGTGCGACGTGCTCCACCAGACTTTGCCAACATTATAATAGAACATATACTAAAATACAGGGTATTACACAAGTACAATAAAGTAATAGAGGGTATAAAGTGTTAAGTGTGTTCAGTGTCATTTTTTTTTACACACTGACTTTTTGAATGCCTTGGCTTACAGGGTGTGCAAAAGCACAATATAAATACATTAGGATTGTCTACAGAATACACATGCAGCAGAAGGCCGGCCAAAGTATATACATAGTGAGTAAATTGAACTGTAACAATTTCTGAAAAACACAAAAAACGAATGAAGACAATGTCCCAGCTTTCATGACTAAATAGGCATGTACCGATATATCGTATATCGATATATATCGATATTATATCCCGACGATATGTATCGATTTATTAAAAATGAATATCGATAAAAAAGGGGGGGGGGGGGGCTAGTATGTGATATGAAATGTGAGCTGTAATCATATTCCATCATATTCACGTGCTTTTGGAGAGAAATGAGTCAGACTCCATTCAGTCACTTTCAGTAGTAGAGGCCTGCAGAGGGGAGCTGTATGTGTCTGTGACACAGGTGATGGTCATTATTGACGCTCATTAATACATCAAGGAATTATGTTATTGCACTGTCAAATAGGTCTACATCTATCCTAAGATGCCATCAAAGAAAAGAAGAAATGTTAACTCGAGCTAAGTTTAAACATTAAAGCATGTTTACAGTTGTTGCACAGAAATTAAGTCATTTTACATGAAAAGTAATGCTACTTTTGCGTAGTTAATGTATGTAGTTAAATACAAATTGTGAAAAAAGCTTGGGGGGAAGATAAATCATTAAAAAATATATTTTTCTGTCATTTGTGTTGAAAATATCGTGAACCTCATATCGTGATACGTATCGTATTGTGAGTTAAGTGTATCGTTACATGCCTATGACTAAAACTGGGTGAAAAAGAAACACATTGCAGAGTCAATCCAAAGCCTTTAGGGCAGTCCTTCATATTGGAGTGGTGACTGGATTGGTAGACAGTAGGCATACGCTTTGTTAGTGGCCACACACTGTTCCAATAACTACTTGGCATTTAGAAGTCCTCAGACATATCGGTAGCCAGATCTCTCCGTCTGGCAACACAAGACTATTATTATCGGCTGGGTTCATGTGCTATCGAGTTTTACGAAATACATACTACAGTATGTTGATGTGGGTGTAAGTGTATGGTGATGTAGCACAGGGGTTCTCAACGTTTTTGGCCGGGGACCCCCGAAAATGCTTTGGCAACGTCTCGGGACCCTGCCCCGCCCCCTCTCGACCCCCAATATAAATTGACTGCTACAATAACCTTAAACCATTTTGGGCGGGAATCCCTTTTGGTGTTTTAAGCATTGTTATAATTTAGCTATTTAAAAATAGCAGATCTACAAGCTCATAGCGCGCCACCGAGTGGCGCGCTACGAGCTTGTAGGTCTGCTATTTTTGAAAAATCGTGAAAAAATAAATAAAAAACAAAATCTTTTTTTTTTTTTTAATAATTTGGGGACCCCCTAAAATAATTTGGCGACCCCCCGAGGGGTCGCGACCCACGGGTTGAGAACCCCTGATGTAGCAGGTAGTCGTAGACATAAGGACATGAATCCAACTAAAGTCACAACAATTGATGAAGGAGAATAACAGGTTAGTATATCAAAACTGGAGTGAATGCCGTGGTGCAAGAGAACACTGCAATTTTATATTGGCCTGAGCTCCAAATCCCTCTAAAGTGATTAGGATTACTGAGAAATGGAGTTCAGCTGGTAAAGGGAACGAGAGGAATAATAAATGGGCCAGTCGTGGGAAGCCCGGGTCAAATGGGGCGTAGATGGTGATGGGCTAGGAAGGACAGAACAGCAGTGTCAGTGGAAAAAAATGGCTCAGTCTCAGTGAGAACACCTGTCTCTCTTGGTTTGAGACAATTGGAACAGAAAGGAATGCGGCTCACTTCAGGTGGTCAACCCATCTGGCATGCCGGCTGTCAGAACACCTTTGCTAATCTTTCCAATTCTCTACTAGGTTGCAAGCTCATATTACCCGTAATGCCTGATTTATACTTTTGTGCAGCAAAAATAGCTGATTTACAAGCTCACAAACGTGCTGCATGCTGCGCGACGTGTCTCGGCTATTTTAGCTGCACGGCACGGGCACCTAACTATGTAGAAATCACCGTTTGCTTGCCGCTAATTGTTTGATCCAGTGTTCCGCCGCTGCATAATACGACATCCCCGCTATTTGTTTAATGCGTTTAATTCTCTGTTTTAAAATAATTAAAAAGAAACAGCGCATTTATCCGGGACCTGATGACGAGACCGTCGCGTTATGATGACGAAACCGGAAATCAAGTCATCATGTGGGCTGCTAGGGCTTCTGGGAAATTGAGCCCAATGCAAGTGACCGGGGGTTTGTTTGGACTACAACTTGCTCTGCACTGTGGTTTCGTTTCGCATTGTCATGGCCGCTGGCTCGTCTCATCATGACAAACCATCGAACCATTTTTTACCGGATTTTCGTAGTTGAAAGCTGCAAATACTTCAGCGTATGCTCCAAAGGTAATAAAACAATGTCGGCAGCATTGGATATTTGATTAAAATGCGGGGAACGCGGGGTATGGCGTCAAAGTGTTAATAGTGTTCATTTCCAGAGAAGACGATGGAACAACATCATAGGTAAGATGGAAAATAAAATGAAGGGGGGAGACACGTTTATAATAAGCATGCTTTTATCTAATAGGAATATTATCTCAGCAGCCATTTCAGTATTTTGCCTCTCAGATCCGAAATGCAGTGAATACTCCAAGTGTTAATAAAAACATCTGGTTTTATTTGTACTTGGCCAGGAAATAATGACTACTGGCATTAATGCTCAATACTGTTAGCATACAGGAGCCCTCTGAGCCACTAGGACACGGTAAAATAAGCGTTTAGTGACTCCATGTGGTTCTTTATGTGCTGATGACCGGTGGTGTATCTGTGTCTATACTGTACTAGTGGGGCCCCGTCACGTGACTCCTTCCAGCCTGTCTGTGCTTCATAAAGATAAAGGGAATACAATAGTGCTTAGAGGTTGCTTTTCTTTAAGTGGAATCCTTCTACGTGGGAGAGTGTTGGGGAAATTAAAGGCGCCCCAATCTGTTTTAAAATGCACACAGCCTGCTGTTCCTCAAATGAAAGAGGACTCCAATTTACCAGGAATATCCACTTCAGGTGCCAACGTGCCGACGCAGCAACAAGGCCCTTATAAGTCCCATCCATCCTGACCTCGTCTGACAACAAACATTCACAGTTTGCACACGTACATACGTACATTTCCTGCACATGTAAAGAAACACAAAAGTTTGAGGCTCACACATAAGATAAAGCATCCATTTGTGTTCTATTAGGACCATAAGGGCTAACTGAACACATGTCGCTACAACACACATCAGCAGCTTTGTGTAGCACTCCGCCTACATTTACCGTAGAAAAAAAATAAGACATCTTAATTGGGTGGTATGGTATACTTATTGTGGCACAATGGTATTTTTTCTATTTTATTTATTTATTTACAAGTAGTACAGAATATAAGTTCGGTAATGTGCACAGGATCTCCATTTGAACTCTATTTGGCCTCTAATACACTTGACCACAAATGGTCAAGAAATATCACATGACTGGATATACTGCGAGGGACGCTGCAAGGCATCCATGAAGAAGTGGAAACTGACTTTTTCTGGTGCATGTGTGTGTGGCGAACCACAAACAATGGACCACATCATGAGATGTATCTCTGCTCCACAATGCACTGGAGATGACCTGGCCGAACCAAATGCCGCTGCACTCGCCTGCGCCAACCACTGGAAAGACGTGATATAGAGGATGGACAGACACGACGAAGAAGAAACTGCGTAGTAGCAGGTCTTGTCCAATTAAATTCCTGTTTTACATACATACATTTTCTGTTTCCCAGCACAATTTAATTTCAAGCTGTTCACCCGACTAGTGGTGGCCTCCAGCAGATACCTGTCAATCTCAGTGCCAGTAAGCGTCCTGCTTAAATTCATTATTTTCTCCTGCAATGTGATAACCAGATGTTTATCAGATACGTAGGGGGGAAAAAAACGAAATACAATATTTTTTTCTTCACAAAATTGGCTTACAAAGCAATACAATTATGTTACAAATAGCAACATGAGGGTGATTATAGAGGAGTCTTCTTAGTTAATGAACCATAATCATAGCAAATAATTGACAAAGAGGTGAGGTGGCTAAAGGACATTTTCATCCATCAAACTAGCATGGTTTCATCTGAACCAATGCAACATGTTGTAGGCACACCATCAGCCCTCTACTCTTTTTGACAAATATTATATCAATAATCATGATATGGCATACATTATGAGTTGTCTTTTCTGAACTTACCTGACCGTTCAAGCTGTTCTATTACTATTTGTACTATTTGCCTTTAACCACTTTGATATTATATAGCATTATGACAATCCTTTTTTTATCTGTAAATGCAGATGTTGTCCCTTAACCCTAAATTTGCAATTAAGTAACACAATATCTATGATTTTTTTTTGCAATACAACTAGCGTGTAACAACCTACTTCAAGCATGTGTGTCTATTATATTGGTCCACCAACCTTTCTCCATGCTGCTTTCTGACAGAGTGAGAAGCTGTTGAGAGCGGGCCTCCAAGATCTGTTGGTGAAGTTTAACATAGCGCAAGGTCCACCAGGGCAGCAGCTACAGACACAAATTAAAAACAAAAAAAACAACAAGAAGATTAATAGCCATAATAAGCAAGGGTTTGGGTAAGTAAGGGTACAACTAAAGAATGAGAAGTGACAGAACAACCTACCACCAACAATTCCTCCATAAAAATAAATGTCAGTAAATGCAACACTGTTCACCACAATAAGACACCATCATTGACGGCACTGCATGCCCACCAAGTTGTGCACACCAAGTTTACCAAGAGCTGGCCAATCCTTAACCCATTTTGACCTAAAAATGTCTTCTACATCCAGACAGTTTTCTGAAAAAGCTATGTTTCTGTCAGTCGTTCTTCGATTTTTCAAAAATAGCAGACCTACAATGAGCTTGTAGATCTGCTATTTTTCAATAGCTAAAGCATAACATAATGCTAACACCAAAAGGGGTTCCCACCCAAAATGGGTTAAACATATAGCCAACTCCACACGCAGTCACACACCCAGCCTGGGTGCGTGTTGGCTAAGCCATTATGCTTTTAGTGAGCGGTGGTTCGAATACCACCCTTCATCTTGTCTCGCATGTCTCCCCTCTCTTTCTCTGTCTCTACACTGAAATAAGGCATAAAAAGGCAAAATATCTTAAAAAATTTAATCTGGCTTTTTCAGCCTACATCTGACTGTAACGCAAAGAGGCAGCAAAATAAAGAACAGCTAGCAGCCATGTAAGCTCATACCACACCAAACTGTCAACCCTACTGCCTTACTCGTTCAGTGTTGAGAGAGTGTCAGTGAACCGTGGAAAATGCTTATTTGCGTATCATGGAGGATATCTCTCGCCTCATTTGCGATGCAACATGACCCGTTCGCCGGTCCCGCGTAAACATCCATACTGTGCCTTAACCCATTTTGGGCAGGAACCCCTTTTGGTGTTAGCATTATGTTATGCTTTAGCTATTGAAAAAAAGCAGATCTACAAGAATAAATGTTCTCCAACACACAGGCACGCACAAATACATGCACAGGTTCCTGTGCATTAAAATGCACATGCATACATAATGCGAGCACATGAACCCTTTCGGTTAAGCCAGATTTATACAGAGTGTCACTCATCGTAAATGCCATGATCGTACGATAAACTAAGCAATGGGTGAGAGGGAACAGAGGTGGATGGATGGATGGATGGATGGATGGATGGATGGATGGATGGATGGATGGATGGCGATGTGGAAGGAGAGGTGTCAGCCATGGCAGAGGACACCGTGACCTTGAGCGTGTGCAGTCCAACTCCCCGATGCTTGGTGAAAAAGTGTATTGGCAATTAATCCCCCCTATAGCTCATTAGCATTTAAAAGGCTGGGTGGGGAGCTGAGGGGCTGCTTCTACAGTACGTACGCTCACCAGGACAAAGGCTGTTGTTGTGCCTGGTGGGAAACTCCATTCAAATGGTCATGCTTGTTGGGTTTTAATGGGCAACACATAATCACACACAAGCACCTAATACTTCATTATTAATGTCTTGCCTGTGCAAGTAGACATCCTCGGCTGTACATACATAGTTATGTCTTATATATCCCCTTAGGCTAGTAAAACATTGATGACTGTGGCCACCTTTGACCCGAGTAGACACACACACACACACACACACACACACACACACACACACACACACACGCACACACGCGCACACGCACGCACACGCAAGCCTCCGTGTGGGACGCATCAGAATTCATAGCCTCACCACCATTCCACCGTTCCCCCAAATCCAACGTTAGTATTCAACTGAGAAACCCACATTAGAATGAATTCATCAACACGCCACGATCTGAGCTGTGACAAAGAGGCAGGAAGCAGCGATTTGATTCGTTTTCTGTTGTGCGTAAATAAATAAACTGGAAAATGAGGTGGTGGCGGACACGCTGACACCTTCCTTTTCTTGCATAGATCTGTGTGCGTCTGTGATTAGGGTTGGGATCCACTAGGATTTTAACAATTCGGTTCCCTTTAACGATTCCTATAAGGGTTCCAAATTTAACCTCAGAGTGTATACAAATGGAACCAAATGGACCCGTTGTACACTCTCAAAGTTATGATGGTTCTTGAAAAAAAACAATTATGAGAACCACTGGTATTGTAATTGTTTAGCAGCTCTGACCTACGTTTTCTGAAAAAACATAACAAAAATGTTATGTTGCTATACTGTAGATAGCAACAAGAACCCAAAATGGATTCCCGTCTTGAAAGCTAAAAACCTGGTTATTGAAAAATAGCAGAACTACAAGCTACGAGCTTGTAGGCCTGCTATTTTTGAAAAATCGAAGAACCACTGATATAGAAACAGCTTTTTCAGAAAACTGTCAGGATGTAGAAGACATTTTTAGAATCTGATCTCAGGTCAAAATGGGTTAAAGGCAATCAATCGACTATAGATTCATTGTTAACGTCCCTAGTTGCTATGCTAATTTATTCCTCTCCACACCTTTCTGCGTGATCACTGTTGATACTGATACAGTTTGAGGTGATGGGTTATCACCGCGGTGTAGTTTTCTAAGGGTTAGAAAACTACAACATTAAATCACTCACCGCGGTGATCAGCTATCACTGCAGACTCCGACACATATCTGGGGGTTACGAATGTAACCAAAGTTCTATAACAGCGAGCAAGGCTGCTCACTATGGGAGTTTGCGCCTCCTGGCGTGAACACAGAAGCATTTATTTATAAGCTCACAGACAATATATGGGCTGGGACTTTAAGACGCAAAGGACGTTGACCCCGCCCGCCGGTGCGCTGGTATAACAGTCAGTCAACGCCCTGCGGCCTCATTCGATAGCAATTGTTCTCTTCTCAAGCAAACAAGAAGGGAATCTTGGTGAGCAGCCTTGCTCGCTGTTATAGAACTTTGGTTACATTCGTAACCCCCAGTTCTAATAATCAGCTTAGCAAGGCTGCTCACTATGGGAGACTTCATTAACTCCCTTATTGTCATCGCGAAGTCTGGACCCCTAGGGCCCGTACCCTCATCTGTGAGAAAAGGACCACAGTACGTCCCACAACAGGACCACTGCACCTTATTGGGAAGGCCAACAGACCAAGTCTGCCAAAAGTGCCTAAGAGGGGCCGACAGAACAAACTGCCGTAACGCCCCGGAGAAAACCAACGTCCCCCGTGGGGAACTAAGCCTCTCCCTCACCTGGAGGCTACGCCCAGGACTGCATGCGCCACTGGCGCCGCTGTCACATCCAGTCTATAATAGGTGGCAAACGTGGAAGACGATGCCCAACTTGCAGCGGAACAAACATCCTGAACAGAGACCCCACTACAGAGGGCCCAGGACGATGCCATTCCCCTCGTGGAATGTGCCTTCAACCCTACGGGAGGCACCATATTCCTGCCAGAGTAGGCCCGCTCTATAGCCTCCACGATCCACTGGGAAAGCCTAATCTTTGAGATAGGCAGTCCCACCGTCTTGGGATCCCAGGAGACAAACAGTTGTGTAGTCTTCCTCGTCGCTTTAGTCCTGTCCAAATACAACCTCAACGCCCTCACCGGACAGAGGTTATGCCTCCTCCTATCCTCCTCAGAGGCAAAGGGAGGCGGACAGAACGCCGCCAAGTCCATCGGAACCGGGGTAGCTAGGCGGTTCTTAGGTAGAAATGCTGGATTGGTCTTCATGACCACCCTTGCATCTCCATTGAATCTCATGCATTCCGCACTCGTCGACAAAGCATGGATATCACTGACCCTTTTAGCGGTCACCAAAGCTAGCAATAACGCTGTCTTCAGCGACAATAGCTTCATACTCAACCCCTCCAAGGGCTCAAATGGCACCTGGGACAGAGAGTCCAAAACCAAAGCAAGGTCCCACGAGGGGACCAGAGACTTGGTTACCGGATGAAGGTGGCTAGCCCCCTTCATGAACTGGCGCACCAGTGGGAGCTGGCCCACCGTCTTGTCCTCAAACCCGATGTGGCAGGCTGAGATAGCAGCCAGATACACCTTAACCGTACTAAAGGCTCTGCCTTTGTCCAGGAGGTCCTGGAGGAATGACAGTATGACCCTCACTGGTGCTTGAAACGGCACAACTTGAGCTGGTGAACACCAGTCCTCAAACAGCCGCCACCTCATATCATAAGCATCCCTGGTCGACTGCGCCCTCGCACACTGAATAGTGTCGATGACGCTCTGGGGAAGACCCTCCGCGCCAAGATTCAACCTCTCACGGGCCAGGCCCAGAGGTCTAGATCTTCCGGCCGTGGGTGGAATATCTCGCCTCCCGCCTGGGTCAGTAGGTCCCTGCGCAACGGAAGTTGCCAGGGCCGGTCGCACAGGAGAGGGACTATGTCTGACCTCCAAGAGCCCCACCCTGGGGCCACTAAGATCACTGACAGGCGCTGCGTTCTCACTCTCTCCAGCGTGGGAAGGATGAGAGACAACGGGGGAAACGCGTAAAGTAGGCCCTGGGGCCATTGGTGCGCCAGGGCATCCAAACCCAGTGGAGCCGTCCCTGCTATGGAGAAGAACAGCGGACACTTGCTGTTCTCGTCCGACGCAAACAGATCCACTTGTGGCCTGCCGAACCTCTCCCATATCTGTCTGGCCACTGTTTGATGCAGTGACCAAGCCGCATAGAGGTATCGGCCCCTGGACAACAGATCCGCCCCCGTGTTCAGGAGTCCCGGAACGTGGGAGGCTCTGATCGACAGAAGGTGCTCGTCGCACCATAACGTCAGTCTGTGTGCTAGCGCATGCAGTTTGGTGGACCGTAGGCCCCCCTGTTTGTTGACATAGCACATTGTCGTCGTGTTGTCCGTCCTGACCAGGACATGGCAACCGCTGATGAACGGTTCGAAATGCTGCAACGCCAACATTACCGCCATCAGCTCTAGGTAATTTATGTGGGCAGACTTGATGCTGCCACTCCATACACCTCTGGCTGCCCTGCCTTCGTGGGTGGCACCCCACCCCGACAGGCTGGCATCCGTCGTGAGTACTTTCCGGGATACGACCATCCCCATAATCACGCCTTCTGAGAGGAATTGAACGCCTCTCCACTGACGTAATGCCTCGAAGCATCCCACCGATACGGTCACAGGATGCTGACAACGATGTTGTCCTACACCCAGTGACTGCATCCACCTCTGAAATGGTCTCATGTACAATCTGCCTAGCCGAATAACGGATATTGCAGAGGCCATGAGACCCGCCAACCTCTGACAGGTCCGGAACGGGACCCTGTTGCCCGTCTGAAACAACGCCAGACATGACTGAAACGAGCGGATCCTCTCGTCGGAGAGACGCGCCGTGAAAGACACAGCGTTCAACGTCATGCCTATGTAATCTATCGATTGTGTCGGCACCAACACGCTCTTGGCGTAATTTATGCTGAAACCCAGAGACGTCAAGTGATCTACCACCCAGCCTGTGTGTAGTCGCAGTGTTGACGCCGAGTCCGCATAAATTATCCAGTCGTCTACATACATTGCTACCCGAACGCCCCGCTGGCGCAGCGGGGCGACGGCTGCCTGTGTACATTTCACGAAAGTCCTTGGACTTAGTGACAGCCCGAACGGAAGGACCAGATATTCGTATATCTGTCCCTTGAAGCCGAACCGCAGGAATTTCCTGTGTGGTGGGTAGATGGGAACGTGGAAATACGCGTCTCTTAGATCGAGAGTTGTATACCAGTCCCCTCGGCGCATCATGCGCAGCAGAGCCTTGCTCGTGAGCATTTTGAAGTGAAACACTTTCAAATAGCCGTTCAGAGCACGTAGGTCTAGAATGGGCCGCATGCCCCCCCCTTTCTTTTTCACGAGAAAGTAGCGGGAGTAAAACCCTGTGTTGCTCTGCTCCATGGACACCACACGTATAGCCTTCTTCTCCAACAGAGACGTTATCTCGTCCTGGAGAACCTCGGCTGCCTGACCACTCGCTTGCGAGAACAGGACGTTCCCACAAGCGGGAGGTCTTCTGGCAAACTGTAGTTTGTACCCCTTCGAGATGGTGTTCAACACCCAAGGATGAACACCACACCGATTCCATTCCTGCAGACACAGTGCCAGAGGAGTTGAAGCCAGCTCTGAACCCTTTTGTGGCAGAGCGGCGCCCCTTACGGTCAGAACCTGGGCCTGGGGCCTCTGTCCTGCAATATGGACCTGGGGCCCTGGCGCTGTGTCCACGGCAGCTACGCTTGCAACTCGGCCGACTGCCACGGGCCTCCTTGAAGGCCCGGGCTGTGGGCCCATCCCCCTCAGTTTCAAATGACGATCCATGAGACCGGTTTTCAGTAGAGAACACTGCTTTATTGGAAATCGTGGTGGCACAGAAAATACAGGAGAAACATTTATTTTCGAAAAACAAGTCCTCTTTCTGTCCACACTGAGAGCGTCCGGCATGAGGCCCGTGGCCACTATGCCGCGCTTCAAAGAAACTCGGGGAAGGGTGGGGGAGACTGTGTCCGACGTCTCCCCGTGGGGCGGGTCTGGTTATTTCGCCTTCCCGCCGGGTGGCCCTCCTTTCTTAGCCCCATTGCGGGGGCCGCCGGCCGGAGAGGCAGAGGGGCGCCTCCTATCGACCTTCTTGCGGTTGCGAGGTGGGCGGGAAGATGAGGCAGACGCCGACGGAGCCCTCTGGGCGTCGGGGACTTTGAAGGTGTCCCTCCTGGACCTGGAACGATCGACCCTGTCCTTGGTGCGCTCGTAGGTCGGCCTGTAGGGTTGAGCCTGTTTGGGCCGTGCTCCCGTCGCCGGGAGACAAGCGCCGATGACCTCCGTGTCAGTCTTCGTCTGTCCGTCGCGGGAGCGCATCTCCTCCAGCATGGACGCGAAGAGTGTCGAAGTGGAGACCTTCTGTTCCAGTGGAGTGCGTCCCACCTTAGGGGACAACTCCAACCACCTGGCCCTCTCAAGGACCAGTAGTTTCGCCATGGTTCTGCCCACCATCTCCGTCTGGGCCTGAGTGAGACGGAGGAGCTCAAGGTGCAGGCGCCTCAACTCAGCCATGCGTTCGGGGGTAGGCTTGTCACCCACCTCCAGCAGGACGTGAGACACTGACCCTTGCAGAAGGGTCGTGGCGTTCAACGCTCTGGCCGCGGTCGAGGCGCACTTGTAGGCAGCCTTGTTGACTTTGGAGTCGTCCTTGTCCGTAGGCAAGGAGAAGTCCGGGTCCTTATTGAAGACATTGGGGTTAATACCCATGAGCCAGCCGGAGAAGGACTTGTCCATCGGAGGCATGGCCTCGAGGCCCGCCTCCCGTTGTCCTGCGCAGTCCAGCAGTTTAAAGCCTCCGCTCAGGGAGGTGGAGGCTGCGTAGGGCTGAGCCCAAGACACCATGAGGGAGTTCAGGAACCCGCCATCGAGGGGGATCTCAGCCTTGGTCTGGGGCTTCGCTAGGTCGCCCTGAATCCTCCTGCGAAACTGTTCACACAGGGTGTATTTAGCCACTGGAGGCTCAAGACTGGCCGGCCAGACCAGATCACAGCGAGCTGTAGCCTTCTTGAACAACTCGACGATGTCAGTGTTGTCATAGTGGAGCTGTGGTTCAGCTGGGGCCGCCGTTGCTGGATCCGTCGGAGCTACAGCGGGGCCGGCTGGGGCTGCAGCAGCCGGTGCAACTTCTGCAGTAGCTGGTGGTGCTGGAGCGGCGACGTCGGCCGCCTGAGCGGTCTCGACGACTGGAGGCAGGGCTGCCTCCTCAGCGTCGCTCTCGCTGCTGCCGCGGCTCTCTCCATCATCCTCCTCGTCAGAGGTGTAGGAGGATGCTGACTCCTGAGATGAGGACTCCCCGGAGCTCATCTCAGCGTTGTCCCTTCCAGGAGCCTGCTCCACGCTTGCGTCGTCGTCCGCAAGAACGACAACGTCAGGAGCGTCGGGGAGTGGAGCGTCCATGTCAGCGGACCACTGCTTTACTCCCCGCTTCACAGCGGCGGCGTAGGCCCTCTTTGCCACAGTCGCTGCGACGGCGTGTGCCGCCTCCTCAGGAGTGGCTCCCTGCTTCCTCGCTGCATCGTAGGCGTCCTGTGCTGCAGCAGACGTGAGGGACCGGGCTGCCTCTCCGGGGGTCGGGGCTCCGATGAAGAGGCTTGGAGAGTAGCGGTTAGGGTCAGCTGCCTCCCTGGAGGCTTCCTGACGCTGGGCTTCGTCCTCTCTCCCCCGTGCGTGGGCGACCCGCTGTGTCCGATACGCCCTGTGGGAGCGCTTTCGTCTGCTACGCTTAAGGATGTCGGAGAAGGCAGAGCAATGTGGGCATCGCTCTGGGTTCTCCACCGCCTCCACAGCATGGCCATAGCCCAGACAGTAAAGACATTCGTCGTGCATGTCGTCATGGGAGAGCAGGCCCCTGCATGACTTGCAGGCCCTCTGCATGCACTGGCTATCAGCGTCCACTAGGGCGCGACGGCGTCGACGACGAGCCTTGGTCGGGGACTCAGACATCTTACAATGCTAAGATGCACGTGGAAGCTACAAACAAGGCAAATGGGGCCGAGTTAGTAGGCAGTCACGTTCAAAGTGGAAGCTAAAACAGAGCTATTGCTAGCTGCTGTGAAAGACCTTCACTTTATGTGGAAACTAAAACAGGGCTATTACTAGTCACTGTAAAAGACGTCACGTGCGTGTGGAAGCTAAAACAGAGCTATCGCTAGCTGCTGTAACAGACCGTCACTTTGTGGAAACTAAAACAGGGCTATCACTAGTCACTGTAAAAGACGTCAAGTGCGTGTGGAAGCTAAAATAGGGCTATCGCTAGCCGCTATTAAAGACCGTCACAAACGTGGAAGCTAAACAGTATTATTACTAATTACTGCTCAGGTCACCACTCCGTCGAGGGCTAAACCACAGGACGTGTGTGTGTTGGCTAGAGCGGGCTATTACTAGCCACCGCTAAACGCCGCCACACGTGTGGAAGCTAAACGGGTTGTAACACCGTTCAAGTCCGTCACACGTTCGAGACCCTGAGGCCAACGAAAGTTCGTGTGGAAGCAAAAACTGGCTGTTTCTAGCCGCGCTACAGACCGTCACACAGGTAATTTATAGTAGAACTAACTACAACGCTAGCTAGGGCCACGCCGGGCCACTATGCAAAGCTAAATTACCCACCAAGTTAGTATTAACCCGGTAAAAGAAAGCGGACCTACCGTCTTTCTTCGACTTGAAGCCTCGGGGAAAGGTAGTTTCCGCGGTACCGAGAAACCTTCTCGTCCTTATGGAAAAAATCAGATACCAATCGGGAGACTTCGCTGCGTTGTGTGTTACACATGAGAAGAACAAAACGAATGAGGCCGCAGGGCGTTGACTGACTGTTATACCAGCGCACCGGCGGGCGGGGTCAACGTCCTTTGCGTCTTAAAGTCCCAGCCCATATATTGTCTGTGAGCTTATAAATAAATGCTTCTGTGTTCACGCCAGGAGGCGCAAACTCCCATAGTGAGCAGCCTTGCTAAGCTGATTATTAGAACTCTGTTTTTACTTTGCGACAAGTCCTTTCACTCTGGTGCTATCACCTCATTCACTGATTGGTCTAGATTCGTCAAGTCCTTTCACTCTGGTGCTATCACCTCATTCACTGATTGGTCTAGAAGTCGGGTTGGTGCTATCACCTCCTTCACTGATTGGTCTAGAAGTGGGGTTGGCGGTCCCCTTGGTTTTGCAGGCACAGAGGAGCAAAGAAACAGAGCAGAGAGATGGAGAGAGAACAAAGTAATGGAAGAATAGAGACAGCAACAGAAAGCGACGACATAAAGCGAGAGAAAAGGACTGAATAGAATAGAAAACAGAAAGGAGTAGAATAGAGGCAGTAGAGGACAAAGCAGAGGAGAAAGAACCTCCTCCTCTCTGCTAAACCGGTGTGTGTAGAGATTGAGCAGCAGTGTCGTGAGCACCAGCCTGCCTGAGCGAGAGAGCCCAAAAGTGTGTGTGTGTGCGTGTGTCTCTCATGTGACGGCCGTGCGAGAGAGAGAGAGAGAGAGAGAGAGAGGGGGAGAGAGAGGAGAGGGTTGCGCATCTGAACCAGAGCGAGGCGCGGTCAATGCTTAAGGACATCGCCGTGAGTATGATGGCCTCGACTCTTATCACCATTTTAGGTGCTAAATTATCACCTAAAACTGGAGTATGTATGTATACAACATGACTCACGTACCAGTGAGGAGCCCCCATCGGGAGGACATTTCGTCCTACTCCTCCCACCAAACACTCCCTGCTGACAGGCGCCACCCCAGCCTGCAGGATTACGACAATTATCACCCTCCTCTCCGGCTTCCCTTCCCCGAACATGGGCCAATTGTGTTCGTGTAGACGCGCGATAAAACTGGATTCACCGGTGGGGGTTCATGAACCATTCCATGGGTTAAGATTTTTTCCCTTGTTACTCACTAATCACACTATCCCAGGCTACATTCATGAGCTGGACAACATTTAAAATCTAGTTTTCAGCAAGCAAGCATTTTATTACCATTAAAGAGCAGGGATATAATTTGGCACGAAGCACAACATTGTTCTTGGATACAGCCACATTTGCAAAAGTATTTTTTCCCTGGACCAAACAGGACACGCCAAGTCCTCTCTCAAAATGTTATTATTCACATGCAAACAAGATACAAGAGTAGCAAAAGTTAAATAAAAAAAAAGGAAAAGTACTCTTTGTATAAACAAACAAACAATGCAATACCTCCGCGGACCACCAAGGGTCTGCAGGTGTCAGGTGTATCTCTGTATCTTCACGTCGCTGGCTTCCATTGACAATGAATGTTAGACTGAATCTTTGCATCAGCGCGTGTGAACACAGCATTAAGGTATTTCAGATCGATTAACAGACATTGTCGCCTGGATCAACGACAGGTCCGCTCCAGGTCTGGTCATGAGGGGCATGACAACGCAAGTGTAAAAGAAAAAAGCTCAACAGGTCTAGTTAGTCGTCATTTTCACAGGACCGTGCTCACGTAAATACGCTTGCATCGTCGCCTCTCGACTTCTCCGCACGTTAATCGCTGCCCGTTTGAAAGGACCTTTAGAGCAGTTGTTCCCAAATCTTTTCATGTCAAGGACCCCCAAATTGACACTAATTATACCGCGGACCCCCATTTGAAACGATATGCCAGGGACCCCCATAAGAGAAGGTTTTTATGGCTCTAGCAGTGATTCTCAACCCGTTTAATTTCAAGGACCCCCAGTTTGACATGCATTAGTCTACGAACGCCCCCATTTAATGGCATTTCTATCTCATGGGACCCCCGATTTAGATTGTAAAATCAATGTTAATTTAACTCTGAGAGTGCACAAATGGAACCAAATGGACCCGTTAGGGTCCATTTGGTTCCATTTGTGTACTCTCAGAGTTACAGACCCATAATGGTCCATTTGGTTCCAAACTATCATTTAGCTGGGGACCCCCTGGAACTCCCTCAACGACCGCTGGGGGTCCACGGACCCCACTTTGGGAACCCCTGCTTTAGAGAGCGGTGGCGACTGGTCTTACCTGGAGGCTGTCCATCTTGGCGGAGCAGTTGTGCAGGAGGACGCGGGCCAGGAGGAGGAGGAAAGGATTGGCCACCAGGCTGTACACAGACTCCCCGTCTATGAGCAGGCTCTTGTGGAGTGCGTCGGTCAGGTCCTTTGGCTGGCAGACAAGAGATATGTGGAGCGTTAGGACCAGTGGTGGAAACTAGTACTCAAATGTTTTAAATAATAATTTTTAATAATAAAAGTATCAATACTGAAATTCAGAAACACTCCGTTGCAAGTAAAAGTCCGGAATTCAAAATTTACTTGAGTAAAAATACAAAAGCATTGGCATCAAAATGTACTTAAAAGTACCAAAAGTAGAAAGTACTCATTATGCAGAATGTCCCATTTCACAAGTTTTCAAATGTATACAAATATTTTGGAAATGGCAGATCTACCAGCTCACAATGCGTCGCATGACTCACAACGCATTGTGAGCTTGTACTGGAGTAAAAGTACAGTATTTGCTTCTGAGATGTAGTGGAATAGAAGTAAAGGTATTTGATAGAAGTATTGGATATAAGTAAAGGTATAAGTAAAGTACAAATACCTCAAAATTGTACTTAAGTACAGTGCTTAAGTAAATGTACTTTAGTTACTTTTCACCACTGACAACAGACAGAGATATGGAGCGTTAGGACCAGGCCATCTCTTGTGACAGGTCAAATATAATAAAACAAAAACAAAAACCCAATTTTAGTCTCCACATTTAGGAGGTAATGCCAAACTTTGGCTTATAGCCACGTCGCTCGCCGAAAATGGTCATGAGCGGGAATCGTCTGAATGAGAGGGGTCAAAGGTAAGGTGAGAGGTTAAGACCATAAGACAGGATGTCATCAAACATTTGGTCCTGTTCTCAATCTAAAGCAAAGTTTTGATCAACTCTAGTCTCGCGTTACCAGACTGTTGCCTCCGCGATTTCCAAACGCTTCATCATACAGGCTGGGCTAACGAAAAGAGGGGCCTCCTCGCCACTTCCGTTTCGTCTTTACAGTCGCGCATATTTATCCTAATATAAATAGAAAACATCTAAGGCTATAGCTTGTTGCTTAGCAGAAAAGGAAATAAAAAATATATTTTCGTGAACGGAAATGGCAGCTTCCGTTACTCAGCTCATGGGGGCTATAGTCCCAGACTCTACTGTATATAGCATTCGGAGATTGTGGAATAGTTGTCTGGTAACGTGAGACTAGATCAACTCAGGCCAAGGGTTTCTGTCTGGTCTATGGGCTTAAACTGGAACTGTAACTGGAGTGGTTAAGAATTTGCATCAGGAGTGGCATGAAGCTATACAACTCATTGGCAGCATGATAAATCACCAAATATTCACACAAATATCCTGTTTAATAGACCATTTCATCAGTATCACTATTAATTTGAGCAAGTTGGATGAGATACTCAACATCTTTTTTTTCTCTTGTGCTATACTCATCAAAAGACGTTCCACCGTGCGACAATGGCTGTGCTACATCTGCGGTCTCACATGGAGATGGATCTCCCCCGTCTATCTCCTCCCGTATGCCATCATATATGATCATATATGGAGTTGGATCTCCCCCGTCTATCTCCTCCCGTATGCCATCATATATGATCATATATGGAGTTGGATCTCCCCGGTCCGTATCCCATCATATATGATCATATATGGAGTTGGATCTCCCCGGTCCATCTCCTCCCGTATCCCATCAGATATGATCATATATGGAGTTGGATCTCCCCCGTCTATCTCCTCCCGTATGCCATCATATATGATCATATATGGAGTTGGACCTCCCGGTCTATCTCCTCCCGTATGCCATCATATATGATCATATATGGAGTTGGATCTCCCGGTCTATCTCCTCCCGTATGCCATCATATATGATCATATATGGAGTTGGATCTCCCCCGTCTATCTCCTCCCGTATCCCATCATATATGGAGTTGGATCTCCCCGGTCTATCTCCTCCCGTATCCCATCATATATGACCATATATGGAGTTGGATCTCCCCGGTCTATCTCCTCCCGTATGCCATCATATATGACCATATATGGAGTTGGATCTCCCCGGTCTATCTCCTCCCGTATGCCATCATATATGATCATATATGGAGTTGGATCTCCCCGGTCTATCTCCTCCCGTATGCCATCATATATGATCATATATGGAGTTGGATCTCCCCCGTCTATCTCCTCCCGTATCCCATCATATATGCGCAGTGGAAGGGCTGCAGCGTTTACAGTATGGGCTCCTTTAATCCATTCTGACCTGAGATCAGATTCTAAAAATGTCTTCTACATCCTGACAGTTTTCTGAAAAAGCTATGTTTCTATGTCAGCCGTTCTTCGATTTTTCAAAAATAGCAGACCTACAAGCTCGTAGCGCGCCACTCGGTGGCGCGCTATGAGCTTGTAGATCTGCTATTTTTCAATAGCTAAAGCATAACATAATGCTAACACCAAAAAGGGGTTCCCGCCCAGAATGGATTAAGTGACAGCCCAGATAAATCATCGCCTCGGCAGAAATGTCTTAAGACAGCAGAAACGTCCCTCTCCTCTGGCGTAAGGGCGGTGTGAAACACACTTATCGGGGCTTCGCTCGCCGCCACGCTGAGACGAAGCGATCTCCTCAACCCTGCATAATTGGGACCCCCGAGATGGTTCATTATCGGTGTGCTTCGAGCACGTCCTTCTGACCCGCCCCATTTCTGCTGTCACTAGGGTGACTCTATACAACCTCATTACCCGGAGCAAAGGGTGACTCTATACAACCTCATTACCCAGAGCAAAGGGCGCCATGGGGTCACATGGTCACAACATTCATCATACTGTGTCATGAAGCGATGAGCGCTGTGCCATGTGCTGCACACACACACACACACCACACACCACACACCACACACACACACACACACACACACACACACACACACACACACACACACACACACACACACACACACACACACACACACGCTACAGTCATTTCTGTCATCAAACACACTGAATGTCATTTTGGGTGAAGGTGTGGATCAAATGTGGATTATTTTAAATAATCTCAAGAGGGAAAGAATAAATTAAACACGTTTTTTTTTCCCTCTGTGATTCAGAGCTCCTCACAGGACTGAAGACCACTGCGGAAGGTGAGCCAGTGTTCATTTCGTCGAATAAAACTATGACGAATAAAACTGACGATCATCCTACGATTTTCGTAACCCATTTTCTTCACCCAGTGCCAATTGCATAAACTGTAATCCTGGGCGCGATTCTCCCTCTGCCAACCTGGGCTCATGCTTCCTTTAATGCATGAGGAGTGAGCAGGCTGCTTTGTATCACCTATCAGGGGGAGGGAGTTTCCCGGGTAGGACGTAGCACATGGAAGGAACACGTTATTCAAACTAGTTCCTTTACCCTCCATCAGAGGAGTCAGGCAGTATAGAGACCAGGATTACTGCATGTTTTTTGTGAAGGTACCTACTGTACCCTAGGGCAGAGGTTCCCAACGACCAGTGCGCAAGAAGGGAATCAGAAGTTTTCCCGTCGTATTTCAAAATCCATTTGATGACGAGGAGAAAAAAAGAAAGGACAAACACAGGCAGCGGATTGGCCGTTGCGTGTAGTAGAGTGCGACTGCGACCCTCAATCACCCATTTGAATGCAAATGCGTGCCTTTCAGGCAGCCTTTGTATCCTACTCGTCTGGCAGGTATATCTCTTTGAAAACCTTTTGTGTTACTGATTGTGCGACGACGACTCATCTTGCCTGCCCAAAATGTAATTCCTAGAAACTGGGAAACTGTCCCAGTTTGAAAAGTTGACTCTTTCTCTTCACCTCCTCCTATGATCTTCACCCGTTCATATGTGTGCACAGCCACGGAACAACAGCTGCAGCCTATTTCATCACGATCGCGCTAATGAAACAAAATGCTACACGGTGACGGTACACGATTATCATTTCATGTCAAGTATATGTATCAGAAGTTGATGTCACCCAGGTAAAGTAGGCTAATGCGTCAATCGCGCATGTTTAACGTTTTCCAGATGTCCAAAAGTAATTTATGAAAAAGACATGAGCCTAACCTTTTTTTAATTGCTGATATAACGCCATTTAGGTCAATGATATGTGATATAGGCTAACATTATGTTGTGATATAATAATATAGCAGCGGGTATTTAAGGGCCAGTCAACTGTCATCCGTGAGAACGGGTTTTGGTACGATGATGATTTTATTTTATATGTTGAAAACTTAGACGTACAGAAAACAAACATGCTTTGTGAAAAGTGTCCATACAATGCAACATATTTTATGGCTGGGTTTATACTGATATTATATCAATATCGTGATACAAGACTAGATATTGACTGAGATTTGGGATTTTGTAATATTGTGATATGGCACAGGGGTTGTCTTTTCCTGGTTTTAGTCGCCTTATCTGATACTTAAATAGCCAATCTAAAAGCTCACTATTACCGGTATGTGCAATTTTTGAAAAATCCTTGAAAATGTTAAAAGAAAATTGATATTAACGTCACAATACGATATAATTGTACAATATCCATAAAAGTATTTGGACAAAAATATTGTGATGTCAGATTTTGTCCAAATGGCCCAGCCCTAACATTATGCAGACCCTCATACCTGGGGGAAGGAAGACAGCAGGGCTGGAGGCAGCAGGTCAGGAACATGGATGGTGACAGTAGGACCGGTCCAGTTACTCTGGGCAAACAGGTGGAGGCAGGCCACCGCCAGGACCATCAGAGTCAACTGTCTGGAGGAAGAGACAGGTGGACTGAGTGGCAAAGCAGTGGATATACTACATGGACGTTGTTAACTCAATAAAAGACTGTGACATCATCCGTGTCATTTTTGAGGGGCGCTAGCCCCTCCTATGCCCAGCCTTCCGGCTTTGTGTATACACATACATTGAAGACAAAAGTGAGGACGGGAAAGTGAGGACGCAAACTGTGATTGGCCGGAATGAGATGATGTATGATGATAAGAGCGCCCCTCACTTCACACAGGTGTGGTTTTATTAGTTTATTTATTCGTGCCAAGTGTGAGAACAAATTATTTATAAGGCATTTGTATCTCTCAGTCTGAGCAGCGGTTTGAGTAGACAGGAGCGTATCTCTCAGTCTGAGCAGCGGTTTGAGTAGACAGGAGCGTATCTCTCTCAGTCTGAGCAGCGGTTTGAGTAGACAGGAGCGTATCTCTCAGCCTGAGCAGCGGTTTGAGTAGACAGGAGCGTATCTTGGACCACCAAACGCTATACTGACAGCTTTCTGAGATTTAACAGCATTGCAAAAATCTTCTTCAGAGAAGTATTTTTGAGCATAGAATCAGAAAAAGAGCCAAAGGAAAGAATACAACGATCATACCGTAGTGCAGGGGTTCTCAACGTTTTTGGCCGGGGACCCCCGGAAATGCTTTGGCAATGTCTCGGGACCCCCGCCCCGCCCCCTCCCGACCCCCAATATAAATTGACTGCTACAATAACCTTAACCCATTTTGGGCGGGAACCCCTTTTGGTGTTTTAAGCATTATGTTATAATTTAGCTATTGAAAAATAGCAGATCTACAAGCTCATAGCGCGCCACCGAGTGGCGCGCTATGAGCTTGTAGGTCTGCTATTTTTGAAAAATCGTGAAAATAAAATTGTATTGAAAATAATTTGGGGACCCCCTAAAATAATTTGGCGACCCCCCGAGGGGTCGCAACCCACGGGTTGAGAACCCCTGCCGTAGTGTACAACAGCAGAAAAACAAACCACAAACTTCAAATCAACACATCCTCAACATTAACAATGACACTTTCAAAGTCGGAAGAGGAACACTGAGCCATTCCGGTTTCACATTGAGGGCAGATGGAAGCACAGGGGAGGCAGGTCCTTTGTTTTTAGCTTCCACCTCATATGAAGGGCAATTACAGGGCTTTAATAACAGGCCATAACCATGGATAGTCAGCCTTGCTCACTATCCATCAAAACAAGTGATGGAAAGCGATTGAATAGAGGGGGAATGGATTGGATACAGAGGCAGGGAAAGGATGAGCGATGTGTGCTGCAATCCACATTCCCCCTCAGAGAGCGTCCCTGCGGGAGGGAGAAGGGAGATGTTCAGCTGTCCTTATTAAAAATTAATAATTCATGACAGCAGGAAGAAAGCCAGTACAGAGGGATGAGGGCAAGAACGTTCCACTCCTTTCAACCCGGAGAACAGTCCTCCTTCACAATAAAGGTACTCTTTTTCAGGCCAAAACGTTAAGTGTTGTCGTTAACCTCATCTCATCTCATCTACCTCATCTGTGGTGCTAAATTGAGCCAATTCTGGTACATCTTTTGAAGACTGGCAATGTGATTCCTGGCATCAAAGCTTTAGTTCACATTGCCCTCTATATGGGAAAGATAATTTATGTTTTTACTTTGTTAAGTTAGTCTAACCACATTAACCCTGGCGTCATGTCATTATCATAGGTCAGAACATTTTAAAAGGACATTCAAATATGAATTATTTAAAATTAATATACAGCTCACAGTATGGCAAATTAATGCAGGAAAGCAGCTTGAATCCATATTGGCATCAATCTCCAAGAGTTCAAAACTTTTAATCCCTATCCCAGTGGATCAAATTTGGATTTTATTTGATCTATGATTTGTTTAATCAAATGTATATTCTTATTGACATGTTTGCCGAGATAATTCTATGATCACAGATCGGATATCAAATTGATCCAAATTCTCTCTTTTTTTTTTCTTTCCCAAAATCCAAATCTGATCCACTTGGATGGGGTTTAAAAAGGATTTATCTCATGGGCCCAGGCGATCACGTTTTTGTGGTCCATTTTGAGTATGTGAACTTGTTTGATAATTCCACCAGTTACTACGGCCAGTTATATATTTGTAGAGGCTAAATTTGCAAAAAATGCGGCATGCATCCTTACCTGTTGTCCTTGTCATCCTCTGTGCAATCAGCCAAGAAGGCGAGCACCCGTCTCTCCATAAAGGCTTCGATGGCCTCTCCATCAGTGCAGCTGCTATCTCCACCCAGCAGGTCCAATACCTCAGGGTTCAACAGCACCGCCTCAAAATCACCCTCCAAAAGAGACTGCAGTAGAGGGCCCACACCTGGAAACAACAAAGAGTTCACATCATCAGTGGTTCCCAAACCTTTTCATGTCAAGGACCCCCAATTTGACACCAATTAGCCCGCGGAACCGATTGAAAAAATATGCCCCCCCCCATAAGAGAAGATTTGTACGGCTCTAGCAGTGATTCTCAACCGGTTTAATTTCAAGGACCCCCAGTTTGATATGCAATAGGCTACGGACCACATTTAATGGCATTTCTATGTCTGAGACCCCAATTTATATTGTAAAATCAATGTTAATTTAACTCTGACTGAGAGTGTACAAATGGAACCAAATGGACCCCAAATTATATCAATAGCGATATGAATCTAGATCTCGTCCTAGATTCTGGATATCGTAATAATGTGATGTTAGTGTTGTCTTTTCCTGGTTTTCAAGGCTGAATTGCAGAAAAGTGATGTTATTGAAACTGGCATGAATCTTCCAGCTGCTCCATTGTTTGCCTTCTTTACTGACATTACTTGCTCATCCCTGAGCCCTGGGTTCCATTTCTCTCTGGAGAATAACATTGGGTAATCATAGTATCGTCTCATATAATTGTGGTCGCTGGCAGTGGGTGGACCGTGGAATATTTATGTATTTACTCTGACAAAATATTTACAACGCAATGTGCATATACAGATATACATAGTCACAACGAGTTGCGAACGCGAGTTTGTGGATTGCTACTTTCGTCTCGCAAAACACCGCTGTATGACGGAGCATAAATGAGGCAGAAGATCAGCAGCAGAGGAGGATGATGGTGAGATAGTGAAATATGTTGATTTATGGAAGGACACTGGGAGGCTGGGAGGCCACGGCAAGTGACGGCATCCCAGCCAGGAGTAATTGCGTTGCCTGTGTGCACGCCTTCAACGTCTCCTCAGCTTTCATTAGCTCTTTATTTGAGCGGGGAGGCTTGCTGGGCTCATTAGCATTGATTGCATTGTGGTCCCCTGGAGGAGGGAGGGAGAAAGAAGGGTGAAAGAACAGAGGAATAAAAGGAGAGATAAAGGGGACATGGACGTGCTTTGAGCTGTATACAGAACAGTCGAAAAATAATAGTCAACTGACTAGTCTTGATGTTTACGCACGCACGCACACACGCACACACACACGTGAAGTTTGCACTGACAAAAAAACATAACAAGGTATTTTTGCAGGGAAAAAAGTACTAACAAGCTCATTTCCATTAAAACACTATTCAGAACAACACCAATCTTAAAGCCCTATCTCAAAGTCTCTCCTCTCTTTCTTCCAAAAGCAATTACCTCCGTTTCTCTGCTCGGAGAGAGAGAGACATTTGGATGATCTCAACATGCATTTGACAGCTTGACATGCTTCAAAAGCTAAAACAAAAGGTATATTCCATTGATGGGTACATTTTTAACACATTTCAGCCATTTCAGTCATTGCTGTGAGCCCACTATGATTCCACGTCTGAAAAGCATGCATAAAAAAATGGGCACGCCACTCCCGACGTATTCCAACAGCCCACACATAAGCACCAACTATCAATCGCATACAAGTGCCACTGGCGATGTAATAGGCAATTCCTGCATGGCCAGTTCTGTGAGGAAAGTGGTGTTGAGAAATTTCACCTCTGGGTTGATCTAACGAAACCTGGGAGTTGATGTAATAGGACAAGCTAGGCATAGAGGGAGGGAGTGAAGGGAAGAAGGATGGAGAGAGAGAGAGAGAAAGAGGAAGAGAGAGAGAGAGAGAGCGAAGAAAAGCTTTGACTTTATGGGTGGGGGGTGAATGCCTGAGGTACGGCCACTGCCACTGTTAATAATATTTCGGCTACTCTTCAGCTCTGCAGCTCAGATGTAATTACGGTATGGAAAACATGGCATAGTCCCTGAAATGAGTCTGTAATTCATAAAGGGCCTGACGATAACCATGCCTTAGCACACACAAGGCAGGCACTGCAAAATAGGGAGTACTGTACAGAAAAAAAACTACCCAAGCTTGAGCAGCAATATGGTTATGAAGGAACACACAATCACACATGATTTACATTTCTCCACCATGGCTTGTACTACACTACTTCCAAATAGGGTCTGAATGGAGCAAGAAGGTTGGCGTAAAAAAAAGAAAAATGTCATAAGCATAAGCATTCAATACTTTTCATAAATCATTTTTTTACCTTATTTCAGAAATTCAGTGCAAAGGCACATCATCATATCACTGCAAACTTCACGTGTAAAATAAATTACAGTGCAGTAGAGTAAGCTTGACCACAGTGATGAACAAGGTAGGATAGGGTATAGTGCTGCACGATTCTTGCTCAAATGTGAATCTCGATTTTCCTCCACAAGAATTGAGATCACGATTCTCACACGGTTCTCATTTGTTCCATGAAAATATTTATTGTCTTTAGTAGCAACATTGCTGAACATTACTACGTTCAAAATGTGACAGATGGAGCCAACTACTGTGGCATTAAACCTTAGAGTATATATGAATAGAGACGTCACCCGAGTTCTCCTCCCATCCACTTGCATTAAGTTGCTCAAAAGCGCATGAGGCGATTTCACTCCTCCTTCCTTGTAGGAACAGAGTGCATCCTGGGATTGATTGGGCCAAACACATGAACGCGCTGCCATTGTACTGAAACCGCGTTCACGTGTCATCATGAACGTGCGCAATGATAGTCAACGGACCAGCGCGTTCATGTGTTTGGCCCAGGCTGCAATATCAAATTCGGCCACTATGTCCATTGCGCCTCAGGGTTTCCTCCGGGTGCCGTCTCTATTCATATATACTCTAAGCTTTAAACAGACAACATAAAAGTGCCTGACTTATACCTCTCTTAAAGTCTTTCTTGTAGCAAAAACACAAGAGTAACTCTGAACTCAAATGAATTGGACAGCCAACTAGTGCTGCACGATTCTTCTTCAAATTTAGAATAGAAATGAGATCACATAGGTGTCTGAATCTAGATCACAATCTTTTTTTCAATTAATTGTGCAGCACTTTGTGTACAAACAAAAGCCATTAATTAGCCAAATGTAAGGGCTGAGTCCTTAGGTCAAACTGGCATTGGAAAGGGCTGAGTCCTTAGGTCAAACTGGCATTGGAAAGGGCTGAGTCCTTAGGTCAAACTGGCATTGGAAAGGGCTGAGTCCTTAGGTCAAACTGGCATTGGAAAGGGCTGAGTCCTTAGGTCAAACTGGCATTGGAAAGGGCTGAGTCCTTAGGTCAAACTGGCATTGGAAAGGGCTGAGTCCTTAGGTCAAACTGGCATTGGAAAGGGCTGAGTCCTTAGGTCAAACTGGCATTGGAAAGGGCTGAGTCCTTAGGTCAAACTGGCATTGGAGGCAAAATGGTGGCTCAGGCTGTCAAGTGAAAACAAAAAGTAGGATTCAGCCTGAATCACTGCGTTCTGTGAATCTGTTTTGTCACTCTGGAAAGGGTCCTATCTCCAAGGTAGGCGGGACAAAACCGATTCACGGAACACAGCGATTCAGCGAATCTTTTTATTTATTTATATTAGATATTTTTGGGGCTTTTTGACTTGATTGATAGATCACAGTAGGTTGACGGGAAACGGGGAGAGAGATGGGGGGGGGGGGGGGGGGGGGAAGACACGCAGAAAAGGTCGTCGGGATCGGGACTTGAACTCGCGACACGCTGTCAGGCTGGATTACCAGCCTAGGTGCCCAGACCGCTAGGCCGGCCCAGGCCAGTAGTCTGGAATCTGTGTGGAACCTACATTTCCAAGCGGCGGATTAAAAGTTAAAACATGCCTGCCCTCTGGTGATAAACCTGCCCATATTTGCATACCGTTTCCTGATTGGTCACTCACTACTTCAGAGTTTGGAGAGGGTGAAATCCAGTCACCACCTCAGCGGTGCAAACAAAATCTGCCAAGGGCATTCCTTTTTTTCCCTTCCTTCTTCTTTGTTAGGGGCGCTAGCCCCTCCTATGCCCAGCTTTCCGGGTTTGTGTAAACACATTGAACATAAAAGTGAGGACGGAAAGGTGAGGATGCAAATTGTGATTAGCCAGAACGAGATGATGTATGTATGATGATAAGAACGCCCCTCACTTCACACGGGTGTGATTTTGTTTTTACAATGGCAGATTTGTCTGGTTTCCAGGCTAGCTGCACAAAATAATCATATTTTAACTGGGGACGTGCCACCCTGATAATGTATATATATGTGGTGATCTATTTGGCATTCTAATATTTCTATTACAGAATGAAGGAGTTGAGGCATTGAATTATGTTTGACTCGGTTGAGTCGGTTCCACAGATAATTCTTTAAATCTTATCCGAGAACCCCCCAAAATCATGTGGAAGTAGGAATTATTACAGCAATGACTTAACTTGTCATGCATACCTTCACAAATATATTCAGAGATTTTGACACCAATAGGATTTTTATGAAGTCCCTAAATGCATGGTTAGTGACACAACGCCCTGCCCAGTGAGTCGCACCCCTCCTCACCCTGTACTGTACTGTCAGTGAGACTGCTGCCTACCCTGCATGGCTGCTACATGAACCAATGATGATTTACTCTTTGTCTTTTGGACTGGAAACTAAAGCAATCTATTTTAACCAACAGTATAAGAAAGTGTCAAATAATAGGTACACACATGTGGTTCCCAAGCTTGTTGTGTAAAATCTTGGAAGCACAAAACAGTGCTCTTTTAAATATATACATCTGCAAATACAAAGAAAAGGTACTCCTCCTCGTTACAAGCTGCCCAAACTGAACGAAGAGAGTGTGTGTGTGTGTGTGTGTGTGTGTGTGTGTGTGTGTGTGTGTGTGTGTGTGTGTGTGTGTGTGTGTGAGAGAGAGAGAGAGATCAAGCAGACAAGATGTTCAACAAGGTCCAACTATCCAATGGACGGACTGCACCAAATGGCTCGCTCACTGCAACACATTAACATTAGTATAACTTATATGTAGTCTCTAAACAACACCACCATTCCGAAACGAACAAACTTGACACACAACCACAGTTCTAAGTAACAACACCGTTATTACACAGGGCAATAAAGCACTCTGCATACAACAAGGCAATATAGGGAGACAAAGGGGAATAAAGTGACTGACAGGTGACAAGCAGATCAAAACAGAAACACTGAGATGTTCATTCAAGTCACACTGAAATAACGCCCATCCTAAAAAAATCTTCATTCATACTCGCAATACGTCGCATTCATGAGGGTGTCACTTGCCCAAAATGAACAGATCTTACATCAGCCATATAGGTTAACTAGTTGGTAGATATGGTCGGCTATAACTCCTATGAATGAACATGGATTCACTTAGTGAATGCATGTTCATTCATAGGAGCTATAGCCGATTTCACTTGTCTTATTACAACAAGTTAGTCAACGTGGGTCTATGCTGGCTAACACCGCGTGTGCGAGAATCACTGTCACCGTCGCAAAACCATTTCACGTTACGTCCGTACTTCGTACACACATGATGCAGTCACATCAGTCAGTCAGGGCATCTTTCCATCCAGCAGCAGCAGACATACGTTCGAATGTCTCTCTCTCACTCACTCACACACACACACTGCACACACACACAATATATACTTCGACTCGTACTGTATGTACGTGTGTACAGTATATATAATCGATTTCTAATAGAAAGCGGCTGGGGAAAGGCAGCCGATCGTTAGTAGCCTTGGATCAAGACTAATGTATTTGTATCGATTTTGACATCATCCGAAAGTAAAGAATATAAATGAAAAAAGTCAGACTCGATCAAATACATCTATCTTGATTGATCCTAGGCAGATTCATAAGTGTCTCTCACCTGCGGAGCAGAAAAGCTCCTGCTTCCATCCAGCCGTCGCCTCGCTAGGTGTTAAGAAGCCCCGGAGAAGGACGATCTCCACGTCCCGCATCATCATCACCGCTGAACTGAACCACCGCACGGTGTGTGTGTGTGTGTCTGTACGTGCGTGCGCGCGCGTGTTTGTGTGTGTGTGTGTGTATGTTTCACAGGCAGCTTATTGTATGGCGGTTAGGGTACCTACGGTGAGGTGTCCTGTGGTCAGCGCGGACGCGTTTAAAAGTGAACGGTTATAGTCGCTTTGCTTGACGTGCCAGAAAGTGTACAGTACGTAGTGCCGCTTCAATCCGATGATGATGATGTGTTTATTTTGTACCCATGTGGTGTTATAGTGGCATCAGTGAGCAGCCATGACAGATGCGCGGTGCATTGTGGGGGAAAAGGCATCAGTGCGCCGGATCGGACGCACCCGGCCAGGGACCGTGGTCATTTTACATACGTTTTCATGCATTTTCATACATTACATTTCTCGTAGAGGTATTTTTCGATTCTGACATGATAAAATGACCCAGTGTTGGAAAAAGTACTCACATTTTGTTTTACTTACAGTAAAAGTATCAATACTGCAATGTACGCGTAAAAGTCTGGTATTCAAGATCTCCTTAATAGTTTATTACACAATCATTTACACAACGTATCAAATAGCCAAAGTTTAAATAGGGCAATTGTATTAAATAAGTGGTTAATAATGTATGTTTTATAATAATAAATCAATAATAAATCCGAAAATAATAACTAGAACTGCACCCTGTCGAGTGCCTACTTGCTTGTTGCACACAAGTAGGCCATAAATGGCCTACTAGTGCGCAAGCAGAGCGCGCAAGTACTGTCGACCGCTACAAACTGTCAAATCTCAGCTTCTCTTTGAAAGAACGATTGAAATATTGAATTATTAGGTTTAGCTATTTGCTACGTACCTACTTTTTGCACGTAAAAAGTAGTATTATGAAGTATATCGTAATAAAGATGTGGATTAAAGGACCCAATGCCAGGGTGTCGTCAGGGTATAACTGGTATAGCTAGCTCTCAATGATAACTAGCCAATGCCAGAATGTAATTGGTTTTCGATGGTGACGTAATGACGTAGTGTGGGATTGCCATGGAAATCAATAGGCCTATCTCACAGCATTTCCCCGCCCCCTTTCCACGCCCCCTTTTGGAGCTAATGGTGTTATTTTTTCTGCGGTCTATACACTGACACCACATAAGACAGGAACGCCCATAAACGTCACATCCGGTTTTAGCCTGGGGTAAGAATTTTCTATGGCTGCCAATGCAACTTGGTCCAATCCTTAATCACATACGGACAAACATCTATGCCGATGCTATCTAACTTGCGGAGGTAGCGTGCCTTGTCCACGGACAACAGATCTTTCAACGTATGGCATTGCAAATACGTTTGATAATCGCTACTCTGCTCAATATTGTTTTGAAAATGCCGCAAATTGCATTGCAGTGAACGAGCGCAAATCACAACTTCCCCGGGGTGGGCGGAGTCACAGTTTGAGGCACTGATTACGCGCTGTGGTGTCAGTGTATAGGCTTCCATGTTAAAAGAGGTATTTTCACAAGCCACAAACTACTGTTTTGTAAAGGTAAGGTTTATTCTACTTATTTGAGTTGTTATACCATTGTGTTTTCTTCATATTATTATCGGTCTTTGACATTTTAACATTAGGAAATGTACTTAGATTCTCCAGAGAAAAAAAGTGTAAATGCTAATGGTTAAATGACACCACTAGCTCCGGAAGGGGGCGTGGAAAGGGGGCTGTGAGATAGGCCTATTGGTTGAGGCAGAGGCTGGAAATTGAACAGGTGAGGGGGGCCCAGTCCACGCGCGCAAAAAAATAGGGTTTTTATTTTTTCATGAATTAATTAAGCTTAGAATAGATGTAGAACAGTGGTTCTCAACCAGTGGTCCGGGGACCACCAGTGGTCCTTGAGGGGGTTCCAGGTGGTCCCCAGCTAAATGATGGAGAGTTGGTAAATAAATGGTAACCAAATGGACCCTTATAGATCTTTAACTCTTGAGAGTGTAAAATGAATTCATTTTCAGGGCAAGACCCCATTTGAAAAGGGCAGGGCAGGGCTCTAGCAGATTCTCATCATTTTAATTTGAAGGATGTCCAGTTTGACATGCATAGGCTACTGACCCCCATTTAATGCCATTTATATCTGGCACATCAATTTATTATAACTTTTATTTAATTATTTTTATATCATAAAATCAATGTCAACTTAACTCTGAGAGTACAAAAAAAACAAATGGACCTGTTATGGTCCATTTGGTTCCATTTGTACACTCTCCATTTGTACACTCTCTGAGCAACTTGAATATAATTAAGTATTAATGTCATTATGGTAATCTCACACTTCATATCGCACACACCATACCTGTAACTTTCATTAGCCCTTCCAGGGGCCACAAGGTGGTGCCTCGTGGGCCGCAAATGGCCCGCGGGCCGCCTATTGGGGAACCCTGTTGTAGACCGAGTATGTTTTTACCACCAGTAATTAGGGTCACAATGGTTTGTCGTAGACTGCAGAGGTATAATAAACGTTTGCAGATACCCTAATTGTATTATTAATATGACTTGATAATGATCATTCATCAGTCATACCACAGTGTTTGTGTAATCTTGTTCATCCTAATGTATGTGCATTGGTAGATTAACCACTGGTAATGGATTACTATATTTACACTGTGATTTATTTGCAAGATCCAAGAGACCAAGTCACTAGGATTTTGCTGAAATTTTTTGCTTAACACAGACATAGCAACTGTTTCAAATCTCTTCCACTGCCATGATACACAACAATGGTTTCTATGTTAACGGGCAGCCATGTGGAATACAGAGAGGCAAAAGTTACTAAACATGTTGTGCAAGGACTGTATTTGGTAAACTATATAAATATTTTTGATTTATACTTAAAGGAACACTCATTGTCAACCTATCTTCATTGGTCCTTTCAGTGCTCACACATGCTCATATAGTACTGCTTTTTTCTACTCAGTCACTCTGTCTCTAGCCGTCTCAGTCAGAGGTGGGATGTGGACAGTTCAGAAACCCGCCTACCAGTTACATTATTGGAATGCAGGTTTGGACCTTTCAAACAAGATTTCTATTTTTTTCATTTTTTTCCCTATCAGTGCATAAACAACATCTTTGTCCATTATAGCATTCTAACTTTCCAGGCATAGAAAGCCTTGATGTCACTTATAGGCAGGTTTATGAACTGTCCACGGCCCTGCTCTGAGGGACAGACCGTGTAGACAAAAATGGTACCTTATTATCATGAGCATTAGTGAGGACCAATTATATGAATCTAGGTTGAAAAAGCGTGAAGTGGTCCTTTAACCAGCATAGATATTCTGGGGAAATCCTTTGCAGAAAAAAGCAGATACAAGTGTGGCACATTATGAGCTTGTAGGTAAGCTATTTTCAGCAAAGATATGTAATGTAGAGGGAAAACAGAAAAGACATGAGGGACTCTGCTGTGGCACATTGTGAGCTTGTAGGTAGGCTATTTTCAGCACTACCTACAAGCTCCTAATGTGCCTGCACAGCAGAGTCCCGTACTCAAGTTCCCTCAGCCTTATGTTCCCCCGGCCCATACTGTATGTTTCCTCATCCCAAATTAGGCCCTATAAGTTGCAGTGACTGCTTGTCATTAGCCTACTTGTCAGTCAGTCACTGTTGTTACACAACCCTGGCTGCCCATCACCATTATAAAACAGCTGCATTTTTACATTCTAGAGAAAAAGTAAAAGCCTCTTGTGGTGGCTGTGTCATACACAGATTTCACTATCAGTGTACTGCCTGTATGACGCAGACACTCCTAGAGACAGGGTTAGGGTGAGTGACTAAGCTCAGTGTTTTATTATGATGAGAGGAATACAATGATTCAGAGCCTGCATGGACAGAAGAAGGGTGCATCTCGAGAGCTGTTCTCAGCTTTCCTTAAAGCTCAGTCTGCAGAGCACGCGTTTCAATCTCTTTTCCATCACTCTCTGTCATTCTTCTTCCTCCTCGTCTGCCTCAGTTCCCTCATCTTCTTTGTGCTCGACGCTGAACAAGAGTGCTCTCGAGCATGTGCTCAATTTCTTCACAGGCCTGAAGGTCTCACAGACCTGAAGTCTCTTTGGAACTCCTTTGAGGGAAAACACAATGCACCAGGTGAATTATACGTCTCTGATTTATTCTCGCGCACACCCAGGTCTTATTTCTGAGCTGCCAAGGACACAACACAGTCGGACCGACGAGAGCTATTCTTCAGTCCCTTTAAAAGGAAACAAACATAAGTTCTGCCTGTGCAAGACATGCTGACACCTGCAGTGTTGCAGAGGCTGTTTGATGCCAAGGCCTGTGAGGCATAGATGTAAAGGTCTGCGAAGACCTTTACATCTATGCCTCACAACCACAAAACTCCACACAAATACTTCTCACATTGATTGTTGTAGTGTGAGAAGAAATCAATTTAAAGTAAACAAATCCCCCCATGTTTGCATCTTTTATAGCGATTATAGAATCATACACAAATGAGTGTGTCAGTTAGTGCACAAGAGGATGATTAGAAGACAGTCATTGTTACTGTGTGAATTACGTCCGCTTTGAACCCTCATCCAGTCTTTTTTCTTTTCTTTTTATGTTTTTTCTTTTTGGCTTTCGCCTTCATTTTATATTTTTTATGGAGGGACAGACAGTAGGCTGACAGGAAATGGGGAGAGAGATGGGGGGATGACATGCAGTAAAGGCCGTCGGGATCGGGAGTCGAACCCGCGGCACACTGCCAGACTGGATTGCCAGCCAAGGTGCCTGGACTGCTGAGCCACGGCCCAGGCCCCTCATCCAGTCTTGGCATCCTGTTCTTGGAGAGGTTCTGTAACATTACGTCAGTGTTGAGCTGGGCTCTTCAAGCACGATTTATACTTTGTCGTACGATGTCACTCACCGAAAATAGCAGATCTACAAGCTCACAATGCATTGTGGATGCAACAAGATGTGAGCATGTACGTAGATCAGCTATTTTCGACCATGGAGCATAAAATGGGCAATACTCCACAGTCCACACAGCATATTTTCTTTGACAACCAGCCGGTAAAATAACCTTGCAAACAGTTGCCAAGTCATGCTGTAAGAATACAACCAGTACGCCGGTATTCCTGTCATTGCATTATTTATGCCCAATAGTGTGAGAGGGTGGCTTAACTGTTAAGAGGTTGCACCATTTTTACAGCTTGGACCCAAGCTAGTTGAATGGTGTATTTAAGTGTACATTGTTCTTAAGCAAAAAAAGCTGAACCAAAGTCATCAGCTAAATGCTAGGGGGAAGGGGGTTGAGGGGGAAAAAAAAAAAAGTTTCATTGAACATAATACATATGCATGAATGACTGTAGTGAAATTAAAATGTGATTTCTGATTTGTGTAATATACACATCTACCATATACTGTAGATATTAGACAAACACATCTACTCTCCAGATCTGTTAAATTATATTTCCCTACTGTACTGCATTAAACCATAGCCAAAATATAACCTTTTGTTTTTATGGCTTTCGCCATTTATTTTATATTTTTTATGGAGGGACAGACAGTAGGCTGACAGGAAATGGGGAGAGAGAGAGGGGGGAAGACATGCAGTGAAGGCCGTCGGGATCGGGAGTCGAACCCGCGGCACACTGCCAGACTGGATTGCCAGCCAAGGTGCCTGGACCGCTGAGCCATGGCCCAGGCCACCAAAATATAACCTTAAATGGCAGATAGGCTTAATACTGTACGTTTTGACACAATGTTGCTGACTTTAATTTAACCTATATAACTTTTACTGAAAGCATCTGCATGTATTTTCCAGTAGCTTTCTGGGCCTCGACTTGACAACTGAGTTAAAGGTGTACTAATGAATAATGTATACTGGGTGGGTTAAATCAGACTCGCATCCCACAAGCTACTTTCCCTTTATTCTCCACACCATAATCCCCGTGTAGCGACGCTTGCTCTACAAGAGTATTTTCAGGCACTTTCATCCTGCACTGGGAATTTCATAGCACTCATCCTGCCGAGCGGACTGATGCTGCCGCGGTTTTCTTTATTTCTTATTCAGGGCTCAAGTTGTTGGAAAAACGCAGAAAAGAAGCATTCTCACAACCAAATCCACATTTTCAAGCTCCATTTAATGTCCTAGCAAAAGGAGTATGTGACTGTTCTGGGAGTGAGTAAAGTAGAAAGTGCATTTTTTGTTCACTGGAATCAACATAATAAAAAAAGATCAAAGCAGTTTTATGCCAGACGGAGCTGAATTATTAAGTTGTAGAAATAGCAAATGAATCAGTAAAAGGTACTCGTTCAGAGTATTTGGTGGTATGGTGTAGATCAAAGGCACATCACAGCTTTGTATCTCACTAGGGATTGTTGCACACGCACAGAAAACACACATACACATGCACAAGCCTTCATATACATATCCCGTGTGCATCTTGAGCATGAGTTATACTTGGATGCTGCACGCCGCGGATGCCAGACACCGTTTACGGCTGTTCTATACGAGCTCAGAACGCGTTGCAACGCGATGTGTCGTGAGCTTGTGTATCTGCGATTTTCGGTGCGCAACTAAGTATAAATCAGGCATTTACAGTCTCTTATGATCTACACAGTCATATCAATGTATATATCCGGCCAAAGTAAAACAGGTTGCATTTATTAAACTTGCATTGAGAATTAGTGACGCAAAAACGTTTAAAAATAAAAGGTTATCCATAGCATTGATTTTTTTTTCTGAACAGCCCGTGAACAGGATAATGTCATAGCATGTAAGGTATGTCCAACTCAGCCTTTATTAGAAGTGTACATATTCCCGGAGAAAAGTAAGAGAAGCAATGGGCAACCGGGAGGGTATTTTTCTTTTTCAAATTCAGTAAAGTGTATGCATGTTGTGTGTTTTCTTTTTTTCTTTCTCACTTTTTTTTTTAAATAGTTTCCTTAAAGAATGACCAATATATTCTTGGTTACAACTGTCCTCGCGCTAACAGTCCAAAGAACAAAAAAAAACAAAAAAAATAAAATTAAAATAATAAGGAAATTAACATTCAGTAAACATTCTTCTAAAGGTAGTTTCCCTTATATAATCTGATTTTTCTCTGTCATTATGTATACATAAACAAGTTTAATAACATACCAATCAGTGGTTATTTCACAATTGGAAAAAAAGCACAAAATGTTTTACACTCCTTTACAGGTAAATAAAAGTTTGTTTTTCTCGACTGTGTTTTCCATAAGGGCATAGCATAGTTCAGAGTTTGACTTTTTTTTCGTCATCAGGTGTCATAAGCAACGTTTCACTTTAGTCTCATCTTCCCAGATCCCCTCCTGTTTTCAGCTATTACATATTTAGATTCTTACATACAAATATTGACAAAATGGTGGCTTGTGCTTCAAAGCCGTCAAGTCTTTTCAATTACGATAGTAATAGTCATGAGGAAGAGGTCGCTGCTGGGAGGGAATGGGAGTCTCTGGAGGAGTAGGCAAGAGGGAGAGAGAGCGCGAGACCTATAGCTGGCCCTCGCCGCAATGGCCATCTTGGCTGCCACTTGGCTTCTCCGCATCCTGATTGGGTAGCTCCTTGACCATGAGGGTGGTGGCGCTCTTGTCTGAGACCAACTCCTCCCCGTCAGGCTCCAGGCCCTCCGGGCAGGGCAGCTTAAGAAGTTCTTCTCGTAGTTGGGCTGTGTGCCTCTGCATGGGGAGACAGACAAAGCACAAAGGGTTAATCCACTGGGAGTTCCTATCAGAGTTGGCCATGGGTAAAGTCATAATATATATACTCTGTATATAGAGTATATATCTTGTGTATAAATTAAGTTTAAGTGGACCAAGTATGCTGGCTAAGTAGCTCTAATCAAGCAGAAAAGGCAGAAGAAGTTGACATTTATTAAGAATTCAAGCAGTCTGCAACACAATCCCTTGCGCTGTAAAAATATCATCTCTCTACATCTGAAAGTTCGAGCCAAGAAAAAAAATGTTAAGTTGTTTAAAACGTAGTTGTCAGGAATACATTCTGCACATAATTTACCCATTTAGACATGAGGACGAAATCTGATAAACCTCTGTTTCTATGTCAGTGGTTCTCAAACTATTTCATGTCAAGGACCCCTAGAATTATATGTATTTGGCCTCCAACCCCCATCTCAAAATATGTTGTTCCAGGGACACCCCAGAAGCAAAGATTTGAGTTAAAAATGTTCGCTCTGAAAGGATATATATTCCAAATTTGCGCCACATTTTCACAATTTTTCAAAAATTGCAGACCTACAAGCTCGTAGCGCGGCACTCGGTGCCGCGCTATGAGCTGGTAGATCTGCTATTTTTCAATAGCTAAAGTATAACATAATCCTTAAAACACCAAAAGGGGTTCCCGCCCAAAATGGGTAAAACACTTCATCTTTGTGGTTTAACAGCACAACCGCACTTTCTATACCCTGGATAACTCAGGAATGCATACTGTATATATTAATTAGATACATGTGGCATGTTACCTAAAGATTGCAAATGTACTGTAGATACCGCTACATCTTTGATAAGACAATAAACAAAACAGGCCTAATGTCTCTCTCTGGGCCCTGTAGGGGTGCAGTCCTCATTCCTTATCAGTGGAGCTGGGATTATGTAGTGGGGATTAATTGTAGTTATTTACAGCAAGAGTGAGAGGAGGGCTGCCAGTGAGACTTGGGGGTTGGTGGGACTGTGTGTGTGTGTAAAGGCTTTTAATCAGCTACTCTATAATGTAAAATAAAGACACTTTCTGGAAATACAAAGCATTGGATGTCATATTGGATGTAGGCCTATCGTTGTCCTGAATCTCATTAAACACTTTCGCCCTGGGCCTGACATTATAGGTGAAAATGTTCAATAAATGTATATTAACCCATTTTGGGAGGGAACCCCTTTTGGTGTTAGCATTATGTTATGCTTTAGCTATTGAAAAATAGCAGATCTACAAGCTCATAGAGCGCCACCAAGTGGCGCGCTATGAGCTTGTAGATCTGCTATTTTTGAAAAATCGAAGAACGACTGACATAGAAACATAGCTTTTTCAGAAAACTGTCAGGATGTAGAAGACATTTTTAGAATCTGATCTCAGGTCAAAATGGGTTTAAAAAAACCAAAAAACAATCAACATTTTTCAAAAAACATCTACAAGCTTGTAGATGTGCTATTTTCCAATAGGTTTACTATAACATATGACATATGTACGCAGCAAGTTAAAATCAATGGTCATCTGTTAGATCACAATATGAATGCTCCCTTCTGTTTTGGAGGGCACCTCCACATCCCCCTAGGCTAGACTGTGCTCCGAGGCTGGGGTGCACGATGTAATACAGCATGTGTGTATGTGTTTGTACCTTGAGTGCAGCAGCGTGGTGAGACATAGTGCGGCCGACTCTCTTGTCACTGCTGTACTGTTGGATGTCTGCGATCCACTCCTCACACTGGGACATGATCTCCACCCGTTTCAGGTAAAAGTGCTTGTGGATCACCTGTCGAGCACACAACAGACATACAGGGTGAATTAGCATTAGAGCAGAGATGGACTTCTCCCTGGAAATAAAAACGTCTGGGTTTCCGAGGCTAGACTTCTCCTAGCACCTCCATTACTTTGAAAGCCAATGCTTGTGTTTATCTACGTTCACTCATGCAACATCTAACCATTAATCATCGTATGGATGTGTAGTTGTGTACTTCCCCATTTCTATTAACTAATGGTGAGTTTTCATGATGTAGAGGTGAACTGAGGATACCCAGTAGTGTAGTGAGAATCATGAAATGTATCATCTACAAATAAAATAACATACTGTAAACGCATTATTATTACTGTAAATGCATGACACACACACACACACACACACACACACACACACACACACACACACACACACACACACACACACACACACACACACACACACACACACACACACACACACACACACACACACACACACACACACACACACACACACACACACACACACACACACACACACACACCTCATTTATACTCCATGTTACATGGCAATGCATTGTGAGCTTGTAGATCTGCTATTTTCGGCAAGCAACATACTATAAATAACTAATAATTATTTGACTGTAGATATAAAAGGCAAAACCGCTTTCAAGTCTTGAGTTAATGAGAACCCCCCCCCCCCCCCACCAACATCACCACCACCTCTCTCTCTCTCTCTCTCCTGCTTTCAACCGACCTATCTTTAGCTTTCTAGAAAGAACAAGCAGTTGTTGACTTACTAGAATTATTTTAAGAAAGAAAATGAATAAAAGTAAAAAAATAAAATAATCATCCTCATTGGCATTACACTAAAAACTCTGCTTCCCATCATGCCACCCCCCCTGTAACCCAACATGCACTATAGTAATTGTAGAGCATGTTGCAGCGCCACTTGAAGGTAGGTCACCCAGTGGTATTGCAGCTGTCCGTACTCATAAAGTCATACAGGGACACACTTCAAAAAACTTTTGAAGAGTGGCAGTGCTTTCAAGGTTTGTGGTGTTCACATCTGAGGTGAGGTGATGGGTGCAGAGTGGAAGTGGATTGGATCGATTAGCATGCACGCTCCAATGAGCAAACCAGCAGGAGACGGTGATGAATTCAGTGGAAGCGAAAGAGAGGAAGAGAGTTATGCAATGGTGTCAGAGTGTGTGTGTGTGTGTGTGTGTGTGTGTGTGTGTGTGTGTGAGAGAGAGGGAGAGGGAGAGGGAGAGGGAGAGGGAGAGGGAGAGGGAGAGGGAGAGGGAGAGAGAGAGAACTGCTGTGTTTAGCTTATTTTGACAGCTCCACATTTTGTCTCTGATTAAAAAAACACATAAGACTGCGAATCAATGCACTAGGGCAAATCAAGATGTACAACTAAACTTCATTGTTATACATCAAGTCAAAAAACATGAGACAATTCAACAGTCCCAGGTAGGAAAAATGAATCTGTCATTTAACAAAGATGAAATTCACAGTTGAAGCACATTGAATTTGGACGTTGGTCATAAATAAGGACTGAACCGAAGGAACGTCCCTGTTGTGTCAGCAGGGGGGCGAGAGAGAACAAGCCACAAGTTCAAATTCTGCTTGAATCCTGCACTGCATGTCTTCGTCTCTTCCGTCATTTCACTGTCGCCACAATATAGCGCCTAATAAATTATTTTTCTCTTCATCTTCCCATTGCCGAGGGGCTTGTGAGCATTTATTACTGAGGGACTCGCATCATAAGCCCCCTGCTGTGAGCAGGGCCCTCGCTCCTCGACAATACGCACACACACAAAAACACACAAGCAATGAATTATGTCCATCAACCAGACAACCACATCCTCTCACCCGAGCCACCCTACCCTACCCTGCCCCCAGCCTCCACGCACTCTCGCCTCGCCACTTCCTAGCAACGGTCGCCAGGGCGGACAAATCAGTATGCAGTAACCGCTCGTCAATCCGTTTCATAGCCATTGTTATGGTGGCGGAGAGGGGAGATTAGTTATTACAGTGGCTTTTTACCAGGATCAATCTGAAGAGTAGCACGCTGAGAACAAATGGAGCTGGCCGACTGCCGTAATCACTCTCTCTTTCTGCATCCCCCTCTTCCCCCGTTCCTCTTCCCCCCCCCTCTCTCTCTCTGCCCTCTCCTTCTCCCACTACCTATTATTCCTTCCCAAACCATTGTACCACCCCCACCCCTCCCACTCTCTTTCCTGGTTGAGTTATTTCTAATGAGTTGCTCCCCACCTGATTGCTGGGGAATGCTTCAAGGTCACAAGGATGGGGGGTAAACACAGAAAGAAACGTTGCTCCTGCCGTCACAGACATTTACAAACAGAGAGCCGTCGCTCTCTCCTTCACAGCCATTTACAAACAGAGAGCTGTCGCTCTCTCCTTCACAGCCATTTACAAACAGAGAGCCTTCGCTCCCGCCTTCACGTCCGTTTACTAACAGAGAGCTGTCGCTCCAGCCTTCACCGCATTTACAAACAGAAGTGGTTCCACAGAGAAAAAAGAAGAGTTGGTACAGCAGTGCTCAATGACAGTGGGGAAGAGTTTCACACAATTGGGCTTTGATGCACACAGCCCCTGGAAATGAGCTTTTCTTAATTTAGTGCGTGTTAATACTATTTTGTGTTCTGCCATCATTCTGATTCTGTCTTCCAATGCAGGTGCATCTTTGGTCATGTTGCTTTTTCTTGCACAGACAGTGATATGATCTGAAATAAATGAGTTATAAAGTAATATATTCCTGACAATATGCGTTAATTTACAATTAAAGGTAGAAACATTTAGGGGTGGGGGTTCATGTGGCCCTGTGACTTTGTGGCATTTGGCTGCTCCCATCGATCACAGCATAGACAGAGCAAACGCCGCCATCACCATAAGTGCCTGGCGGATTAAATCCCGCTCGACAAATGACCTTTAAGGAGATGTACAGTACATACATGTGTAAGACACACAGAGGCTAGGAGGACACGGTAAGAGAACACGTGAGCGCTTCTCTGATCATCATACATGCAGTCACACACAGACGTGGTCTGCTGATGGAGTGGCCCGATTGACGTATAAACCTAGTGACCTTTGAGGTAATGCCGTCCACTCATTATACCTCAGGGCCACGGAGGGACCGGAGATGGACACAGAGCGTACAGCATGCACGGACTCACTTATCACACCAAGGGTCAAGGGCAAACATGAATCATGCAGCCATTAAAACAGTACTTTATCTTGCCTTTTGTGTATTCCTGTCGTGGCACGCTCCAGCCTGAGCTACCGTGCCCTGCTTATCCTGACCACAACAGTGAACCTCTTCACAGCTCAGGCGTTGATAGTGGATCAGAACCATTTCACAATCCTGACAATCAGAGCAGGGCTCTCTTTACAACGGATGGTTCGGGATCATAGATATACAAGTAAATGTATCATAGATAGGTCAGGAACACCCTACTTCTTCATCCACAACTGCGTATTTTGCTGGGGCCCGAAGACTCTTATTGTTATGCATATCGTAACAAACTTCACATCAAACAAAGGCATCACTTCATCTTCACGTTTGATGCAGTGTTAGTGTAATATTAAAATGATCATGATAACATTCTTTCTATTCTACCTTTATCTGGCAATTTGCAGATGCTTGTTTGTCAAAACGGGAGCTTGAATTTAGTTCCCATGGCACAAAAATAAATAAATCAACAGAAATGCATTGTCAAATAAGTGCCATTTCACAACCAATGCGGTAAACTCTGCACTGTTATTTCAATGTCCTCGGCAATAAGCCCCTCTGACCCACTTATGACGTGTGTGTGTGTGCGTGTGTGTGTCTGTGTGTGAATGAGTAAGTGAGTGAGTGAGTGAGTGAGTGAGTGTCTGAGAGAGAGAGAGAGGTCTGCTTTAAGTGAGGCATCAATGGGGGGCAGAGGACAGAGGGTAGCATGGCATCCCAGCTGGGTCCAGGCCGTACAGCAGATGGAACAAAGCCGGCCTCTGGAAAGCCAGCCGCTAGGACAGGGCCAAACAGTCAGGTTTCATTTACTCTGAGCTCCACACCATGGGCCAGTCCTCCATCTGGTTGGGTCATGTGAGAGCGAGGGAGTGACAGAGAGGCAGGTGGATGAAGGGAATAGAAGAGGTGTGTGTGTGTGTGTGTGTGTGTGTGTGTGTGTGTGTGTGTGTGTGTGTGTGTGTGTGTGTGTGTGGGGGGGAGATCCAGATTTGTCTTCTAAAATGTTAAGGGGCTGAATTACAGACGACATTTTAGAGATAGGCTGGCTTGGGAGACTAGGGATCTTAAAGCTCAATATATGCTCGATCGCACAACGTCACTTGCCGACGAGAACTGCTCTTCAAATTAGCGTGTCAGGCATTAGACAGAGGCAGAGACAGAAGATCAACAGCGGTGCATCTGGTAGATCCGTCCCAGACAGAAAGGTTTCACTAGAAATCAGGCAGAGCTGCATAGCGGTGACTAAACCTGTTGGCATTCTAAAGGGCAAATGGCTCACATCACTTCTGACTGACCGATGATGCCGATGGCGCATTAGAACAACCAGAGACATTAAGGCACCATCACGCATCTGGGCCATACAAGAGAGACATCTGGGCCATACAACGGAGAGAGACATCTGGGCCATACAACAGAGACATCTGGGCCATACAACAGACTAGAGAGACATCTGGGCCATACAACAGAGAGAGACATCTGGGCCATACAACAGAGAGAGACATCTGGGCCATACAACGGAGAGAGACATCTGGGCCAATCAACAGAGAGAGACATCTGGGCCAATCAACAGAGAGAGACATCTGGGCCATACAACAGAGAGAGACATCTGGGCCATACAACAGAGAGAGACATCTGGGCCATACAACAGAGAGAGACATCTGGGACATACAACGGAGAGAGACATCTGGGCCATACAACATAGAGACATCTGGGCCATACAACAGAGAGAGACATCTGGGCCATACAACGGAGAGAGACATCTGGGCCATACAACATAGAGACATCTGGGCCATACAACATAGAGACATCTGGGCCATACAACAGAGAGAGACATCTGGGCCATACAACGGAGAGAGACATCTGGGCCATACAACATAGAGACATCTGGGCCATACAACATAGAGACATCTGGGCCATACAACAGAGAGAGACATCTGGGCCATACAACAGAGAGAGACATCTGGGCCATACAACATAGAGACATCTGGGCCATACAACAGAGAGAGACATCTGGGCCATACAACAGAGAGAGACATCTGGGCCAATCAACAGAGAGAGACATCTGGGCCATACAACAGAGAGAGACATCTGGGCCAATCAACAGAGAGAGACATCTGGACCATACAACAGAGAGAGACATCTGGGCCATACAACAGAGAGAGACATCTAGGCCAGACAACAGAGAGAGACATCTGGGCCATACAACAGAGAGAGACATCTGGGCCATACAACAGAGAGAGACATCTGGGCCATACAACAGAGAGAGACATCTGGGCCATACAACAGAGAGAGACATCTGGGCCATACAACATAGAGACATCTGGGCCATACAACATAGAGACATCTGGGCCATACAACAGAGAGAGACATCTGGGCCATACAACATAGAGACATCTGGGCCATACAACAGAGAGAGACATCTGGGCCATACAACAGAGAGAGACATCTGGGCCATACAACAGAGAGAGACATCTGGGCCATACAACAGAGAGAGACATCTGGGCCAATCAACAGAGAGAGACATCTGGGCCATACAACAGAGAGAGACATCTGGGCCAATCAACAGAGAGAGACATCTGGACCATACAACAGAGAGAGACATCTGGGCCATACAACAGAGAGAGACATCTAGGCCAGACAACAGAGAGAGACATCTGGGCCATACAACAGAGAGAGACATCTGGGCCATACAACAGAGAGAGACATCTGGGCCATACAACAGAGAGAGACATCTGGGCCATACAACAGAGACAGACATCTGGGCCATACAACAGACTAGAGAGACATCTGTGCCATACAACGGAGAGAGACATCTGGGCCATACAACAGAGAGAGACATCTGGGCCATACAACATAGAGAGACATCTGGACCATACAACAGAGAGAGACATCTGGGCCATACAACAGAGAGACACATCTGGGCCATACAACAGAGAGACACATCTGGGCCATACAACAGAGAGAGACATCTGGGCCATAAAACAGAGAGAGACATCTGGGCCATAAAACAGAGAGAGACATCTGGGCCATACAACAGAGAGAGACATCTGGGCCATACAACAGAGAGAGACATCTGGGCCATAAAACAGAGAGAGACATCTGGGCCATACAACGGAGAGAGACATCTGGGCCATACAACGGATCCGGAGAGAGAGACATCTGAGATATGATCAATTTTCTTTCGGTCCTGACCCACACTTCATGACCATACAGTAGGTGAGAGTAGGAACTTAAATTTCTCGGTAGGCTGAGAGCTTTGCCTTTTAGCTCAGTCAGATCTCTCTCGGTACAGCGTCTACAATACAGCTCCTGCGGCTCAGATTCTGCGGCTGATCTCCTGCTCCATCATGCCCTCACTCGTGAACAAGACCCTGAGATCCTTCAACTCCTTCACCAGGGGAAAAGTCTCATTCCCTACTTGTGTTTCTAAAAATGTTAAAAGAATGTGTAATGTGTAAGTAAGACTGTAAGTACACTGTAAGTGTGTGCATCTCTGTGCCTGGCTGAAATAAAACCCGCCATTAAACACGGTCTGTCCTGCTCCTCCCTCTCCCATCCCTGCTGTCGGATGCCTTAACTGTGCTGGCTTGGTTACACATTATGCCAATATGTTTCTTACTGTCTCACACTCCCATTCAGACTGAAACACAAGAAGGGAAAATCTAACGTCTTGATGCATCGACGCAGGGATGTTCCTCTCTGAATCCCATCGATGATGCAGTGTCAACACAATAAGTGCCGAGGCTGACCACTAGCGCTTTATGGATATTGTGTTTGTGTGCCATCACTTCACAGCAATGACATTGGCCTTTTTGTTTTAGATTTCAAAATGCTCTCTGCGGTGCCCGACTGCCCATGCCACTTTGCTCGACGAAGTGGTAAACTGTCATTGCGCCGCGCAAGCCATTGCACATAATGGGTTTTAAAGTGCAGCGGTGCCGTTGCCGCATTCAAAGTGAAAGTCCCTTTGAGCATACAAGGGTGCCTCCCTGCTGTCATGCAGTAATTCTTTCAAGCTGTTGTGTTGGAAACTAAACTTTTTGAAAGAGCTCATGTCACAACAAAGTCGAGATGACAGACATCGCCGTGCAGCAGGCCAATGATAGGATCATTTATTAATCTGTCGGTGTCACTTGCCGAAAATATACTTATCTACAAGCTCTGAATGTGTTGTGATGCAGGTGGTTTCAATAAAATACTGTAGGTATCTGACTGACTTTTGTACCACCGTCTTAAACAGCAGTTTGCTCATAACAATTTCGGATCAGGTCATTTTTGGTGACAGTATTTTGGAGTGAAAATCATCCTTCGGTGGGCGATCGGCTCACCCCTAGTGTACACATGATTTAAGTTGTTTGGGCATGTTTTTTGTTGCCCATGTACTCTCCTTAGCATATTAGATTCGCAGGAGCCTGCCGGTTAGATGAACAGAAATGGTCTGCGCTCACATGAATCAAGCGCACCTCTCCACCCACCTGCCCGAGGCCATTGCAGGCCAGTGGAGGGATAGAGTTCAACGCCATTGATGCGGAGCACATATTATCCATCACATACACACCTGTCACACCTCTAAATCAAACGGAGTGGCCGCTGGCGACCCTCCCCAATATGAAAAGGTGGACTGAACCATTTGGACCTGATGGGGGTTAGGAGCCTGAGATTATGTGGGGCTAGTTAAGGATATCACCTCAGTGTGTGCTCTAATGGGCCCGTTTACGCTCCAGTGCAGCTGTGCATGTGGGGACATCCCCCTTCGCTCTCTCGCACATAGCCTGTGTGCGCGCGCGCGCACGCACGCACGCGCGCACACGCGCACGCACACGCGCACACACACACACAACACAGAGGCACCAACAGCGAGCTCACATCCACTCACCTCGAACACACACATTCACACATGCAGGCTATACTTATACGCACACTAAAAATGGAAAAGGATCTATATTTCAGCAAGCGACCATGTTGTCACTAATTCCACCCGACAATCTCCGGCTGCATAATTCAAGTCTGTACTCTATTCCTTAACTTACACTCTATAAATAGCACGTGCAAACTTTAGACTCTTGCACACACCAAAAATATAATGTGGTCTTACGGTGGCAGACAAACCCCCCCCCCATCCAATCTCATGCTCACGTGGGCAGAAACACACAACGCTGAGCTAGCGGCATCGTCGACACGCAGACAAGGAAACAATCTGTGTGTGTACATCTGAAAGTGCTGGGTAAGACAAGGCTCTCCCTGAGCCTGTTAGCAGTACAAATAGCTCCTACTGTCCAATATCTTGACAGCAGAGAGACAAATAATCTAACAGTGAAAATACTCAAGAATACAGAATTTGGGTCACTGATGGAATGAATAGCTGTGAATTCATAAGAGAGGACCATGCTAGCATGTTCTTGTCAATGTTTTTGTAAGATAAGCCATTCCTCTGTGTGTGTATCCGTCTACTTGCAGGTACTGAAGGGGCAGCAGAGGGAAGAGCTTGTAGGAGTGTGTCACACAAGTTTAATTGAATTTCGGGGGTTGTGTGTGCAGCGCACGTGCACAAACAGAGGATTGCTCAAGCAGTATTCCTGCCACGTCCCCCAACCCCCCGGAACTCCTGCTCCAACAGCCCATTTCACGATTGGGTCCCATCTGACGTCACAGCTCGTGTGGCGTGCCAGAGCCAGCTATACTCTGCCAAGACATCCCAGAAACTTCATCAATGATGCCTCTTCCGCCAGATCAGTGGGGAATTATACGGAGGGCTCATGACGTGACTGGGTGTGCATGTGGCGTCTGTGTTCGTATGCCTGTGTGTGTCTCTCTCTCTCTCTGTGTGAGAGAGAGGACCTCAGACTAATAATAGACTCCAACTCTGAATAATGTACGTCCGTGTTAAATCACAAATTCATCCGACCCGGGACATTTTGTACACACACTGCTCCAACAGTCTGCGATGTACTGTATGCATTAATAAAATGTGACTCTTTCAACTGGGCGTCTGTAAAAAAAAAAAAGACACTTTAATGTGAATGAAGCTGTAGAACCAGGCCAGTATCTTGTGTTATATACTCAGGACCCCCAGGCCCGGGACCCAAGCTGGTACCCATAATTCAGTCCAGGTTTCATTCGTTTGGAGACAAAACTGTGTACAAGAGGGGAAAAGAGACTGAACTATCTGCACCATTAAGTTTATTTGCACCCCCAACAGCACCCCTCATTTCTCCCAACCAACATAATCCACAAATACTTTGAACAACCTCTCTCTCATCGAGTACAACCACGCACGCCCACAAACGCACGCACGCACTCACAAACCCCAGACCAGGTCTGATGATTCAGAGCCAGCTCTATAAAAGACAGTTTTATATTCTGCTGGTATCAAGAGCTCCAAAGGCACACAATGAGAAGGGTAGGGAAAATAGGCAGGAGGGAAATTGATTGCAAGATAATCACCCAAGGGAAACGTAAGTGTGTGTGTGTGTGTTGATGCGTGTACGCATGGCGCATGCAAGAGAGAGAAAAGTGAGAGCAGTGTGTGCGACTGGCTGAAACAAAGAAAGAAAGATGGATAGCAGGGAAGAAGAGATGGACAGCCAGAGCCAGCATAGACAAGAGGTGTCTGTACAAATTCTGTATATAAATATAGTATGCACCTGTGTGTGTGTGTGTGTGTGTGTGTGTGTGTGTGTGTGTGTGTGTGTGTGTGTGTGTGTGTGTGTGTGTGTGTGTGTGTGTATCCTGTTGGTAGCCAGAGTGACCGGCTACATGCAGGCTATGGATGGGGAGTCAAAGCTGAACTGGAGGAGCTGTTGTTCCTTCCCCCCACATATGCCCCGGGAGCCTGCCTGAAACCTAATCATATAGATTAACCTTCCCTTTTAGTATATCGTCCCTTTCTCTCCGTCTTCTATACCTCATCATAGTTACCCTGCAGTTCTGTTTCTTCCAATTAATTCCTCGCCACGCCTGGCTCTTCCTGTAGAGATGGATCCCTTTCTTTCCTCTCCCTCACCCTCTTCATTTTCATCTCTCTCTCCATCAGTCCGTCTCTTCCCTCTCTCAATGTACAAATCTCTGCAGACTACGCCCCCCCATCACCACCCACTCCTCTTCCCTCCCTCCCTCTCTCTCTATACATTTCTGGAGGCGGAGTGAGTAAGTTGACTGATCGCTATCCCTTCTGTGCTATCTGCGTCGCCATGGCCTGTGTCAAGGACGGGCGGAAATCAAAAGATGGGGGTGGGGGGCCCTCCATCCACAAGATATCATGCACCTGAGAATTAATAAACAGGAAAATGTATTATCCGCCCGTGACCCCCTGGTACCATCCTCAGCGGGGCGCGGCAGGCTTTGTCGGCGAACGCATTGAGTCACGTGTTAGGGGGTGATTATTATTCTGTATCCGGAACAGAAGCGTCTGAGCATGCGGAATACAATTCGACAACATGAATGGAAGAGGCTCAGAAGCTATGATATCGAAGACATGGAGGACTTCAGCTTTAGTATGTTGTAATGAAAGGGGGGAGGCTCAATGCGAATCAGGGTTCTGCTCACCTCTTTGAAGCATGGTGAGGGATTCCGCATCTGTTCCAGCATGGCCCACTTGACGGTGGCCTGCCGGATGTTGCCGTCGTACTCTCGGGAGCTCTGGGTGCCGCTGGGGGTGCCGCGCGAGCGCTCGTAGCCCGGCTCGTTGAAATAGGGCTCAGCCACCAGGATCAGAGACTGCACGGACACCAGCACCTGGAGACAGACAAACGGGTGGGAAAGGTCATTTAATCCTGTGTTGTGTTGAGGAAACTGCGCCTGCAGAGCAGCATTTGGAAGTTTTCAAAATTGTCGATTCATTGTCAATGGCATTGTAATGTTTGTGTAGGACAAAGTTTGTGCACACACACCAAAGCCCCTCAATTTTATTTTGTAAATGTAATAAAATAATGCAACCTTATTTTGGGCTTGTTATAGACAAAAAACATTTTTTTAAATGCGATCTACAAATGTGTGTTGAGCTTGTATATCTGCCATTTTCACAATTCTTCCATGATATGTAAGCTAAGTGGTTAATCAATTAGTTGATATATACAATCGTTGCAGCCCCGAAAGTGAGGAGTGAGGGAGTAGGGGAAGAGAACAGTGGGGTTTGTGTGTGTGTCTGTGGTTGGGGGGTGGGGCAAAGCACTGCAAGGCATACAAAAATGAGCTTGGCAGTGCCGAGCACTTCAGGCAGCATCAGACAAAAGCTATAGGAATGTTCTGGCACAGTAAAACATATCCTTCAATATATCTTTATTAACGGCCCAATTAATGCCTCAGACCGTCTCAAGGAGACCAGAGACTGGTCTCTCTGTCTGGGTCACTTCATCCACCACCACCACCCCCACCCTGCCTCTGCATCCATCTAACACCACCACCCACACCCTGCCTCTGCATCCATCTACCACCACCGCACCACCCACACCCTGCCTCTGCATCCATCTACCACCACCGCACCACCCACACCCTGCCTCTACATCCATCTACCACCACCCCCACCCTGCCTCTGCATCCATCTACCACCACCACCCCCACCCTGCCTCTGCATCCATCTACCACCCACACCCTGCCTCTACATCCATCTACCACCACCCCCACCCTGCCTCTGCATCCATCTACCACCACCACCCCCACCCTGCCTCTGCATCCATCTACCACCACCACCCACACCCTGCTTCTACATCCATCTACCACCACCACCCACACCCTGCCTCTGCATCCATCTACCACCACCACCCACACCCAGGGCTCGACAGTGCGACTAGGTACTCGCATTTGCGAGTTAAAATATCACCGTGCGAGTTGTCAAATTCACTTTGTAGCACCCGTGCGACTACAGAATTTGACCGTTCAATCGTGATAAAGACGAGGCTCTACAGCAAGTGCACAGTCTATAGTCGCGGTTCTATACCTATATTTATATAGTACGGCGGTGTCGTTCGCCAAAAAGAGCAGATCTACAAGCTAACAACGTGTCGAGACTCAATGCGGCGTTCATTTGAAGATCTGTCCCTTTTGCTCCCACCGCCCCGCCCCTCCATGTGTTGCTGCTCAGTACTTCTCTTCCCTGTCAGCAGCGGAGCGAACGCAGCAGGATAGCATGATAGCACAGAAGGAGTTGCTAGGACCCCGACACGTTGAATACTAAAGTTATTTGGAAAGTTTAATGTTCAAACATCACTCGATAACTTTTAACCAAACGTGGGTGAAACAGCGTGCGGCCGTGCACGCAAAGAGTGCACGTGTGCACGGATTCTACCAAAACAACCATCGCTCAGCACCTCGCTTACAAAATCGTGTGCGCAGCGCAAATGATAATACGAATGACCGACTTGGCTGGGTACATATTAGTCAGTAGCCTGCATAACGAGCGACGGAAAAAAGGCAAAGATCCCCCCACCACCTCCTTCCACCACGCCGAGGTGTATAGCCTATGTACGATGGTCTGAACTGAAGCAGTCAAAGCCAAGGAGAATGTTACAATACTAATAGTACCATCGAGTAGCCTGCGGCGCCCTGCACCGAATCTCACACGATAGAACAGCAGGATAAAAACGGATAGAAAGTCTGTCTGTCTGTCCATCCATACATGAGCAACATAAAATGAATTGATTATCCATCTATCTATCCATCTATCCCTCTATCTATTTGCATAAAAAACTAATTGATTATATAGATTATATAAAAACAAACAAATCCAGATGAATATCAATATTCTGATCATTTCTGAAAGATATTGTGATAATAATATTTTTTCATATTGCCCGCCCCCTACCTCATATCACTGTATTAAAGAAAAATCACACCTGTGTGAAGTGAGGGGCGCTCTTATCATCATACATCATCATGAATCATCTCATATTGGCCAATCAGAATGCCTGTTGCCTGTGATTGGTTAGCTGATTTGCTCATTTACATATGACATACATTGTCCTTTCAATGTCAATGGCAGATATTGAGACGTGTGGGGACAAAAGCTGTCTATAGGAGGGGCTAGCGCCTCAAAAACACATTATTTGATAACTTTTCATCGTGCTCCTAAAATAATTTGTGTGCTACTAGATTTTTCAACTTAGTCGCACACGTGCTACTTGGAAAAATGCTAAGCGTCGAGCCCTGCCCACACCCTGCCTCTGCATCCATCTACCACCACCACCCCCACCCTGCCTCTACATCCATCTACCACCACCACCCACACCCTGCCTCTGCATCCATCTACCACCACCACCCTGCCTCTACATCCATCTACCACCACCACCCACACCCTGCCTCTGCATCCATCTACCACCACCACCCACACCCTGCCTCTGCATCCATCTACCACCACCACCCACACCCTGCCTCTGCATCCATCTACCACCACCACCACCCACACCCTGCCTCTGCATCCATCTACCACCACCACCCACACCCTGCCTCTACATCCATCTACCACCACCACCCACACCCTGCCTCTGCATCCATCTACCACCACCACCCACACCCTGCCTCTGCATCCATCTACCACCACCACCACCACCCACACCCTGCATCCATCTACCACCACCACCCACACCCTGTCTCTGCATCCATCTACCACCACCACCCCCACCCTGCCTCTGCATCCATCTACCACCACCACCACCCACACCCTGCCTCTGCATCCATCTACCACCACCACCCTGCCTCTACATCCATCTACCACCACCACCCTGCCTCTACATCCATCTACCACCACCACCACCCACACCCTGCCTCTGCATCCATCTACCACCACCACCACCCACACCCTGCCTCTACATCCATCTACCACCACCACCCTGCCTCTACATCCATCTACCACCACCACCCACACCCTGCCTCTGCATCCATCTACCACCACCACCCACACCCTGCCTCTGCATCCATCTACCACCACCACCCACACCCTGCCTCTGCCTCCATCTACCACCACCACCCACACCCTGCCTCTGCATCCATCTACCACCACCACCCACACCCTGCCTCTGCATCCATCTACCACCACCACCCACACCCTGCCTCTACATCCATCTACCACCACCACCCACACCCTGCCTCTGCATCCATCTACCACCACCACCCACACCCTGCCTCTGCATCCATCTACCACCACCACCCACACCCTGCCTCTACATCCATCTACCACCACCACCACCCACACCCTGCCTCTACATCCATCTACCACCACCACCACCCACACCCTGCCTCTACATCCATCCACCACCACCACCACCCACACCCTGCCTCTACATCCATCCACCACCACCACCCACACCCTGCCTCTACATCCATCTACCACCACCACCCACACCCTGCCTCTGCATCCATCCACCACCACCACCACCCACACCCTGCCTCTACATCCATCTACCACCACCACCCACACCCTGCCTCTACATCCATCCACCACCACCACCACCCACACCCTGCCTCTGCATCCATCTACCACCACCACCCACACCCTGCCTCTACATCCATCCACCACCACCACCCACACCCTGCCTCTGCATCCATCTACCACCACCACCACCCACACCCTGCCTCTACATCCATCCACCACCACCACCCACACCCTGCCTCTACATCCATCTACCACCACCACCCACACCCTGCCTCTGCATCCATCTACCACCACCACCCACACCCTGCCTCTGCATCCATCTACCACCACCACCACCCACACCCTGCCTCTACATCCATCTACCACCACCACCCACACCCTGCCTCTGCATCCATCTACCACCACCACCCACACCCTGCCTCTGCATCCATCTACCACCACCACCCACACCCTGCCTCTACATCCATCTACCACCACCACCACCCACACCCTGCCTCTACATCCATCTACCACCACCACCCACACCCTGCCTCTACATCCATCCACCACCACCACCACCCACACCCTGCCTCTGCATCCATCTACCACCACCACCCACACCCTGCCTCTACATCCATCCACCACCACCACCACCACCCACACCCTGCCTCTGCATCCATCTACCACCACCCCCAACCCCACCTCTACATTCCTAATGAGGGTAAAGACAGCTTGGAGACCTGCCTACCCATTCAATGCCAAAGCAACACTGGGACAGTCTTGCCCTTGAAGACACTCAAGCAGTTTGACACCAATGACCTACAACTGTTGCAGCCCCCCTAAGCCCCCCTCAAAGTGGGTTGCCAGATCTCACAGGCACAGCCAATATCCCCCTCTCTGTGGATCGTGACTTAATTCAAATTCCGCCCCCGCTGCCTGTTTCTCTCCAACTGAACACCCCCACCCCCCCCTCTTGCCATTATCGATCCAGCCGACACTAACTAGAATGATAATCAATGCAGACATCTCTATGAACTCCCCAACCCTGCAAATGAGGGAATTATTTAAATAAAGATAAATAAAAAAGCGAAAAGAAAAAGCAGAGGGCCATTTCCAAGGGCTTTGGCTCACTTGGCGCCAGATCAATATACATGGAAAATGCCTGTTTGTGTCTGCAAAATGACAACACGTAAGATGGAGTGTAAGTGACTAAGAGCACGCCGTGCCAGTGGGTGGGGGAAGCTTCGTAGGTTGGGTTAGGGGTGGGGGAAGCTTCATAGGTTGGGTTAGGGGTGGGGGAAGCTTCATAGGTTGGGTTAGGGGTGGGGGAAGCTTCATAGGTTGGGTTAGGGGTGGGGGAAGCTTCGTAGGTTGGGTTAGGGGTGGGGGAAGCTTGCGTGCTTGCACCCCCACTCAACCTCCTCCCCTGTCTGTCAGCGTGCCTCGGAGACACCTCTCGCCAGACTCCTTGCCCGCCAGCTCACACCTGTATTAGCGCTGATTTATGTGCAATTCCGTGCCGCCTGTTGTACACCGAAAACGGCAGATCTACAAGCTAGACAACACGTTGCAGTCGTCGTAACAGATAAGGCGTAAATGAGCAGCGCAGAGAAGAGACTCATCATGCTGCTATTCTTACGCGGTGCCCCAATTGAAAACAATTCAAAGCATTTTGCTGGCTGTGCTCAGAAAAAACAAACAAAAAAACAAATAAAAAAAAACCTTGGACAAACAGCCTAAAAAAACGAGGGGGCCTAGGATAGAGCCCTGGGGGACCATGGTCAACTTATTATATCAAGATGCATGTATACTGCCACCAAGCCACATTACTAGCTCAACCGCAACGACGATACTTCACGAGAACTGTCAAAACACTGAACCCATTAATAAAAGGGCCCTGAGCAACGCTGAGGACGTGTGTGCACTCCTTTTTCTCACCTGTAGAAAGCTTGAGGTCTGTGGGTTCCATTTCTCTTCTGGTCTCCCATGCCAAGTGTTGAGGATACTTAAACATACCTGGATGAGACAAAACAAACGTGAAAATGAAGCACGTAAACCAATGCACTTTACTTGTCAGAGGAGATTAACCCATTCTGGACGGGAACCCCTTTTGGTGTTTTAACTAAGCATTATGTTACAGTTTAGCTATTGAAAAATAGCAGATCTACAAGCTCGTGGCGCGCTACGAGCTTGTAGGTCTGCTATTTTTGAAAAATCATGAAAATGCGGCACAAATCTTTGGATATATATTCTTTCAGAGCGAACATTTTTTTTTATTTCGACGTCAGGCAAAAATGGGTTAAAACGTCAACGAAAAAGAAGGATGACCAGTGCCAGGTAAACATCCTCAGGCAAGACGCCGCTCGCAATCCATCTAACCTTCCCTCCCCTTCCTCCGTCCGTCCGTCCATCCATCCATCTACCCAACCTTTAGTCATGGGCCTAAGGACCGCAGGGTCTGGCCGCTGGCGGTGCCTTTGATGGGCCCAGCCTAGAGTAATTCTTATAGCAGCTGTCTGGGTCCATTATGAAAATAGATGTGGTCTGTCAGAGGCTGCTTAATGAGCAGCAGCAGATGTGACAGGCTCCAGCACCTTTACTGAAACTCACCAAAGGAAGATAGTCAGGGCCAGAGGGGAAGAGCTATACATACTAGAAAAACATGTCTTAGGGATGAGCTTTGAAAGACGCCCACGTCATGTCCAAGTGTCAAGTGTGGAATCAGAACTTGAGCAGTCTGGATACGGTGCATGGGGTTCATTTTACACTTCAACGTGACAATCTGCCACGACTGAAAATATAATTTGTTTTTGTGGAGTCTTGGATCAAAAGGTAGATTCTGGACAACCAATTATTTCCAGGCGGCTTTTTTTAGCCTGCTTATCTCGCTATCATAGTAGTGGTTGGAATCAAACAACATGCGGTTTCAATCACTCTCCAGTCTCCAGGTGCTGTCAATCCACCAAAACTAATTTGATTAGTATGTATACAGGTAGCTCTTCCCCTCTGGCCCTACTAAATCATGTGTCGCATGATGGTCTTAACGCTGTTTCATAGTAAGCTAAACTGAATATTTAGTTTTTCTTGGCATGACTGGCATCAGTGAACAGGTAATTGGCCTTTACAAAGCCACACTGGTAAATCCTACACTTGAGGAATCTTAAACAAAAGACAAGATCCAAGCGTTTGTACTAACTTTGCCATCATTGTAGAGGTTAGGGTTGAAGCGCACACTGTGCCCCCCTGTGGTCTCCAGGTTGACCAGTGGAGGGGAGTTGGGATAATCCTGGGGGAAGTACACGTCAAACTCGAAGCAGCCATTGGCGTACGGAGTGTCAGCCGGGCCTGTGATGAGAACCTACCAAACACAAACAAGTGAGAGAAGTGGGGGTTTATTAACACGAGGCCTGCCAGGAACATAGACACGTAGAATAGCGTAGCGTGCCACACCCGGAAAAGCCGTTTTAACAGCGATGTATTTTTTAATACGATCGTATCGAAAGCTACCATTCGTTAGCTCTGTTATGCTTCTGAGCCAATGGCCAATTTGGAAGATGCGCGCGCATCCACTTACATTGCCTGCTGTTTTCAGACGGCTGTATCTCACAGAAGCGACATTGGAGGGGTCGCTTTGTCCCAGACAAGCGTTTTCAACGGCCTGTAGCAGGCGCTGTGATACTCGCGGTCCACTTTTTCCACCACCGACCGAGAGAACAAGCACCAGCTTCGTCAACACACACGGAATGGTTTCATAGTAAAATGCGATTACGGATGTTTGGCTCTTCAAAGTAAGTGTCACGCGCGATAAAACCCTGGCAGGACACAGCGGAGGGATTGAATAATGGTAGCGGTCAAACGGTTAATCACTCACTCTGACGGAGGTTTAATTGAACAAGGGGCCCCACCCCTTGTTCAATTAAACCTTGCTGATAATGGTAAATCTGGGTAGAGAAAAGGGGGTGAACAACAAAACATTTATAGAGAGCCAGTGACAACACCTCTTAGCGCTTTACTACAGCCACAACAATGTAATTAACTATCAAGGTAAAGAATGAAATTAGTAGTGAACAAGAGACTGTTTTTTTTAAGCTTTACCCTTGTGGTTTTTGTCACGGAAACCCAATTAATTTCTTCACTAAATGAGATTAGCTCATTAATCAAAGAAACAATGGCCCGAAAACTAAACAAACATTACATAGAGATGTAATGAAAAGTGCACACATCTCTAAAACAGTACTTGTGTCTATGCAGCTGGGGAGAACAGGAAAGTAGGTTTAATGGCCCCATTTCAAGCACTTCACCCCTCTACTGGCTTTATTTACATGATGATTTTACTTTTCTTTCATTCAAATTTAAGCACCACAATTTATTGTCCGATTTTCATGCTTTCTCGTTTCCAGGCTTAATAGGGTAATTATTGTATAAATTATACGGCTTGAAACTGTATTATGTGTTGTGATTAGGCTTTAATTCATCTGAAATGGATATAGTCTACCTGGAACTCCAACCTTCATGAATATAAATGGTAAATGGTGCATTTATATAGCGCCTTTATCCAAGGCGCTTTACATAGATTGTGCATTACATTCACCCATTCATACACCGATTGCGGCGGAAGCCATGCAAGGTAACCAACCAGCACATCGGGAGCAATTAGGGGTTCAGTGTCTTGCCCAAGGACACTTCGACATGTAGACAGGAGGAGCCGGGATTCGAACCGCCGACCCATGGATCATTGGACGACCTGCTCTACCTCCTGAGCCACAGTCGCCCCTGGGTATAATATAATTTGATAGTCGCTTTTTAAAATAACTCACTATTTTAATTTGGGTTTATTTACACCATCTGTCTCAGTGGCTACTGTTGGATCAATTGACATGTTGAAACGGTGTCCATTTTGCTCTCACGTCATACTGGGTACAGTGGCGTTAAAGTGAGCAGTAAGTGTGAACATGATCAATGCAGGAGGAACGCTTTACATCACGAGGATTGTCCCCAACACTCCTGTTCAGTCACTTATTATGTGCAGATGAGAGAATAAGAGGGAATGAGAATGAGAGGGTAATTATCCAGTCACAGGTATTCAGGCTCAAAGGCTGTGTGTACTACTGGGGAGAGGGGGGGCTGTGATTTTGAAAATGTACGCGCGCGCACACGCACACACACACACACACACACACACACACACACACACAGTATAATGGGAGAATGCCAAAGTCTGGCATTCTTGCATCAACAAACAAGGCGTCTTAAAATGTGAATGAAAATGTTAAGGCTAGCTCCTAAAGCGGTTGCTCCCGTTTGGGATAGGAGAGGAGAGGCTGCTGCCAGGTTGAATGCACCGAGCCAAGCTGAACGGAGAGAGAAAGAGAGCTAAAGAGGCAGGCGGAAGAGAGAGAGAGACAGATAAAGAGGCAGGCTGGAGAGAGAAAGAGAGCTAAGGAGGCAGGCAGGAGAGAAAGGAAGCTGAAGAGGCAGGCTGAAGTGAGGAAGAAAGCTAAACAGGCAGGAATAAATGCTCTTAGAGCGGCGCAATTTAGCTGAATAAATAAGATAAATAACAGCCACCAGAATCTTTTTATGAGGCGCGATAAGAGATAAATGTAGTGGTGAGTACAGGACACATCCTAGGGGTATGTATGGAAGCATGTGTTGCTGGCCATGCCTGCATGCATCTCTAAGAGAGAAAACAATTGCCCTGACCCATGTCTAAACCGGCACGTCGAGCGTGAGCAGCATTGTCTGCATATAATGCGGAGACAACCCAGCAACTATACTCACAAGATTGCTTTAGGGCGCCCAGTGTCGCTCATGCATTAAGTCTATTTTGACGTGAACATCCAGACACAACACTCTAGTGCACTTTCCCATGAAGTGGAGTAAATGTGTAGTGGATGCTCTTCAGAGATGGGATGGAATTACAATTACACCACCGAGAAGGCTGGATGAACATAGTTGAGGTTTCAAGTGCAATTTGACAGGACGACGGGAGCACTTTAGACGGAGACAGAAATGACCCTTAACAGTTCATGAGATGTCCACTTCCTCCAGTGAAGACAGTGGTCTTCTCTGAACTGCAACGCTTGTTGTGTACTGTATATGACCATGTGTTCTTTCGTAGAAACAGGCCGAAACAGATGAGGATTTTGACATTTAACGAAGGAGACTGTGCCATTCATCAAATCACAGGGTGAGGGCCATTTATTAAATGTCACTGGGGGAATGAGTAAGGCCTGTCAAAGACAAGCATTTGGGAATGCATGGCGGAATGCCAAATCGTTCTTCGGTGCAAACACCACATGCTGAAACAAAGTATGTAGAGCCTATGTAACAATGCAAACTTTCATACAGCTACAGTATACAGACCAATCATTTTGATACAAACACAGACTGTGAGCACACAGGTTGTGTTCCAACACAGTAATTTTCTAAAGGCTTTTCTACCTTTATTGATAGATACAAGTGAAGAATGACAGGAAAGAGTGAGAGAGATGGGGAGAGACATGCAGCAAAGGTCGTCATGAACGCGACTCGAACACGCAACGCGCTGTGAGGCCAGATCCTATATGTGACATGTGCCTGGACCACTAGGCCAGCGGGCGCCCAACCCAGTCATTTTGAGGAACACACGTTTTGATTAGCTCAAGCTGTCTGGACACACCTCAGGCTCATGAGGCGCGAACGAGTTAGCCACTGACTAGTTAAGTGCCTGCGTGAGCTGATGGCCTCGCACATCAATATGCTCCCTTTGTGCATCTACTGTATGTCAATTACAGTGGTTGGGGGTGGGAGACAACTGGTTTAGGAATTACTTGCACACAAATTAAACCAAAGGAGTGTATATTTAAAGAAAGAGAGGGAACACTACACATACTAAGCCTTCTTTCTCCGCACTGGTTTGATGGAATGCATTTTTTGAGTGGTTGTGTCATTTTGCAACCTGCCTGCATAACGTCAATGTGATGCGCCTGTACAGTATATATTGCATATATACGGTAGTTATCTGGGAAGATGCTCTTTATACTGCCCTATAGTATAGGGCAATATAGTATGGCCTAATTCACTACACCCGGTAACTGCCACAGCACAACGAAACCTAGCTGAATGTTACTATGTATTCGATTAGCGATAGCCCCTCCTATGTCCAGCTTTTGGTGTGTGTAACCCACATATTGTCCTAAGTCTCCTAACACAAACATTAAATGCCATTGACAATGAATGGACAATTTTGAGTGTTTGTGTAAACAGTAACAAACATTGCGTAACACAAATATTGAAGACGAAGGTGAGGACGCAAATTCTGATTAGCCAGAATGAGATGTATGATGATGTACGATGATAAGAGCGCCCTTCTATAGATCTTGTTTACTAATCTAACCTATTGTTCTAAATGTTATTGTATCAAAGGTAGAGGCCGTTGGGTTCTTGCCTCATTCCATTTTTATATTTTGTGTTTACTTGTAAAAAAATAAAGCGTGAATCATAATAGTGTTGCCAGAGCAGGTGTAAAACGAATGTACTGGCCACATAAAGGGATGACATGATGGTACGGTCCCTCATGAATCACATGCAATGGGGGTTATGATCCATATAAGATTCAAGATGCTCATAAAATGCACAGACAGAGCTGTATGATACGACATGTATGGTTTTGACCACGAGTGTGGGTAAGAAGCATTTAATGAGAGATCGCCACATGGATTGGGCCAGTTAAGGTATATTCAGTGATTTCACTTAACTCAAATGTTTTTTTGTTTTGTTGTGTTAATCCTCGCTACTATAGAGTGTGCTGACCATATAAGGAGTTCCTCTTGAGAGACAAAGGGAGGAGCACACACCATTGTTGTGGAGGTGCCCACCATGGTGAAGAGATCAAGTTTTAAAGGCGAAGCACGTTCAGTGTGAATGTATTAATAGAAACCAACGTTCTTTTTTAGACACTTGGTTTTTTGTTGTGGTCATCTTGGCCAGGTTTCCCTTGTACAAGCCTATTTTGCTTTTTATATCTTTGGGACTTTCTTGGACTTTCTTGAAAGGTTAAATAAAAATTCTAAAGCAGAAAAATGTGCTCAGTAGAGATCTCCGCCAATACAAGGAGACAGCTTGTCCAGAAAGTGTTGCGGTGCCATTCACAATGTCACATCCCCTTTTGGTAAAAGGTTAAATTATATATTTGCTGACAAAATATTGTTGGTGCGCCGTCAACGGGTCTGGCATAATTAATGTTACAAAACAGCTGGCCGACTTTCCTCTTAATTCTGAGCTAATCTGTGTTCTGTTGATAAGACTAGTGGACATTGAGTAATTATTTTGGAAATGAATCTATTACAATTCGATGTGAACACATTTATCTTGTCAATGACAACTACAAATTAATAATGATCTTTCCTGCTCAGCTACACTTCTCCAACAATGCAATTACCAAGTCGGCCAAATTTACACCAACACAGCAAGAGAGATGAGTGAAGCTCTAATGTTAGTTAAATATTGATTTATGGAGGCAATAGGGTAGGTAAGGGGGACTAAACATTTTATCGACACCACTGGGAAATCAAATGACATGGCAGCTTTCTGTCCAGTCACTTGATGGGCCATTTTCAGAGGAAAATACAAAATGCCTGCACATGGCTGGCAGTGAGAAGGATACATTTACAGTTGTTGGTTGAGTAAATGGTATACCGTGAATGACTGTCATACTTTGAAATGGGGTGTCTGTCAGTCAGTCAGTCACCCGAACGACTGTAGGCTGGCCCCTAGGCTAAAATAAAACCTACCCACTAAAACCCACTAACCCACTAAAACCATCAGTTACTGCATTCTGCAAGCTAAGTTAGGTCAAGGGGTGCAGTGGCTCAGGAGGTGGAGCGGCCTCGTTCGATCACCGGCTCGCCCTGGGCTAGTGTCGAAGTGTGCAAGATACTGAACCCCGACTGCTCCCAATGAGCAGGTTTCCTCAACTGTCGTGAGTATGTGTGTGAATGGGTGAATGCAATGCACATGAATAAATGCACCAATTACCTACCATTACCATTCACTAAGCAGCACCAGGGCATGCGGTTTGAATCGAGGAAAACACTTTGTTCTCTTAACTTCAGAAGCAATACAGAAAGGTTTGCTCTGATCCATGCCTGATGAAGACAGACTGACTCACTCTCACTCAGAATGGGAATGAAATAAAAGCCGTACCTTCATAATGTCCAACCTTTCCTCGTCACATCGGACAAACACACTGGAGGAGGAGGAGAGAGGCAGAGAGGTGGAGAGAGTGACGGCTTCCTGTGCCAGGCGGCGGGCACGAGCAGCACTGTTGGCATCGCTGGCGTTCTTCACCTGAGACATGTAATGGTAGTTGACCTTGAAGACCAGCTTCCCATCCTCGTCCTCAGAGACCATCTCAAAGGTGTCTGCCAAGTAGAAGGAGACCAGGGTGATTCACTGCCATGTCCTGCTGTTCCCGTACGCCTTTATAGTAAAGCTGTAGTTTCAACTGGAATATACTCATGGCCCCGGTAGGGATGGAGCTCGATAACCGATACCCGATAAAATCGGGTATCGGTATGGCCCAAAACGGGACAAGCTTATTGAGTACCCGTTATCAATACGTTTTGGGCTTATCAAGCCTGTTCATAGCGGCCCATGACGTCATGTTCAAACAATCATGGCAAGAGGCGATCAAGAAATAAATGTAATCATCCATGCTGGCACAAACATGTCGATCTAAAAGTGTATTCATACCTACCAACCAGCGCTATAAATAACACTTTGAATTTTAACAGTTTCTTTAATATTATTTTATTGGTAAAAAGGTCAATTGTCTGTTAGAAATGTACTGTATTTGAAGGCCCTAGTAAAAGATACTGGTTCTTTTCAGAATGTATTGTCTCCTGTCTTTCCACAAAATAGAAAATGCTCGATAGTGGGCTCGATAAGAACCCGGCTCGATACGCCTTATTGATAAGGTGATCGTTATCAATAAAAATTAACGAGCTCCATCCCTCATGGGCCTCTGTGGGCGTGACAGAGGAGTGACGCACCAATATTTAGATCCCGATATTAGGGTTGGGATATACTGTAGTTTGGTCTAATATCGTGCTCACTTCACATGGGTTGAACAATCAAATAGTCGTATATCTCTGTCTGTCTGCATTTGTTCAACTTTGTGTTCTCCTCAGACTGGAGCAAACTGGTTTACAGTTGTGTCACTTGCAATTACGTTACACATCAGGCAACTTGTAGAATCAATTGCGTCACAACAAAAGTCCTCAATCACTGTGCCATTGGATTGGAAGTGATTGGACAGTGTCTAGGACTCCCGTCTAGTCTTCCTGCTTCTCTTTCGAGTGGCAGGAAGGCTTATGGTATCACATGACAGGGGATGGTGCAGAGAGAACGGCAGAGAGGGGGAAGAACAAAGAGACGCGAGGTGGGGATTGAGCGGGTGACTTCATTGCTTCAGGCTGTGTGCGCACTGAGGAGGAACTGCCTGACATTCAGCCTTAAATGAGCACAGGCACCCGTGTCAACGCCATGTCGAAATATGTCTAGCCCTCTAACATCTAGCATATTTTGTAGGCATACAAGGTGGTTGTTTGTGTGCATGATATATTAACACGTATACAAACTATGATAGGCGTAAAACTCACCGAACTGGAGCTTCTTCATGGCAGCAACAAATTTCTCCTCTAGGGATCGTAGAATCGACGGGGGTTTGGGCCGGACTGACACCTTCCTTGAAGACTCTGCCAGCTTCCTCTCTGATGGGGGAGAGAGAAAGGAAAGGTTAAGAGAAAGAGAATATAACTGTACCGTGGAAACAAAATTACTTCAGTCTTGGTGAAAGTACTTCAGGCCAGTTACTGGCCACAAAAAAAATAAAAAGGAAAGAAAATTAGGATTTCCACACAGAACTCTACAGAGCTTAAGCGTAACCTATGTGCTGCTGTCATGCTTGGTGTTGGCTCCATTGATTAGTGGTAGTGTTCGGTCATGGTAGTCGCTCTGCCTGATGTGCCCAGTGGGCTCAGGCATTATGGTGAGCAGCAGGATTCTTAGGAGACTGGCTGAAGAGCGAGTGTCTGTCTACAATCAATATTTAACCCATTTAGACCTGAGATCAGATTATAAAAATGTCTTCTACATCCTGACAGTTTTCTGAAAAAGCTATGTTTCTATGTCAGTCATTCTTCGATTTTAAAAAAAATAGCAGACCTACAAGCTCGTAGCGCGCCACTCGGTGGCGCGCTATGAGCTTGTAGATCTGCTATTTTTCAATAGCTAAAGAATAACATAATGCTAACACACAAAGGGGTTCCCGCCCAAAATAGGTTAAGACTACTTGTGAGCAGGTATCAGACATCTGGGGCCTTACAATTTGGACACATGCATCTGAGTGAGCATCATCCGTCTACATAGCATGTTATGATGCCTGGTCAATATTGATCTGGCATCCTATAGTGTTAATGGTTTCAGTGTACGGATACTCTACTGTTAGATGGATGATAGGTCATTTGTTTACTTATGATATCAGATGACTATTTCTTTGCGTTTATTTTGTGTTGTTCTTGCTTATTGTAATGTAAGTCTGTCTGGATTACGAGCTTCTGCTAAATGCCTAAATTGTCAAATTAGTGTCAGATTTGTCAATCTAGAGAAAATGTAATTGTTGAGCCCTCAAGTTCATCATCCAGTGTTCATAAGCTTCATAAGAATTGAGTTGGTTTCAGGGTGACTACTATATAATTCCTATACCAACATTCCTCACTCTCACCAGTTGCATCATGTGGAATGCACTTTCTTTCACTGCGCAATCTTTCTTTCACAGCTCTGCTAATACTGTCCAATCAGGTAGAAGTTTTAGACACCTGTCATATCACCGCTCTTTCTCCATTTATAATTCCTTACATCGACCAATTAAACTGTCATTATTAGGGGAATCTAATACGGGATCCACTGCAAAACCGCCATTCCCTTAAAGTGCAACTCTTTATCGACAGTTGAAGTGTGTGCAAGACAAATGATAATGTTCTACGCCCACCAATTCTCTGTAGCGATAAAACATAGAGAGGGAGGGTTGATGGGACGGAGAGGAGACAAGTTAATGCATCAACATAATTAACTGTCTATATATAGCACATTTATGGCACTCAGGGCCTATGGCTCTCCATACTGATACCTAGGACATATGTACTTACCGTTAAATTACTGGTGCATTTAACTGGCCCTATTATAGTCTAAGCAAGCGGCACACATTTAGAAGGGGAAAAAAAGAAGTAGTAGTAGTGAAGGCCATCGATATTGTCATTTATGTTGCGTGTTCAGCTGCCATGTTGGCCCGGGGGCTATCGACGCTCCAGGCGAATGCTTCCCCTTCCTCACTCAATACTGTCCTGCTCCTGTCCAATTGCAGTTCTTTCCTCAGCCATTCCTTAAAGACTAAGTACTAATTAAACAATTAAGCATCTGTCCAGACTCCAGGCACCCCCACAATAGTGCTCGGCACGTCGGAGGACACAAGGCCCGTTATCACATGGATTTCTTTATGCAAAGTGACAAACACATTGATCTTCATCTGCATCGCCCTCCACCCCCAACCTCCTCCTTCCCGCCCAAGTCTCCACCTCAGCGATCACTTGGACAGCCATTGATATGTGCCGAGCACAGACGTCTTGGGGGGGTGGGGAGGTAATTAATAATGTGTTCTGTATGGCAACAAGGCATTGGGGGAGGTAAAGCGCTCCATCATATGTTGGAGGCATTATCGATGGCCTGTGCTTTCTTTAGGTGAATAACGGCTGCTGGGTGATTCTCCCTCTCTTGCTGGCTGACCAATATGGTGTGTTTTACGACCTAGGTGCCTCTTCTAAACTTGGCTCTTGAGGCAGCACTTGTAGGGGTCGTCTGTTTTCTCTATGTGGTCATGGGAGGATTTCAGGGAATATTGTAATAACCCCGCCCACCAGGGAGAGAAAACATTCTCCCCGTCCGCCATGTTTTCCTTTCGTGCACGGCATTAGAAACCGCATTAAAAACGTAAATTAAAAAAGTACTTCCTGCCAAGTATTGTTCTTTTTATTTGTTCATCCGTGTATAAAATAGAGATTTCTAAGCGAATCTCTTAGTTACACCAAGATTGGCGTTTATATTTAATGATGAAACCACACACACACCCACACCCACACCCACACCCACACCCACACACACACACACACACTCACGGCGCAATAGTGAACTGTAGTAGTCTATAGATAAATATGAGTGGGATGTTTAATAGTCTGATCAATAAATCAAGTATTAGTATAATACAGAGACTATCAAACCATCTCTCTTAAAAGCCCTCCTAGTTATTTCACTGAGCAGTCATCCTAAAGTTAACATGGAGGCAGTCCCAATCGTTTCGGGTGAATAAGATGCAAAACAACCTGGTCCAAAATGACATCCACTTGGACACAGTCACACACATATATATATATATAAATACAAAATAATTATTATTATTTGTGTGTGTGTGTTGTGTGTGTGTGTGAATACGCGTGTCTTCAAACACTATTGCCAAGCCGAGTTGGATCTATAGTGAGTGTATGTACCATGGTTGGCCTGCCGTAGGCTGGTGGTAGCAGCGTAGACTATCTATAGTGTGTGTATGTACCATGGTTGGCCTGCCGTAGGCTGGTGGTAGCAGCGTAGACTATCTATAGTGTGTGTATGTACCATGGTTGGCCTGCCGTAGGCTGGTGGTAGCAGCGTAGACTATCTATAGTGTGTGTATGTACCATGGTTGGCCTGCCGTAGGCTGGTGGTAGCAGCGTAGACTATCTATAGTGAGTGTATGTACCATGGTTGGCCTGCCGTAGGCTGGTGGTAGCAGCGTAGACTATCTATAGTGAGTGTATGTACCATGGTTGGCCTGCCGTAGGCTGGTGGTAGCAGCGTAGACTATCTATAGTGTGTGTATGTACCATGGTTGGCCTGCCGTAGGCTGGTGGTAGCAGCGTAGACTATCTATAGTGAGTGTATGTACCATGGTTGGCCTGCCGTAGGCTGGTGGTAGCAGCGTAGACTATCTACAGTGTGTGTATGTACCATGGTTGGCCTGCCGTAGGCTGGTGGTAGCAGCGTAGACTATCTATAGTGAGTGTATGTACCATGGTTGGCCTGCCGTAGGCTGGTGGTAGCAGCGTAGACTATCTATAGTGTGTGTATGTACCATGGTTAGCCTGCCGTAGGCTGGTGGTAGCAGCGTAGACTATCTATAGTGTGTGTATGTACCATGGTTGGCCTGCCGTAGGCTGGTGGTAGCAGCGTAGACTATCTATAGTGTGTGTATGTACCATGGTTGGCCTGCCGTAGGCTGGTGGTAGCAGCGTAGACTATCTATAGTGTGTGTATGTACCATGGTTGGCCTGCCGTAGGCTGGTGGTAGCAGCGTAGACTATCTATAGTGAGTGTATGTACCATGGTTGGCCTGCCGTAGGCTGGTGGTAGCAGCGTAGACTATCTATAGTGTGTGTATGTACCGTGGTTGGCCTGCCGTAGGCTGGTGGTAGCAGCGTAGACTATCTCGGCTGTTCTCTGGATGTCCGGCACCAGCAGGGTCAAGCCCTCAGGCTCTGCGTCCGTACTATCCGTCTTCACCACGCCTTTGCTCTTGTCCTTCTTTGACCTGGAGGAACAAAGAAATAAAACTTAAAAGGGACACTTCACCCTGCAAAAAAATATATGTTAATGACGTTTAGAAGATTTGGAACACTTTCCTAGGGGTCTTTGTGTGTAATAGGTGGTTTAAGATATTTTAGATCTTAGCAGTGAGCCCAGTGTCTCTGATGTAATGGACACTGGGCTCACTTACTTCCTGGACTACATCAAGGAAGATTACAGAAGGAAGTGTCATGGTAACGTGACTGCTGCGCCATGACACTTTCATGGGAGCCAAATCTCACACCGGAAGTTACATGAATACAAAGCAGTGAATGGAGCAAGCTGGACCAGCGTCCAGCTCATAAACATTATTTATGAACCATTGAGACCTGTGTCATATAATCGGTTCAGGAACATAAAAGAAGACATATCACAGTTTGTTTTTTAATCACTTGCTTTTCGATGTCATTAAAATATATGTTGTGCAAAAAGGGTGAAGTGTCCCTTTAAGCCCTATGTTTTAATGGTTTTGAAAAACTAGGGGTGCACAATTATGAAGTTATGACCGATATCCGATCTGATTATTGTCAGGGTCATATCTGCCGATACCGATTCTGCCTATGATGCCTGGATGGTTTGGATCATACCTTATTGACAAACTCACGCTTTTGAAATAACCATAGCACATTCCTCCACGTACACAGGCTTGCACACATACGTGCATTTTTCATGATGTTTTATGATGGAGCGGGCCAGGAGAGGGAGCCTTCAAGGCATGATGAGAAAAAAAAGAGAAATCTACCTCCACTTTCTGATGGAAAGACTAGCGCCTTCCACTGGTGAGGTATTATGAATTATTTAATCAACCTCTATTCAGCCTTAAAGAAAAAAAACTACTTTTATTTATACCTCCACCTCCCATTCTGAGTTCATTGCTTTCAGCTAACAATGTTGTAAAATGCTAGAAGGAGTTCCAATGGATTCTGTGGGCACATTGAGGAGGTTGGTGGGTCAGAGACAAGGTGACATTCTGCCTGACCCTTTAAGATGCTGGATGTCAGCCAGCCAAGCTTCCCTTCATCCCCAGAAAACGTTGCTCCAGTCGAAGATGATGTCAGTGAAGGTCTTCTGCCCCCCCTCCTCCTTTCTTCACCCCTCCCAGAAACTAGATTGGTTGTAATTCCCTGTTCTTGCCAAGACAGACACACTGAGGCTAGTCGGGCTAAGCCCACACAGAGAGGAACTGCTGAATAAAAACTTGGAGAAGTGGAGATCAGTCTCTGAGACTGACCATTTGCCCTCGGACTCTTCTTTCATTAAGGCCCCTGTCTACTGGGGGGTGAGTGTGTGTGTGTGCGCGCCTCTAATCTAATAGCAGTGGATACATCATATATATAGTACACACACTATGGGGCCGGGGGGGGGGGGGGGGGGGGTCAGTGGGTTTCATCCACTGGGGAGCATTTTGGTACACATGAAATGCCAAGGAAATCCAGCCAGTAGTTTTCAAGATGTGTTGTTAGGGATCAAAGTGATGAAGGTGTGGAACGACCGCTGCCAGCAGGGCTAAAAATACCCACTTAATGTCTTGGGGGCAGAAAAGTCATTCTAAGCTCCTTAACACTGGGAGGTATGGGCAGTAATGTAAGTAAATGCATGCACTGTACGTACAGTATGTTGCCAGGAAGTGAACAAGAACTCCTGCATCAGGAGACATGTCTCCACGTCAGGCCGTGTTTAGATCACATCTCTCGTTTTAAATATTGACTCCTCGGGATGGGAACTCATGCAGTATTGATGGTTTCTGGTGTATGTGTGCATAGGAGGTGAGTGAGATAGTGAAAGATGTAAGTGCAGCGCAGCAAGCCCGTGCAGAACAGAGACCCAAGGTTTGGAGTATCCAGTCCTACACTCCACACATAAGTGCCTCAGGTTTGCTGTGGCTCCTCCGAGCACACAGCGATAGCTTTGGGGTAGTAGTGATGGATGGGAAGAGAGGGGTTAAGTTAATACTGCTTCTGCGGGATGCTCAGGAGGACACATAGTTTCCTCCACTCTTTAGGGTATGAATAATGAAAATTCTCAGTCCGAGCTCTGTGACACCCTAAAAAGGTCCGCTGGGGTCTTATTATGTTACCTCAATCAATGGTATGGCGAGATGGGTTTTGACCCAGGATGGACCACATGCTGGGAAGAGGGGGACGACTAGAATGGTACAGATGGGAGGAACACGGCCCATCCCTCCAATGCAACTCTCACACTATTCTCATCCACTGGTCCATCCATCTGTACATGCATGCGTTTCTTTTTGATAAATCTTTATTCTTGTGCAAAAGTTTCGTCACTTGGTCAAGTTGTTTATCACAGAGAGGCAGGGCATCGAACTTGGATCTAAACTACATATCAGCATCATATGCAGACATATTTTTTCATTGTTCCCAATAGCCTATATCCACCCGTTCCCTTCAAAGCTAGGCAACTCCTAGCTCTTGTCCAGAGCGCTGGCGAGTTCTCGCTAAAGGAAACAGTTTTACTACTCATCAAAACAAAGGCTGTTTTGTGTTGAAAGACTATTCTCCACAGTGGGAAACGTCGCAGGACCCCACCTTCTCTGTATAATACACTTTGTGGGCAGAAAATTAAATATGTCTGCCAGACATTTCTACAGCTGGAGACCTCTCACGGTAGTGGAATTTTCAGTCCATGGGAATAGCACTGCTCCTAACAGCGTTAGAGAGAACTTGCTAAATCTCTGGACCAGAGCTAGGCGACTCCAACCAAACCAAAGAAAAAACCTGCTCCATTTCATGCCCAGTACCTGAGGCGGTTGGTGTACGTGTCCACGCAGGTCTTCATCTTGGCCAGCAGCATGCCCACGGATGTCTGTCCCTCAGAGCGCTCCTCATCCTCCTCTTCCTCATCTTCGTCGTCCCCGGACAGGGGCAGGAGCAAAGGCACCAGGGCCGTGCAGGTAGAGATGGCCCGCAGCAACTCCAGCAGTGCCCGATACAGGGGCACGTGGCGCGCCATGTCCAGCACTACAGAGGAGGGGGAGAGAGGAAGAGAAGAGAGAGAGAGAGAAAAGACTCAGCTAGGGGAGGAGCAAGAGGAACAAAATACAAGAATGGGCAGGGCCTTTGTCCTTGTCCAAATAGATCATCTGCATCCATCTGGAAATCTGACAATACAAAAAGCTGATATATCCGAGTTGCTGACAGGGCTCAAAATATGTCAACTGAGCACATAAAAAACCCAACTAAAGACCTAAGTACATATACATGAGCCTAGATATACTGTTAGCCATATTGTGTGCGTGTTTGGGTGTAGGTGGGTGCGCAGTGCACACTATGTCCTATCAATGCTAAGTAAAGTCTGCGGGAGCAGGGAATAACTATAGAATGCAGAAACAGAAACCAAATGGACTTATGGGTGGCAGATTTTAAGCTGTACTAAACATCTAGAACAAAAATAACCACAATAGGTTTAGGCCCAAACAGATTTAGTTTTAAATCTGAATTAGTTTGCCTCAGAAAACTGCAACAAGCTGAAAGCTTCAATATCTGAGAACATGAAAGAACATTAGCAGAGCACTCACTTTGTGACCTCATGCAACCCTGTGTGCGTCTGAAACTTTTCAAACTTTCTTGGAGGGTGGGATGTCGAGATTGGAGGTGGGGGGGGAACGGGGGAGGCTCGGAGCACACAACAAGAAAACATCTGTGCTAAGTGATCAGGGGAGCAGTGAGAAGGGTAACTCCAGATTGCAGAGAGATTGCACTCAGCGAGGAGAGATAAGAGAGGGATCGTTGTGCAGACTAGAGATGGATAGTAGTCAGCACTACCAAGCTGGTGAAAGGGGATATTAAACATTATTAGATTTCCAGGAATGGACTAAATGACAAACGACACGCTAGGATAAGGAGCAGCCCCTGAGGCGATCAAAGCGACTCCACCACGAACTCAATTTAGACTCCTCACAAACAAAGCGGGGTGGGTGGCCCATGTTTCGCCACACTTCACGTATCGCCCCACTAGCCCCCCTCCCCTCCTCCAAGTGGCCTGTGGTTTGCTGCCTAGAAAAATGAAGCTGGGATGAGGTAGTCAGGAGGGCACAGAGGGAAGCAAATCTAAAGTAAAGCCTTGGAGGGCTTTGGCAGCAAGTCCCAATTTCTCCAAATACAAGGCCGAATCGAATAAAAAAATGTTGGGGGTGTCATTTTCAAGAAAGTAGGACGATCCAGGCAGCATGATAGATTGGAAAATTCAGCCAGGCTAAGCTATGGAAAAGTGTGTGCGAGAGAGAGAGAGAGAGAGAGAGAGAGAATTAGGAGATTGTCCAGGAGCACAGAGAGAATACAAATGAGAAACAGAGCAGAAGGAGAACTAGTGGTAAGAAACTTGGACCATATTTATTCATGTGTATCTAGAGGTGTTGGGATTTAACCCATTCAGACCTGTTGTAACCTGTGCATGTTTATACCTTTGAAAAGGTAGTGAAAGTGATTTTGTTTATTTTTTAAAATAAATTTAATCATTGCTATATACTATAGTGCAGGTGTTCCCAAACCTTTTTGGCCCAGGTACCCCTTGGGGGGAAGATTTGTTTCCAGGTACCCCCTCATCCTCGCAAAACACCGATAAGCATATTTGCAAACTTACATTTGGAAACTGCGAACAAGAAGTCACTGGAGCAGCTCAGACGATTTAGGCCCTTATTTTATTTGTAACAGGGTGCAGGTAAAAAGCGACAACGTGTCGATGTGTCAATTACATCTTCGTCAGGTCATGATGACCTGACGAAAATAAACTAAGGGCCTAAATCGTCTGAGCTGCTCCAGTGCCTTCTTGTTCGCAATCGCATATATATGTCCTGCTCCTGAGATGCACCAGACTGGCCTCCTATAGGCTAGAGGCGCGGCTGGAACTCCCTTCTACTTACATTTGGAACTATTTGTATTAAAACTGTTCAATCAAGGTCACAACACATTTTCACAACATTTATTTAAGATGCTATCTTAGAATAGATGTAGACCTATTTGACAGTGCAGAAACATAATTGCCTTCCTTGATGCATCAATTAATCATCAACGACCATCAGCTGGACACAGTCACAGAGCCTCAGCCTCTGCAGCACTCTAACTCAGGGGTTCTCAACGTTTTTGGCCGGGGACCCCCGGAAATGCTTTGGCCATGTCTCGCAACCCCCGCCCCCCTCCCCACCACCAATACAAACTGACTTAAAAAATAACCAGAAAATATATCATAAATGAATACTGAAACCAGATATAATCATTATGGAAAGTTTATGCATGCACCATGTACTATGTAAACTCTTCATTTCCATTCAGTTAAAAAAAATGTTTTTTTTTAATTTGGGGACCCCCCAAAATAATTTAGCGACCTCCCCGAGGGGTCGCGACCCACGGGTTGAGAACCCCTGCTCTAACTGAAAGTGACTGCATGGAGTCCGTTTCATTTCTATCCAAAGGCCCTTGAATGAAAAAACAAACAAACGCAAACAAAAAACCCCATAAAAAACTAAAAAAAAAAATATATTTTGCGGACCCCCTGGCTATGCGTCGTGGACCCCTGGGAACCACTGCTATAGTGTTTGTTCAGTATCAGCTGTCTGCCCAATTTAGTAAAAATCTCACTCGTGAGCGCTTCTCACTTCACACATGTGATTTGTGTAACAAACACTCTAAAGCAATAAGAACAGCTTTAATGTTTTATTTTAACGAAAATATATCACACTTACAACACCTTTAAGACCGGGAGTACTTCTACAGCGATCTACCTTTAATGGTAGACGATATGTTAAACAGGTATAACATAACCGGGTGGGGGATGCATTTGTAAGCCATGAATGTTGCAGCCTCATCAACACAGATGAAAGCCTAAGGCTACAATCAAATTGAATAAATAATACAAAATGTACAAATTCTTCAATTGTCAAGTGTCAACATCTAATATTTACATAACAAAAACGATGTGTCAACATTGTGTTCGTGAGTGTGTGCACGGCACGCCCATAGCTAGCAGTTAGAATACGGATGGTATTAGGCGTAAGAACGGGCGCACAAAGTGGAATCAAATTTGTATTTAATCTTGGGAACGGTTTCATCCATTTTACATTTTCAGGAGCAAACAGAGCAGGGAAGATGTTTGAGCAAGTGCAGTGACACCAGGCAGGGTTATTTGCACATGCTTTGCGCATTAAATCAGAAAATTAACTGGAAATAAATGTCCACGTGGGAGCACAGTGGGAGAAAGAGTTCAACATAGGAGACTCCCGCTACTCCCGAGTGTTATGGCAGGTACAGGTCAGTCAAGCCAGACTTTGACAGACCGAATATTTACCATAATAAGCTATATCATTTCCTGAGAATGTCTGCCCAGTGTGTGCACGCGTCTCTCTAGATGTGAGTGCACCCATGTGTGCTTTCCTATGAGCACCAGCCTCAAAATGGATAGTACAGCCCTTGTCTGTGACTCCCGGACTATTTTACATTTATATTGAAATTCCAAGCTAACGTCCGCTTCCCAGCATCCCAACAACATTGACCTCTTTGGAGCTTCAATCTGCTCTCCAATCCTTTACTTGGATAGTGCCTGGCACGGAATCCCAATCCTTCCACTACCAAATACATCTATGTAATTACCATGGGGGTCTGCTGTAAAAGCCATGATTGATGTGAGCTGTGTCACTGACCGCTAATGTGTGCAATGGTAGTGTGTGTGTGTGTGTGTGTGTGTGTGCGTGTGTGTGTGTGCGTGTGTGTGCGTGTGTGTGTGTGTGTGTGTGTGTGTTTAAGAGTTCCTCGTCCATCCGCGTCTCAATGTCAGATTTTGCCTTCCACCACATTATCCCTCAGACAGTCTACCCTGTCCACCTTCAACCACAGTCCCCTGTGCCACCATTTCATTTAGAATCTTAGACAGTGTAAAAGACATAGGAGGAGACTCTATTGAAATGGAAAGAAGTGTTGATAGTAGATCTAAAAAGACCCCCGGCTTAACCCATTTTGGGTGGGAACCTCTTTTGGTGTTAGCATTATGTTATGCTTTAGCTATTGAAAAATAGCAGATCTACAAGCTCATAGCGCGCCACCGAGTGGCGCGCTACGAGCTTGTAGGTCTGCTATTTTTGAAAAATCGAAGAACGACTGACATAGAAACATAGCTTTTTCAGAAAACTGTCAGGATGTAGAAGACATTTTTAGAATCTGATCTCAGGTCAAAATGGGTTAATAAGAAAAAGAGAGATAAGACATCTTACAACAGGACGGTGCTGAATGTCATAGACAAGGGAAGGCCACTGGACTGTAGAACAACATTCATTCTACCATGAGCTACTGCGGCACAGCAGTTGTCTGGCATGAGAGCAACATTCTCTTCCTCATCCAAGAGAAAATAATGTGTAATGTCAAAAGAAAGGTCAAGAAACAAGCCGATGATGGCATCGCCAAATTGGTGCTGCATCTTCTCTTTTGAGTATACCGTCTGCAAATCTCACTTAGGACCCAAAGCAAGAACGGACAACTCAAAGAACAGCTGAGCGATCATCAACAAGTTAATGGGATATTTCACTTTCCAAAAAGCTTTTGGTCATTTCATCATCTACTCAGTCTTATGTGAACACCCCGGGCAGTTCCTAAGTTGCTTGATTCACTATTTAGATATTTGATATTCATTTTAATAATTTTAATAATAATTTTGGAAAAGAACCTCCTGCTGCCTAGCTCCTCCAGCTGCAGCTCCTCACAAAATCAAAAATAATTATTAAAAATAAATGAAAACGGTAAATGTAAAACCACGGCCCCCTCACATATTAGAACATTATCAGTCAACAGAAAATAGGTCTGGTGTTTTCGATGAATCTATCATGGTTAAAATAGAGTTTTAAATTATAATGGGTTTGTATAGGGAGGGCAGCTAAAATGAATATCAAATATCTAAATACTGACTGAAGCAACTTAAAAACTGTCTGGGGTGTTCACATAAGACTGAGTAGATGATGAAATGACCCAAACAAATGTTTGAAAGTGAAATATCCCTTTAATAACCTATGGTGAAGTGAATAGACGGTTGTACTTTCAGTCCTAAGACTAACAGTAGAACATGGTATGAGAGTCCAAAAAGCTGGGCAGCCATCGTAGAGATGACTAGGTCGTTGGTGCTGACCTACAGCCTTTATGGGGCATACTGGGGGGGGCGTATATACTGTAGGTGGGTACGGTGTAAAGCTGTGGTCTGATTAACAGTTAAAGCGGCCTCCAGACTCGAGCACGAGTGGTGATGATGACTCAGCCTCGCTGGTCTTAAAGGGTCTATGAAATAAAGGTGTTGGACTTTAATGCTCCCCCGTCCACCCACGTAGCCACGGCTTGCACAGAATCAATTGCATCACCGAAATAGAGTGGCAAGAAGTTGCATTCAGAATTGGGATGTTAATCATCCATGAACACTGTATATTGCCGCGGTCAGGCTGATAAGAGTGCCATTATTGTGCAAATAAGAGGCAAGGAGCATAGAACCCCTTCTGTATTCATGTTGTATGCAGTGTATATGGAACAGCTGGTCTGCTAAATTTTGACCCGACTCGAAAAGCATCAGTGATTAAAACACTAAAGAATAAAGAGTAATAAATTCCTTTTCCACTGGAATACGAGTACATTACTGCAAAACAATCCCATGTTAGATGTATCTATGGGCTACAGTACTGAATACTGTCGCGAGAGGCGTCTATGAGGAGGCAAGACTATGCATCTGGTGATAAAAATGTGTTTTGAACGACAAACAAATATCCATCTGCAGGCCGCAGATCCATCTCTATGCACACAACGTACTGAAACTAGTTACATTTATGCTAATTGTATAACACACACTTGAAACTGGACATGCATGCATGCATACATACATACATGCATATTTTCCTACTATCATTTCTTAGTCTATTTTACAACGGTTCCTATATTCATTAGCATTGGCAGGTCATTATAATGAACCTGCCATCCCACTCCGTTGCACAAAACAGAATCTAAATTGATTTAACTACTCCAACAGTGCATCCAGGTGGTGTGTAGGTAGAACAGTCGGCCACAACCACAGAGGCCTGAATTAATCTACCGGCAGCAGTGCCTCCAGCTTGGAACACCCGCTCCAATGAATAGGGGTTGAGGTTTGAGGAGTTTTCCGTTGCCACCGTTCCAAAAAGTGCTTTGGGAAAGTGTCAGGTCTCTGCTCTATACTGTATAGTGTAGTGTAGGCAAGTTGTTGTGATTTGAAACTATAATAAAATAAGTCTGAAACGTTGTCCATATTGTGCACGTGCACCCCCTACATGCACCACCCCAGGCTACGTTTTGTCCTGCACGAAACCCTGCCTTTGTTTGACAGCCCAATAACAGCCTTTACAGCACATTAGCTAGTGCAAAGTGTATTTGATTCATTGATTGGACCCATTAAATCATGGAAATAATCCATCTTGGAGAGTGATGACAAAATGTCCATCGCTTATTGCCTCCATGCTCTCTGCCTCCACAGCAACGTATTCCATAAACAATCCTCTGAATTGTCATTCCATCCTCCTGGAAGGGTGACAGACCATCAAATATATTCAGGATTCAATGTCAAAAGTCGCATCCTTTGGCAGCTAAAGAGAAAATCCATTATCGGACGGTCGGACCCAGATCATTCATTCCAGATCTTATTCTGATTTCACGGGTTTATATGCAGCATTTATCCGGCTTGTGTAATACTACATCATATGACATGCCCCCTTTCCATCTCCCTCACAGACACAGACAGGCACACATACACCAGGGCTTCCGCTTTGCCCGGTAGGGTTGGTTCAAGTTTAATGGACCTTCAACATAGTCTGCTAAAACACTTCTGACAAGTACGAGTAGATGGAACACCCCCATTCATTCAGTAATTTTCTTTGGAGCTACTGTAAACAGTACCGCAAGGCTAAAAACCTTTATAGAGGCAAGGCTTTATAGAGGCAAGGCTAAAAACCTTTATAGACTGGATGCCATCAAGGCTATGGAAGTGTTTAGCCTCGTTTGCTAATGGTGGGCTTTTTTCACATTACGAAAACATTATGAAAACAGGAATGCCGCCCAACATCCCTGCTGATGAATCTGTAAAGTCTGATTTAGACTTTGAAGTACGATGGTGTTGGTGTCGCACGCTGACAATAGCCGGCTGTAATGCATTGTGAGCTTGCAGATCTGCTATTTTCGGCCAATGACACTGTCGTACGAATAAGCACAAATTAAGCATTGTCCAGCTTCATTAGGCTTCATGGATTATAGGAATATTGTCTGGATTTTGAGGATTATTTGGCCATCTGTCAAAGGTTTAGAAAATTTAATCTCTTATTAAATTAACTTTCAAAATATTGCGAATTATTTTGGCACAAGCCACTTTAACCCATTTTAGCCGGGAACCCCTTTTGGTGTTAGCATTATGTTATGGTTTAGCTATTGAAAAATAGCAGATCTACAAGCTCATAGCGTGCCACCGAGTGGCGCGCTACGAGCTTGTAGGTCTGCTATTTTTGAAAGATAGAACGACTGACATAGAAACATAGCTTTTTCAGAAAACTGTCAGGATGTAGAAGACATTTTTAGAATCTGATCTCAGGTCAAAATGGGTTAAATATTCACATAATCCAGTGTAATACCATGTAATTAATCTCTCCATACAATAGCATGACTAAAGTCCATAGAACAGCATCTAAGAGAGCGGCTGAGAGGTCTGTGATACCAAGTAACCAGAACAATGTAATGTGGGTAAAGTGGATGAGAAAAGAATTGCAGTGCTGAGGGAAGCCTACGTGTATGTGTCGTGATTCCATGGCTGAGAAGATGTTCATTGAAACAACCAAAATCATCCAAAAATCACTCTGTGAAAGAAAATCACACTCTCACCGTCTCATACACTAAACAAAATGAAATTAAAATAAAATACAAACATTTGTCTTCCTTCGTTTACTTGCCATGTATAGATAATTACTGTAGGCCTATGTACTGTAAAAGGAATGAAATGTAAATACGCCCGTTGTGTGTACTTGAAAAATTAGATTTCTCTGGTACAAAGAGAAGCAGATGGGTCGCTTGGATGGCGCAGGGGTTTGAATCCACCATGATGCATACAGCGTTGTAAAGAGGCTATAAGAACACAACTGGCACGGGGAGGGAAGCCTGGGTGGGGAGGGAAGCCTGGGTGGGGAGGGTGATATTTGTTTCAGCAGATTTTGATTTAGTTTTGAATAGTTTCAAATGTTTTCAAAAACATTTTAAGAGCAATGTTTAGCTGTAAATGACATTGTGTGTCACTAGTGTGTGTGTATTAAATGGCTGTCATGTTGGAAACAGCAGTAAATCAAGCGGGGCGCAGCCGCGCAGCTGGTGCTCAGAGGGTTTGATTAGGCAGCGGTCTGTTATACAGCGGAGCGGTCATTATCGACACATAATTCACTGCTGAATGAAACGATTGACCAATCAGAATCAAGCATTCAACCAAGCCATGTAATAATCAATAATAATCATCATCACAACACCATTTAGTCTTAGACCTATTTAGTCATCTTAATGCAATGTTAATTTTGCCAGAAAATATTTAGTCTTATGCATAACACACCATTTAGTCTTAGTTAACAGGTTGAACGGGAGGAGTAGAATGGAGGAACTCTTCCACACACACACACACGCACACGCACACGCACACGCACACACACACAAAGCAGTTTATTTCTATTAAACCCATCCGTACAAAAGCTTTCCTTCCCTTTCAAGTCTATTTCCAAATTCCCTTTTTTCCTTTTTAGATTTGGCTTCACTTTGAATTGTTAATATATCTTCACTGACAGCCGTTCTTAACCCAATCCAAGCAAAGGAACGACAGGTTACGTTTTAAGCCCTATAACCCCCTGTGCCAGGACGTACTGTAATTTTGAGTCTTAATTTTTTTTTTTAGAAACGCTGGCCACTGGTCTGCGTTTCTATTGTAGTGTACTGGCATGGATCGTGTTAAGAGTCATCCGTTGGTGAATAAAATATATCCAAATGATGATTCAGAGAGATAGATATGAATTAACCGCTTATGGAAGAGACACAAACAGTGCAAATAATACGCAGAAACAGAAGGACCTGGGCTCTCTTGTGTGGGTCATGCCTGCCAGTCCTTCCCTTCCTTCTCCAGGGGTTGACAGTTTGAGTGACAGCTGTCCAGTGTCCACCCTGACACTTCTGCTGCTGCTGCTGCTGCTGTGCCCCAGCAGAGAACAGTGGAGGTAGGCACAAGCTACAACAGCACTTTATAGCATTTTATACATTGATTAACACATAAGTGGGGCAAACCAATTTAGTAATTTAGTGGACATTTTAAAACTTCTATATACGAAAATTAAATTAAATTCTATACGACGTGTTAAAACTGGACCAGTAAAGGGATTGGAGCAACCCTCTTTATAATGAATCCATGGTCTATTGCTCTGGTTATTAAGCGAGAACAAAATAGGCCGTCACCATCACAGTGTGTCATAGCAGTGGATAGTGATGCTTTAGTGTGCTGGGAGTCCAGGGTAGAGGTTGTGGTGCATCCAACACATGCTTCCATTCTCACGTCATCAACAAGAAGACGTGAAGTGATGAAAACACACTGCACATGCTCAATGAAGCTAAAAGCTAAAAGTGCCACCGTGCGCTGAACTGTCATCATGAGTGACCTCGCAGCTCAACATGTCAAGCATGGAAACCACTGAACTGCCACACATTCCTGCTGTGTATGGTGTGTAAGAATAGTGAGGAGACACTAGATCAGATTCAAAGGAACCAAAACACAGAACGGAAAACCGTGACATTCGACAGTTCACAGAATGTCTGCCATGCCGTGTTCTTGACCAAACTCCTTCCCAAACAGAAATGTAATCCAAGCATGTATACGCTTTCCTCCTAAAAGGGGCTGTTCTTCATTGACAGTAATGTTAATATATGTAAGGGATAATATCTGGCTAGGTGGTCATTGTCGGGAGATAATTCACCGACAGGGAGTTTAACCACCGAGGCAAATAGAATTCATTTTCGGGTCCTGCTTCGTCTATTTCTCGCTCAAATGTTTTCAAAAACATTTTTAAGAGCAATGTTTAGCTGTAAATTACATTGTGTGTCACTAGTGTGTGTGTGTTTACATGGCTGTCATGTTGGAAACGGCAGTAAATCAAGCGGGGCGCAGCCGCGCAGCTGGTGCTCAGAGGGTTTGATTAGGCAGCGGTCTGTTATACAGCGGAGCGGTCATTATTGACACATAATTCAATATAATTAAGCGATTGACCAATCAGAATCAAGCATTCAACCAAGCCAAGCCATGTAATAATCAATAATAATCATCATCACAACATCATCAACAACTAGATTGTTGTTGCATATCTAGGAAATTGCAAGTGGGGTTGCACTGACGCGATTAGCGAGGAATCCAATGGGAACTGAATTCCGTCTTACCATTTTATATTATATATTGTGATGTCATGTGAAGCATGACAACAGTGACAACAGTGTGTGTGAAGCATGACCAAAAGCTCGTCTTTTCTGTTGTGCTAAAGTTAACAGTTTTTCAGATAACTAAGGTCGTTTTTAGAATTGTCCTCAGGTCTAAATGGGTTAAACTCATACAGCCTATACATTTATTTACTGTATACTTATACATACAGTAGGCGCACACAACTAGTGCATGTGATTCTTGTTTGTGCGCATGCAGAAAATAGTACCGATAAACAACTTGGTAATGACTTGCATGCATGTCATGTAATGGGTGGGAGAATAGACCCTTTTCTTTCCGCCACACATCAGCTCCCACAGACAGCCGAGGGAGGTTACTACCGGCTTATGCTTCCACAGACAGCCGAGGGAGGTTACTACTGGCTTATGCAACCAGGGTTTGATTGTGGTAATGTCTGCAGCCAGAAGGGCATAATTCTCCCATGTTGGGAGAGGTAATAAAACCTTCAGATGGCGACGCGGCATGAGGCGGGTGATGGAAAAGAAAAACTTATTCACCTCTTGCTCCCAAAAGTCCCATTATTCTTCTGGCTATTTTTCTCCAGCATTATTCATGAGGCTACATTTATTAGTATGGTAATGGCTGCTTAATTCAATAAACCCTATATCAATTTATTTATGACTTAATTTATTCTTTAGGTTGAGGGAGATATAAATCGTAAACATGGGCTAAAAGCCAATTAGTTAGCTTGGCGGGTAAACATCATCAGGCAGGGTAGAGGACAGTTGGGCATATTCATATGAATCCAACTGCTTCCAAAACTTTTCAGACAATTGAAAAGGTAAACATCTAATTATCGATAGTGGCAATATGCATTTTTACCCTGTAAATAAAGCCACCTGGCATTTGGAATGAGGCTGGATGATTGGTGAATTTATTTTCATGAAAGTTCATGAAATCAAGTTTCATAAAAGTACCTCAATCTCTGGCAACAGCAATGCTACAGCGCAAACAGTAAAATTATAGATTCCTGTAAAAGCACCATTCTAATTAACCCCCAAAACCTGTTACCAATTCCCTGGCTCCTATTTTATCCCTCGTCCAATTTAGCACTACCCTGCCAGCAGGAAAACCTCTCATAATTAAAGCAGACGGATCCGGGACTGACGTTTGGTATTTTTCCTGGGAGAGAAAGACAAGAGGGTCATCTATGCTTCCACACATGGAAGAAATGTGGGATTTAAAAAGGGCAAGAGTTGAAAGGTGTCGACCCCATGCCATTAATTAGTACGGACAGTGCCACAAGAGGCCTTCTCTGAAGTAGAGGAAGTAAACACACAACTTGTTTTGAAGTGAGCTTGAGGCCATTTTGATCAAGGAGGAGGGCATTTAATTTTAACCCGTTTTGGGCGGGAAGCCCTTTTGGTGTTAGCATTATGTTATGCTTTAGCTATTGAAAAATAGCAGATCTACAAGCTCATAGCGCGCCACCGAGTGGCGCGCTACGAGCTTGTAGGTCTGCTATTTTTGAAAAATCGAAGAACGACTGACATAGAAACATAGCTTTTTCAGAAAACTGTCAGGATGTAGAAGACATTTTTAGAATCTGATCTCAGGTCAAAATGGGTTAAATCAAGAGAGGTGATAAAAAAAAGGGGGAGGTAATTTCAATGGGGGTAATTAATAAAATGTGGAACTCTCAGACCCAATTTATTTTGCCTTCTTCCCTAGTTTAAAGTCTGGACACCCCGTTCCTTTATATCCCTTTGAAAGTGTCCCTGGACTTCCACTGTTGTTCTCGTCAGGCTGGTCCAAGGGGAAGCAGGGCTGTGATGTGTCGGGTGACAGAAAGAAGAAATAAGTCCTAGTGTGTTCGGATGCCTCCGAGCTATCCCCACAAACAAACACACATCCGCAACTTTAGGTTGGAGGTATCACAAGGGGGAAGTTGGGGAAGGGAACTGGGAGGTTGAACAACAAGTAAAGAATGAAAGAGAAAGTGCAATGGAGAGTCACAGGAGAGCCAGAGTGAGAGAGGGGCATAATAACAACAGAAGGGAGAGCTGGGCAGTACCAAGAGGAAAAGGACAAGACACACTGCTGTCCAGAGAGAATGAGCTAATGGCCTGAAAGAGCACAATAGAGTTTGGACTATTATGGATTCTTTAAAATTCTTTCCACAACAACTAGAATATTGCAGCTGGAAACTTAACTTCACAAAAGTTGTAGCGGAATTCTAGATTGTGATGGTATGGTTAGTCTTCAGGCATGTTAAAAATGCTGCAATGGCAGCTAATTTCAATCGTACTGGACCTGAGAAAGGCTAACTAAACAACAGGTAACCAGCAGGACCACAAACCTACAACAGAACGTAACCGTCACTGATATTATGTCATCGAGCTTGGGTCATTAAAAAATCTCCACGGAGCTGTTGTTTGTTGTTATATTATGACTGAGCTACACCAGGGAATGTGCACGTAATTAATGCACAGTCCCTGAACGCACAAAACTCTCCTGGCTACACCAGATCTGTGGGCGTGTGCAGATCTGCGCCACTATCTCCATTAGGGAGACAATATACGTGCACGTCGGGGCATACGCACAGAGAAATAGAACCGATCCTATTTTTAGAGGACGCGTATCCGGGGCCAATGCTATTCGCATCTGGTGTAGCCGGTATCATTGACATGCATTGGATCTTTCCAAACACGCTGTACATGCGCAGTAATGACGCGTTCGGTGTAACTCGGCTGTTACACATTGAGCAAAGTTATTACAGAAGTTATTACAGACAAACGATAATAAAAGATTCCAGAACAGGAGGAAGTGATCGACATTATATGTCTGCAAAAATGTCCCTCTTTTTGTGTACACACAAAATATCTGCCTTTGCTTATTCTGAGCCAAAACTGTAATGATTTCTCAGTAGTTCATAATGTGACTCCAGGGACGATGCTCCATTTATAATAAGACTAGCTGAGATGTGTGGAAGCTTGCAAGTGTAGAATAAGCACAGTGACAATTGGCCTTAATTGGCTTACACTGTAATTTCCCTTGCATTATCATGATTGTCCTCTGTGTGTGGGTGTGTAGAAAGGTGCGAGGGTGTGCGGTCTGTGCACCGCTGATGATACAGATACAGTAGATAGATAGGTGTTGGGGTCTTGTTTAACCCATTTTGACCTGAGATCAGATTCTAAAAATGTCTTCTACATCCTGACAGTTTTCTGAAAAAGCTATGTTTCTGTGTCAGTCGTTCCTCGATTTTTCAAAAATAGCAGACCTACAAGCTTGTAGCGCGCCACTCGGTGGCGCGCTATGATCTTGTAGATCTGCTATTTTTCAATAGCTAAAGCATAACATAATGCTAACACCAAAAGGGGTTCCCGCCCAAAATGGGTTAAGTAATTATATCTTGTCTGACTGTGGAAGGATCAAAAACCTTACAATGAATAAATGAGTAAATTTATAATTATAAGCACAGAATCTTAACGTATAATGTTAAGATTCTTTCCCCCTACCCAATATTTGAGATCAGATTCATATACATTACCCTCCAATCTATCAGCTGGATGAATGGATTCATATTCCTAACAGAGACATTACAACACCCTTTTAGGGGCACTGATTGCAGTGTTTAAGGCTTAAAGGGACACTTCACCTCTTTTGCAACCAGTTCTTATTTTAATGATGTTTGGGAGACAAGAAACACTTTCCTGGGGTTTTGATGTGGGTAATGTGTGTTTTTTTAGTATTTCAAAGTGTCTATGATTTCATGGACACTGGGCTCACTTACTTCCTGGACTACATGTTGCCTCAGTAAGACAGCCCTCCCCCTATCCACAAGGAGAAGCAGTGCACCAAAGCATTATGGAAATTGTAGTCCAGGAAGGAAGTGAGCCCAGTGTCCATGACATCATGGACACTTTGAAATACTAAAATATCTAAAAACACATTACCCATATGAAAACCCATATGGGTGTTTCTTTTTTAAATGTTTTTTATTTTATATTTTTATGGAGGTACAGACAGTAGGCTGACATGAAATGGGGAGAGCGATGGAGGGAAGACATGCAGTAAAGGCCGTCGGGATCGGGAGTCGAACCCGCGGAACACTGCCAGACTGGATTACCAGCCAAGGTGCCTGGACCACTGAGCCATGGCCCAGGCCAGTAAAGTGTTTCTTGTCTCCCAAAGTGTCTACTTGTTGTCTACTTTGTGTCTCAGAGGAGGGCTGTGGGCAATTCAGAAACCCGCCTACCAGTGACATCGATGGGGAACCCAAGCCAATTGTTCTCGTGTTAATAAAAAATACTGTCCACAGCAATTGTACCATATCATCATGATAATTAGTGTGGATCAATATTATATGGAAATAAAGGTTGAAAATGGGTGAAGTTGTCCAGGTAACGACACATAATCTCCCTCAATGCTGTCATAGCAAACCTGTAGAGACAGGATAATGACATTAATGGGTATTCATAAAACCGTGCATGGACTTATTTGTTTACCAGAAGCGGTCAATAAAAATGAGTCCCCTAGACATAACCTGGTTAGCATCGAATCCCAACTCGAGGGGAGAACTGTAGAAGCGTTGCGTGGGCCAGTTGACACCATGGGGCATCTGTTCCGTTCCCAACGGTACAACACACGCACAGGCCTTCAACATGAGAAGGTACACGGAGTGGGCAGCTAATGCTCCGACTCCACGACACGCCCGGCCCATGCTACGGTCTTCCTCATCCCCCTTATGCTGCGTTCACAAAGGGAAGATGCAGAGATACCATTCATTTTCAATGGAAGCCAGCGACGTGAAGATACATCCGCCGTTTGTAGCTGTAACCTGTTGTAGGTTGAGCCAAGCGAAGTGCAAACTATTTCCAAGTACCACCTCATCCTCGCAACACCAATATGCATATACTTACAATCTTACATTTAAATGCCATTGGAACTATTTGAATTAAAAACTTTTCAAAGTAATTTCATAGTCAAAGAGAAAACACTACTACAGTCTACAGGGCTATTCAACAAAATTGTTCAGGGAGCCACATTGTCAGAAACCCAAGGGGCTGGGTGCCCCAGGCCGTGCTGTGAGCCACATTGTCAGAAACCCAAGGGGCTGGGTGCCCCGGGCCGTGCTGTGAGCTTGTACATCTACTATTTTTGAATACGGTAGCCAACTCTAAAATGATAGTTGCTTTCGTGGTTTTAATGGGTATGGTATGCTTTGGAGGTCAGCAGTAATGTCAAGCGTACCGTGAGTCACAAGTCAATGAGCTAAACATGACAAACCACTGGTATGGTTTGGACTGGTATTAGCCTATGCTGTTCCTCCGAGGACTTGATTGCCAGTGATGGAACAGTGACCTCGTAAATGTAGGTGAATCAACAGCCTACTAAGGTGCTATTCCCTTGGTGGACGGAAGGGCGGAGGGCAGCTGATCGTTGCAGCATCCCTGGTTTATTGACCTCCTGCGATTCGGCTGCAGCACTCCATTACACCTGGGGTCAAGATAACTACAACATTGAAACAATAAATAATTGATCTGCCTCCAGAGAGGAAAGCGATGGGAGAGCAGGGTAGGGGAGATGATGCCGAGCCTACCTATTCACATGCAATTCAATTCATTGATTTACATTGCCAAAGCAGAAAGCACAATACAACAATACAGCAACACAATCAAAACAAAATGTACATTTTAAAGTCAGAATCTTCAAAAGATCAATTTCTATGTACCAAGATCACTGGATGCAGGTATAGTGCAGGAATATACACAATGATTGTGTCTTTAGGGTGGTTGTGTTCCGTTTGATATCCTTCTCCTATCACACATGCACAGGGCCAGTGAGTCAGTCACTGAGGATGCTACGAACCCACCACCCCCTTCCACCATCGCTCATCTCCGAGCCACAGAGTCTCTGTTCCCTCCTCCAAAGCTCTTCGCAGGTCTGCAAGCATAGTGGTGCCTGACAAAGGGCTAGGCTGAGTGCCATGTGTTTTAATGTTGAGCTGTATGAGGGTCTATTATTTAGCATTTGCTAGTCTTCCGTCTATTCTCTCATTTGTGTCTCATATCTTCCCTTTTGGGGGTGGGGTGTGTGTGTGTGAGGGGGGGGGGGGGGGGGTCAGCAGCGATAACGCTTTCAACTGTGTCTGTGTGTGTACTGAACCAGCCCCCCACAGCAGCGGGAGGAGGAGGAGACGGCAGCGAGCGTGAGCACTGTCATTTCCCCCCCTCCCTTCCTCAGTCCCTTTCCCTCCCACTCTCCCTTCTCTCTCTCTCTCTCTCACATTCTAGCGCTCCTTCTGCCATCGCCACGGCCATCGGAATAACGGCCTCCCTCGTTCTCTAGATCGCGCCACTTGGTTATGCAATGCACAGTAGTTCTCCCACAGCAAATAGTTTGCGCTGGGAACCGCCGAGACAAGGCTGCCAGCGGTTGCGGGCTCGCGTGGACCGCGCGACGGACGCCTGGTGTTCGCTCTCTACATTTTCTTTGCGCTCCCTAGGATTTTACTGCTGCTTCTGTGGAATATCACCTGCCGGTGGGTCTGACTCGCGTCTCCTAGAGATCTGCACGTTCTTCCAGAGCACAACGGAGCCTTTTTTCTTTTGGTACAAGCTGCGAGCGCTCATCGGATCCCAGAGAGTTTAACCATGCGCGGCTGTAATCGGTGAGGTTCAGCGGCTGGTGACAGGCGTCACCGAGAGGCACTAATTGCACTGTTCACCAAGCAGAGGCAAACAAGGCAAAGGAGAGGAAAGTGCTAGAGAGACAGGGCAACTGGCGTGTGTGTGTGTGTGTATACATTTGATTATAGCTGATCTCTCGTTGAGCAAATAAGAGGGTCAAAGAGCCAGGAGGAGGGGAGGGGACGAAGAGTTTGTGGAAAGCAGAGAGAGAAAGAGAAAAAACAGAAAGTAGGGAGGGAGAATGGGGAGAGCAGTGGGGAGGGGGGGAGCAAATGGGGAGAGGGTTTCTCCTCACTCCTTGAATGGAGGCTGCTAGCACTTCAGCTAGAGTGAAGCAAAACTGGGGATAAGACAGCAGCGGAAAACAACACGACTCTTCTGAGGGGGGAGGGGGGGTGTCCGAAACCTGACAGGTGGCGCAAAGCACCGACGAAGAAGGGAATTCTGCTTAGATGATTTTTGCTGGAAAAGGTGTCTGCGTACGTCGTTGCTGAGCACAGAGGGGCAGTCGGGGGAGTCTCTTTCTTTCCATCGCTGTCATCCCTCGTTCGTAGGCAGCGAGACATCGGCAGCACGTTCAGCCCCCTTTCCCCCTTCCCCCCCCCTGGATGCAGCCAGAAAGCCCCTCCCTCCCTGTACGAGGCCATGCTTCTCCACTGAGGACCCAAAAAAGAATGCTGGATGATGCTGCTTTGCACCTTATACGCCTTAGGGTAAGCCACTTTTCAGTTTTACAATCGCATTTTGTCTAACAACAGCGTTTATCTTTCCCCCCCCCGTTTTAATAAGCATGAGTTGTCTATATCTGGGACTGGAAAGGATTACAGGGGAGATGATTGTAGGTGGCGTTAACACTGGTCAGGTCTTTTAGCTCTGCATTCCTGTGTGAGCTCTGGCTGTTTACATCGTGGCATATGAATTTCCCTGGTGAGCTGACACCGTTTCAAGACCCCAGTCAGTAGCTCCCCGGGACTGCTCCATGGGGACGACAGGCATTACGTTGAGGACAACTACTTACATGTTTCTAGAAGCTCAGGAGGTGGTGTGTGCGTGCGTGTGTGGGGAGGAAAGGGGGGGGTGTCATTAACTGCCTTCTGGGGAAATAGGAGGGCGAGCGGAGACTCCAAATGGGAGCATTAACTCATGCTGATTTCAACAATGCCAATGTTATTGTACACTGTTGCGGTTTAACGCTTTCATTGCAAGTAATCCAAAAAGGTTTTGCCTCCTAGCTTGCTGTTGTTGGTGGTGGTAGAGGGTGGGGGGGTCATGCACAGCTCCAGCTAGTGGTGGTAGAGGGTGGGGGGGCACGCACAGCTCCAGCTAGTGTTGTTGGTGGTGGTAGAGGGTGGGGGTCACGCACAGCTCCAGCTAGTGTTGTTGGTGGTGGTAGAGGGTGGGGGGGTCACACACAGCTCCAGCTAGTGTTGGTGGTGGTAGAGGGTGGGGGGTCACGCACAGCTCCAGCTAGTGTTGTTGGTGGTGGTAGAGGGTGGGGGGTCACACACAGCTCCAGCTAGTGGTGGTGGTAGAGGGTGGGGGGGTCACACACAGCTCCAGCTAGTGGTGGTGGTAGAGGGTGGGGGGTCACACACAGCTCCTAGTGCATGGCAGGTCATAAACACTGCCGTTCAATGAATCTCTATTGGATGGCTATTGTTTCTTGAATTTGCCATTGATTTCCTTTTCCGGGGGTGAATAATGCTTGCACGGCTGACTGGGCCATGGACTGTTTGGCTGCCATTGTAAAAGCACAGGTAGACAAGCAGCAAGGCAGGGACTGCAGAATAGCAGTGGAGACTCAAAGGCAACATCGAAATTCAAACCACATGCAGAATGCATATTCTTAATGATCCTCATTGCAGGTTTCTCTAGTAAGTCCTTTATATGAATGTGTACCATGCTTCCAACAGTCTTTAATTCCTGTTTTTCCCCACCCTCCCACACAGATAAATGCCATCATTTCCGGGGTAGCTCTGCATCAGGACCATGGGCACGACGGTCGTCACCCTTGAGGAGGTGCGGGCATTGGAGGGCAAGGAGGAGCAAGAGGAGTCCATCTTGGCCATGCTAGGCATCATTGGCACATTCCTCAACCTCTTCGTCATCGTCTTTGTTTACATCTACACCACCATGTGAAAGCCAAACTAGAGGGTCATCGAGACTGTAGCCCAGACAACCAACTGGAAAATAAGGCTTTTGCCGGATTAAGCCGTGGATAAGGAAGGTTGCTAAAAGCCAAAGCTTGCTGTGGGAAAGTGAGACATGGTCACCTTCCCCAAAGAGAGGAGACAATTGGACAGGTTGGCTAAGAATGCAAATGAGGAAGCCATGTCGTCATGTCACAGCCATGAGCCAGGGAGATAACAGAGGGTTAGAAGTCCCACCAGGAACAGAGCTATGCTGGAACCAGGTAGGCCAAAGCCGGAGAGACTGGCCCAGACCTGATGAGGCCCCAGCCAGGTCTCACCCCCCTGGGGGTAAGCGTGGACGGTGGGGCCTGAGAGGAACCGGCAAGATCAATTTCAATTCATTTCTGCTGGACTCGTTGGAGAGATGAGTCAAACATGACCATCTTCTGGACAAACCCAGTGTTTTTCTTTTGTCTTTTTCATTTGAGTGATTCACCTTCTTGCAGCAATGTACAGACGGTAACTATTTCTGGCTTGGGTCAGTTTGTCGAGTGGTGTCGCGAAGCCTGTAGGAGCCCGCTGTGCTGGGAAGCCATTCTGGAGGAACTGTCGGCCACTGCATCCAATCGATAATCTTCAGGGGCAGTCGTTTTTACGGCCTCTGGGCCACCGTCAAGGAGTGCGTTTCCCCGGCAACGCGGCTCCAGAGCAGCTGTGATGTACTGTGCTCTGTTGAGCCGCCCGTCGTCACAATCACAGTATCACACACACACACCATACAACACACACACACACAAACGGAAATAACTACATAAAATGCATCTACTCACAGTAAACCACGTGTTCAGTACGAACTCATCGACAAGGACAGACAGAGGCCAGAGACTGCCAACAATTAACATATTTCTATTCAAGAATACACCTGCTACTACTTTCAGCACCATGTCGTGGAAGCGTTTCGACTCAAGTCTACATCTGCTACTACAACAACGCCACATTTCAAACAAGAGATGCATCGTTAAATGGAAAATTTAAAAGGATAAATGATATTTTGTAATAATAAAATAATAATTGATCAAGTGTTTTGTGATGAAATCCTCAGAAGGTGAAAGCAACTAACGGTTAATAATGGAGAAGGCTGAGCTGATTTACTAATACTTTTATGATGGAGGTAACTGCTACTCTTTCTGCATCTCTTTCCACCTTTTGGAGTTGTTGGGGGGGGGGGGGGGGGGGGGGGGGGGGTTATGAAAACGTCCCTTTTGATGTATTTGTTCACATTGATTTCAGGGTAGTGTCAGCAAGCCTTTTTCTGTACGGACAAAACAAAAGACAAACGCTTTTTATAAATATATGAATAAACTCTAGATGTACTGTGCAATAGGGGACATTTGAACAATAAAATGCGTATATCAATTAGAATAGCCTCAAGTCTTGTGTGTGTGTGTGTGTGTGTGTGTGTGTGTGCACGTGCACGTGAGAGAGCGAGCGAGAAAACAAATGAAAAGATTAAAGGTTGGTTATGTCAAATTGAGTGGGGGAGGAAAGTATGTTTGTGTGTTTCTCAGAGCATTGTAAAAATGGGGGTTAAGGTAATTCAATTCCCTCTATTAGGATGCATAAGGCATAGACCTATACGTGCAACATGGACGGCCCATTACTGGTCCTCTCTTTTCATTCAGAGCCCCATTACGATTCTCTGAGCGTCTTCAGGTTTTAAAAGAAAGAAAAAGGTCAGGGTTGTTTCACACATGATGATGCACATGAAAACAGTCACCTCCACTGATCTCCACATGGGATTCTATCATAATAAAGCAATAAAGGGGAGGGGCGTTTCGTCTTGTTCGCTTGAACTTTAAGGCATGTTGACCCACTTGGCCGATTTGTTTCCAGCTGTGGTGTCGATGCAGTGATCTGTGGGAGTATGTGTGCGGATCTGTGTAGTGTGTACGGTACGGGGATCAATGGAGCCCAAGGACATATGAGACAAGACAGCCACGATGGCAGAAACTATGAGAACTGAAACATTACAGGTAATTAGAACCTGGGTAATGCCATACGCTACACAGACCAACCAGATGGTGTAATAAATCACAATCCAAGATATGTACTTTCAGATAACACCCGCACACGCACCAAAACCCCTCTGGGGGAAGAAATACATGCATCGCTATGACTTTAACATCACCCAAAATAACAATTTTATCTCACTGAAGGGCTGTAACAGTTCATCGATTTACTGGATTATAAAAAAGTATCAATTTCAAAATATATAATGTGTATGATTACTGTGATATGATATGTAGCGTATCAACATATAACACATTTAGTTCACATCCTACTGTATGTTCAAGGTCTTCTGGAGAAACTAAACTTTTCAGTTGCTTGTCACTTCAGCTTCGTGCACAATGTTGGACAGCCAATTATTAAACATATTGAGGGCTTATTTAGTGTGTCCAATTATTAATAAAGTCTACGCATGATCACAAGTGATGTCTACAGATAACATCCAAATGGATATATGCACATGCAAAACAGCACTGTGAGTGTCTTTGAATAGCATAAATGAACAATAAAATCCAGTTGGGCTGCAACCACCGGCGTATGTATGGTCCATTGGGCCACGCGGGCCCAATAGTCTAACTTCAAAGAGAGGGGTGAAAAAAACAAGAAAAACAACAAAAGATGGAAATTTCCATTCACATGGGCTGTTAAAGTAGGCTGTTGGTAGCAAACCTCAGCATGCAAGCCGCCTTTGTTTTAAATTTTCAATCCACGCTACGTGCCTGGCTGCAACAGTTTTTAAAAATGACAGATATGATTTTCACAGCATTTCGCTGACATAAAACAGGTATTTTGTGTACATATTTTTTAATGCTAGAATAATAGAATCGATAGTCGATAGCAGCTCTAATTCTTTCATTTTATGTGAGATTAGAGGGAGAAAGTGGAATGTTTACAAGGGTGTGTGCATGTACGTACACATAACACAGACGATTAGTTGAGGAAGAGATAGAGAGAGGGAGAGTGAGTGTGTAACAGAGGTAGAATCTCCCCAACACAAACTTCCACACATTCCAGGGAAGACGAGCCACTGGAAGGCAACCCTCTGTGACGACCGCAACTACCATGACGACCGTGGCTACTTCAGTCGGGAATGCCCTCTCTACAACCTCCCCCCCCTCCCCCGGAGGCACCAGTGAGCCACTTGAAAATACGTGAACGCACACTTTTGTTCACATTCCAAGGAGGGACGAAAGGCGCACGGCAACAGAATAGAAAACCTATTAGAAAAAAACATAAGAAAGCGGGGGTAGATTGCGAATATGCAAATCTGTAGAGATGGGAAGAGATAATGAATAAAGGTGGCATGCTTAGCATTCAAGCGACACTGCATGTCTACTGCCGTTTACAGGTCTCGCCATTAGGGAAACCCTTCACGTGTGCATTTGCGCTCCAAAATATGCATACGGTAGGTAAATAACAGGTACAGTATGTGGAGCATGTCACATTACTGTATATCCTAGTATGCTTGCTGTATGTCCACATATTCAGACAGTATGCTCGTCATGATGGTCTTACCATGTGACCGGGGTGGTCTGAGGTCATGAATCATAACGACCTGCCCTCTCCGCAAACGCGCTCATGTTCAGATTACCCACCGATCGACATGAATGATCAGCTCAAACGGTCACTCGTCAGTGGCGCCTGTTGCAGCCGCCAATAGCTTTAAATCACATCTTGCTTTGGTATGAGAGCAGATGGATGGGATGCACAGAATGTGCCCAGAGTTACGGTCTTGTAACAAAATGTACACAGGACATTATGACTCAACCCCCCCAAAAATACATTTTCCAATTAAAATAAGTTATTACAGTGGTGGTGACAATAAAAGGCATTACCTCTCAGTAATGTCTTAAGTTCCTGTGATGGAGTGCCAGACGGCAGTGGCAGGGTCAGTAATGTGTCCCAAAAGGCTTTGCCAAGACACCGGTGACTAATGTGGAACAATGTGCCGGGCCTGGCGGGACCGGGGCTGAGAGCAATGAAGAGGTGTGTGGGCCACTGGGGAGCTTAGGGGTGTGAGAACAGGAGGGGGATGAGAGGAGTAGAACGGGGCAAGGGTCGAAGCCCTGCTTAGCATGGGGCATCAGAGGCCTTCCACTCGCTCCTCTTTGTTAGGGAGCTCTGGGGTGTGCTAAGCTTCATACCGTAGACGAGAGGGCAGTATCAAATGTTACACTGAGGAAGGAACGCGCTAATGATCCTATAGCTCTTATAGACACTGTGGTTAATGGTGTTAGACTTTAATGCAATAGTTGGGACATTTCCCCCTTAATGCCATAGTTGGACATTTCCCCCTTAATGACTCTGGTGTAAGATATGAAAATTGATTACAGATTATTCTTCATTTTGAGTCAGAATTTTACAGTTTCCATAATCTGTTTTGGCAATATGACGTTACATTCGCAGGAAGCTTACATAGAAGTGCACTGAAAACAATGTTATCAGTGGGATAAAACAGGACATACTGTAGCCCTTTTCCATTTTCCGTTTGCTCTTGTCAAAAACTACCAGATTGTTCTGAAGCTCAATTCCAGCGAGAGAGGGAGGGGATTAGCCCACAATAACATCTCAATCCTACCAACAAGTCTCACAATGAAAAGGCGTTTCATAATTGGCCGCTCCACGGTGGCCGTATAAATGCCGCAATCTCAAGTCTTTTCACTACTGAAGAGATTGTAAGACCTCTTCAAGAAGAGAACACTCCACAGGCTCAGCTATAACCTTCAGTGGCTGTTTGAGACGTGTGTGTAAGCCCGTGCATGCCATGCACCAGGCTGTTTGAGACGTGTGTGTAAGCCCGTGCATGCCATGCACCAGGCTGTTTGAGACGTGTGTGTAAGCCCGTGCATGCCATGCACCATGCTGGCATGGCATGCTGAAGCCAAAGTGAACAATATTCCATGCAGAATTACCGCGCTATAGAGCCAGAGCAGCAGGACGGCAAGGCTATAAATCTTTGAGCCGAAACAAAGACCCCAGCAGGCAGGCAGCACTCTCCCACACAAGACGACACACACCAATACAATACTGCTTGGAAGTAATGCACAATTGCGGGCTAATGTAGTGCATACCACTCACATCTCAAACATTTTACATTAAGCTCACACCCCTCCACACCCCCACACACCCCCACGTGTGCGCAACAACACACAAATGCACAAGAGCCTTGCTTAAACACATACACGATATGCAACTTTGATCATCTCCATCACATGGAGTAGGAGTCAAACATACATTATATACATTCAAAGACACACACCGCCAGGGGCAAACACATTGTGCCTTATTCTTCTGTACAGATTTGCACAAGATCCCCCATACCACCCTTACTTAACCCCAAACGAGACAAAGCATACATACAGTATTGATTTAACTCTGAGTGTACAAATGGACCCTTATGGTCCTATTTGCTTCAATTTGTCAATTCCGACTTGAATAATGAATAATGCATATCTCTGCTGTCGGGAGGAAACCAGCTAACTCCAAAATGTTCATTTTTCAGGAAAATGAAAAAAAAAATCATTTTTCAGGAAATTTAGAAAACCTTATTTTTAAAACAAAGCAATACTGCCTCATCAAAGTTGGTGTTGTGACTTTATATATTGTCAATTACTTGCATGAGAGGGGGGGGGGGGAGGTAGTGGAGTTAGTTGTTTTAGCAGTTTGAGGGTGCAATGGAGTTAATAGGTTTTATCCAAAGCGTTTCTTACTTTCCATTGGTTCAATATTTTCGAAACAAAACGGACGTAAAGGGTGTTCAATAGCACCGATTTATGCAAAAAAAAATATCAAAAACCTCAATAATGGAGTTAAGAGGTTTCCTCCCAACAGCAACAAATATGCAACAACCTCACAACCTGTCGCAACAGAATTTATTACTGTAGATAGCCTATTTTTTTTAATGATTTGACTATAATGACATGCCTAAAATAAGAAAGGACACCAGGTTGAAAGTGGTTAACTCTGTTTGAGGTTATGCGTGAGGTAGGTTGGGGGTCTCCTCACAACTTTTCCATTAGCAGCGGTTCTCTGTTTTATATTAGAGCCCACAGATCACGAGCACCAGAGATAGAAAAGGACGGCCGGGGAGCATGAGAGCAGAAAAGATGGTCATGGATGGAGTGATAGAGCTGGGATGGAAGGGACTCAGGGGGCTTCAGAGCTGGGATAAAAAGGACGGTGAAGTGAGCGATAGAACAGTGGCCAGGGAGCCGTCGGCTCCCATTTTGAGCCAACGTGAGGAGACTTAACTATCCATTGCACATCGTTGATTAACGCAGCAAAAGCCATTTGTTATTAAATTGGGTGTTAAATGTGTTAGATGGAGATTTGGCTCGTTTGCCATTTTAACCCATTCTGGGCGGGAACCCCTTTTGGTGTTAGCATTATGTTATGCTTTAGCTATTGAAAAATAGCAGATCTACAAGCTCATAGCGCGCCACTGAGTGGCGCGCTACGAGCTTGTAGGTCTGCTATTTTTGAAAAATCGAAGAACGACTGACATAGAAACATAGCTTTTTCAGAAAAGTGTCATTTTCAAACAGACATTTTTAGAATCTGATCTCAGGTCAAAATGGGTTAAAAGGCAAACGTGCCATTAAGGCCACAAGACAAGACAGACAGGGGGGGTGGGGGGGGGGGGGGGGGGGGGGCTGTGAGACAAAAGCAGAGACAGAGGGATTGAGAGAGAAAATGAATGAATCAAGGAGCTGTGAACTGCATGCCATTTCATACATACCGGCACGCAGACACCTATACAGTAAGTACACATGCAGCCCCACACATACACGCACACACTAGTGTTTATGTCACAGGCATTTACCAGATAATGAGAGAGAAGCAATTACAATACTCATCATTTTATCTGCTGTTATTTAATTATGAGACCAGGGGGCACATTAATGCACACACACGCTGCTGTGAACAGAAACATGTTAACAGCATCGGACACAGTGGGCTGGTGCGCACGGAGACACACACGCGCACGCACGCACGCACGCACACACACACACACACACACACACACGCACACACCAGCAAGCGTTGTTAACAGGAAAGAAGGCAACAGTGGCTGTGAAATCCTTGTGTCTCACTGCAGGGAATCAAGAAGGCAACAGTGGCTGTGAAATCCTTGTGTCTCACTGCAGGGAATCAAGTCAGAATCAGAACACAATCAACCTAAATTTAGGATTCCGAGCGTAGACAGTCGGTGTTGATATTTCAGCATAAGGTCTATGGGAGGATATACCACCACTTGTAAAGAAAAGAGCCGTGGAAACTTTGTTCAAGGTTTTCATTCTGCACGCCGTGCCAGAACACAATTGCTATTCTATTCCAAGCTAGTGTTCAAGGTCTCGCAGCTACAGTGCCTGCAGTATCACTGTGAAATAGCAAAACAACAAAACAAATGCCTCCCCCATAAATGTTTGATAATCATCCCAGGATGTTGACAAGGCCACACAGGCTCCTTTAACGCGCAGAGCTGGCTGTGAACGGAAAACGTGATTTATTTTCTAAATCTCAAACATCAAACTACCGACATGTAAAAAGTCTGCGTAGACCTCGGCTGGATGAGGATTTGTGAGTTTGCTGTACACAGGGGGCGTGGGATTACCTTTGAGGATTACAACTATATCCTTCAAAAGAATAAATAATGGATGACATGGTGACTTGCCATCTACGCAAACCTTTTTCCATACCGAGCCATGACGATCAAGGTTTATTTAAAAAAATCACACCTGTGTGAACTGAGTGGTGTAACTCCCAGTCCCCTCTCCCCCTGCCCCTCTCTCTCTCTCTCTGTAATTAGCACTAGGCAACAGTGCAACACTATCTCTCTCTCTCTGTTTCTGGCACAACAGTGCCACTTTTGCCCCTACTTTTTTTGCATTATGAAAATAGCCTCTAGATTCTAGAAGTTTAATTCTTCACAGAGGATGAATCTTTAATGCTGTACAAAAGGGGCCAGGCTTCTATATCCAGGCAAATAACATTTTAATCAAATTTGCCACACAACAATTACCACCAAACAAAGCAAAGCCACATGAAACGACAAATCAAATTGCAGGGCCATGTATTTTCATTCTCCGAGACTCAACAGACAACAACAAGACAACAGTTTGAGGGGATGGGCATCTTTGAAATGCCTGGGTTACTCTCATTTAAATGGCTGCACATTTGGGGCGATTCACTGGAAAGGTAGCTGATGCGCACGCACACACACACACACACACACACACACACACACACACACACACACACACACACACACACACACACACACACACACACACACACACACACACACACACACACACACACACACACACACACACACACACACACACACACACACACACACACACACACACACACACACACACAGAGAGAGAGAGAGAGAAGCTGCAGCTCCACCTGGTGTTTCATTCGGCTTGTACATATGCATGCATGCACGCTCACAAAAACATTTTTTCAATTCAAACCTTGATTTGAAACACCTAAATGCCATTCCCTACCATGAATTAAATTACCATGTCATTACATTACCATGACAAGAAGGTGACAAGATTAGACAAGCACAAATAACTAATAAAAAACAATGACCCCGCAGGAAACAGGAAATGTGAGTGTAGAAGCACTTTGAAATGGCTGGTACAAGTACAAGCACAATGACGAGGTCAAAGAGGAAGTCAATTGAATGTCAGCCACAGTTACCCAACTAGGACAGTAGAGTTGGCCATGGTAAACATTCACAATCATCTCCAACAGTCAGAGACTAGTAGACACAATATTTGGACTCATTGTCCCCCCTCTGTTATGACCAGTGTTGTGCGACCGATGTGTTCCTCCTCAAAGGGAGCAAACTGGACAAAGATGAAAAGCATGACAGTATCCAGAAACACTGGCCGTTTCGTTAGTGTTTTGGGAACAAATAGAACTACACTAATTGACTTGGTTTAGGACATGCTCTAGAGAGAATGGTTGACCCCATCCTTGGGACAGTATAAAAGGAAATCTCAATTTTAGCACCAGTAAAAATAACCATACCAGAGTCGTTGCGTAGGTAGGACGACATGGCAGGGATGAGGCAGGACTGGCTGAGCAGCTCCTGCAGCACCGAGGGCAAGGCCGTGCTGTTCTGTGTCCTGCTTTCCCCCGTAGTGACCTCGCTACTGTGGGCCCCTGCAGAGCCTGCTGGGTTGATGTAGCTGGCCAGCACCTAGGGGACATGGCACCATGTTAGCATCTGTTTTCTAAGAAAAGGTACAAGTCTACCTCAGGTGGGTGACCACCACACAACAGTAACACCATCTTAGGGCCGATTCATACTCCTATTTTAGAGCCGAATAAAAGTGGGTTCGGCTCTGTAGAGCCTACAATGTGACGTCATTTGAGGTTCGGGGGGGGCGGGTACCGTCCTAAAGTCGGCTCTTCGGTGCTACTGAAAATTTCTGACGAGCCGAAATCATTTCGGCACTACAGCGCCGAAACAGCGGTAAAATAGGAGTATGAATCGGCCCTTACCATGAGCACAGATCACAGCAAATGTAGTACCACATATAGCAGATACCTGGGCCTGGCTAAATGCTTTACTTTTGAGGAGCTTTGGTTCATATTGTTGTTTAATGTAATGTTTTTTCCCAGGTATTACTACATTAATATGGTAGCCTCCCAAGTGGGCAACAAAGGCAGTAAGAGAACACGCCACTGTAAAGTCAAACTTAAAAGATAAGTAAAAACAAGACCTTTAACTTCTAAGTATGTGTCATTTCTTTCCCAGCCTGTCCGCACCATCAATGTTTAAACCAGGTACTGTCTAAATTGTTTCACTTCTGCAGTGCTACAATGTATTACAATGCTATATGTATTACAATATTACAATACAGTGCTACAATGTATTGCTGCAGAAGTACCAATGGAATGAGCTGCCTCTGCACATAAGAGAAGCGACAAGATGTATCTTTATTCTTTGGTATTTCCAAGCATAGCATGAGCTGTTTCTGATGTTGAAAGTGACACTGTGTACTGTATGTTGTTTTTGTTTGTTTGTATGAGTTTAATTATTTTAATTATTTTATTGTAAAGCACTTTGGTACAACTTTGTTATTTAAATGTGCTATATAAATAAAGTATGGTATGGTACCAAGAACCATTCCTACAGTTCCAACCATGTGTTGGCATGGCAATAAAAACTAGAGATGTACCGATACCAGTTTTTACTTCCAGATACCGAGATCTACAACTTGCATATGGGTTGATACAGAGTACCGATCCAATACCAGTGTGTAATTAAAAAGAAATATAGGACAGTGGTTTTCCTTGAGGGGGTTCCCTCAAAGAACAAGTCTGTAAGTTATGGGTGTTCTTGAAAATAAAACGTTTTGGAACCACTGATCTAAGAATAGCTCCATTCATAGTTGTTAAAGTGCAGCTACAGTACAAGTTAATTAAAATAATGATGTAATTAGTACAGGAAAAGTATAAAACAGTAGTGGAAACATCAACTGAAGCATTCTGTAAAATGAAATATCATCGTGTGATAAATGATGTGGTATCGGAATGGCACAGAATGGCATACTCGCCGTCGCCGATATCAGCATTTCGTGTGTCGGTAGCTTTCCTGATACTGGTATCGGTATCAGAACAACTGTGATAAAAAAAAAGGAAAGAAATCACAGTGAACCAGGTTAGGGGATTACCTGCAACAGGCAGGTGACATGCTCCTCCTCCAGACGCTGTTTGGTAAGAGCCTGTTCTACGTCCCAACCAGAAGCCGTGGACCCGGTGCCAAAGCCCGTTCCCTTGGCCCAGTACAGCTGTTGCTCCTCAGTGGTACCGCCACCGTGACCACTGGACACCTGAGGCTGCACACACAGGAAAAAATGCAAAGTTATTATAAAAAGTTCAAACAATCAATCACCAAAATTAATAACAGATGCTTTCCCGGTTTTGACGGGTTAAGGAATAGTTTCAAATGGTCCAATATCAAGCTTACAAAAAAAAGTTATTTGAAAAAGTTCCATTGTTATCATTCCACAGTGTAATGGTGAACAAATTCACCAAAATCACCTACTCCACCATATCCCTAACTTGTGTTATGATGTACCAGATCAATAATCAACTTTAAACCTTGAATTTGGGTTGATAAATCTATACCAACTAGCTCTATGCCAAGTTGGAGACAGTAATCCAGTGTTGGAGGGATCAATTCTGGGAAGAGAAAAAGCACAACTTTTCTTTTCAAGGCTGCACAAATCTGCAGGAGCCCACGTCGAATCATTGAGCAGAAAAAGATGGATCACCAATACTATTAGCTTAGGAGAGAAAACTGGGACAGAGAATCTGCTTCATTTAAACCGATGGGATGATCCAAACATGACATGTTTGTTAGTGTTGTTTTCCACTGACAGTCAGTAGAATAATTTGACAATAAACCTAGAAGAAGACTTAACTATGTTTAACAATTTATACTGCAGATGGCATTGTTCCAGTCTTCAAAAGATCTCTCCGGGGTAGAGCCAAAATATATTTATTGCATGTGCTGCTTACGGCGGCCATCAAATGCATTACAATTAAATGGCTAAAACCAGCCCCGCCGACGTACAGTATGTGGGTGGAAAAAGTATGGGACATTTACCAGATGGAACAAATTACTTATGCCCTGAGGCTTCAACCAAACATATTTATTAAAAGATGGAGTCCTGTACTGCCTCTACTAATGAGGTAGCAGGTTTCGGAATCTCGAGTAACGACTCACTGAATACACTTCTCCCCAGACCTTCTGATGTGCTCATACTCTTTCCTCTGTCTCCAGTCATGTCTGTTCTCAGTTTTGTTCACTTCCCACTGTGGTCGACGCTCTGTTGTTTTTGTCTCGCTACTTATTTCCTTGTTTTATGGTGAATACTTGTAGTATTCTATTTCCTTGTTTTATTGTGAATACTTGTAAATGTATGTGAAGCTGTTTGTGTGTATGAGTGTATAATGTATATATATATTTTGTGAAGGTATGTACCAGCTGAGGTTGTGTAAAAAAAGAAAGAAAAAAAGCAGTTGTAAGAAAAATGTATGCTTTTAATTCTGTGAAGTTGCCTGAACTGAAATAAAAACAAAGTAAAAAAAAAAAAAAGATCTCTCCGGAGTCACACTAAAAACCTTTAAAACTGCCTGTATTTCTAGGAAACAAACAATGGGGCCTAGTTTGATGTCACCTGATGTGACAGATGGCTACTTAGTGTAACTTAATACTGTGAACTCATGGGGTCCACTCCATTGCCAAACACATCACCAAATGTCACACAAAGGGCAAAGACATTGGCTTAAGCTTGACAGAAGTTGACCTTAGGGAGTTTGAGTGAGTCCCCCAGAGAGCAGAGAGGAAAATACTATTTGAAGGGATGTGGTGAGGTGGGGTGTCTTCCTCCTCTGCCATGGGGACAATATTAAAGTCACCTTTAATAATGGAGATGGTCTTCTCAATCAGCGTAACTTACGCCTGTATGGAATCAACAATCAGAGCCAGCCTGAAAGGAGGCTTTTGCTCCATTCTGTTCCAGGTTGCCTGTATGTAAACATAGGTGCTATGGGAATATTAATAGCTACTAGCAAATACCAAAGGTTTATTCGTGCGAACACAGCTCCATCATGTCAACTGTATATTCGCATTATATTCATGCGATTACCTTTTATGTCAATCGCTTTGGACAACAGTGTCTACTAATTGCCAAAATTGTAAATTATGTGCGTGCTCCTGTGACATGCTCATGTGTCTCATCAGCCATTTAAAAAACAGACCAGCGACATGGGTGGATGGGCCATAAAATCTGGAGACTAATCATGAAGCCATGGAGAACATAAATCAGAAGGCATGAGAAGGGAGGTGAGTCCCTTCAGAGGTGTCTGTGAGGTGGGGACTGAATGCCAGGTTTTGCCCACGCCCGTGTCTTATCTCAGGCCAGGGCACTGACTTCCATTACAGCGTGAAATGTGGGGTGGGGCAGGGGTAACCTCAAGGACGGCCATTACTGCACTTGACAGGCCATTGGCCTGCGTTCAAGCCATCGCCCCCAAGATTTGTCCTCATCTGTGACAACTCCATAAATCCACACACACACACACACACAGCAGGGTAAAGGGAGAGCGATAACTACTGCTACACAGAATTGCTGGACCATAGTGTGCAAGTCTTGCTAACTAGGCAAGGCATCATAAAATATCATTGTGGTCCATAAATATGTGATCTTGGACAACCTTTCCAGTTCTGCAACATCCCGCTTGCCCCCCCGACTGCACACAGCTTCCCACTTGAGCCAAATCAATAGCATTACCATTTGGACACCAGTAGAATTTGGGCGGAACAATTTGAGCTTTGACCCACCACAGTCCGCTCGAGTTCTGTCTGCCGCAGCTGTCCATTATACTTTGCAGCCGATGCAGGCAGGTAGAAGTGGTGACTGTTGGAGCCTTGGGGGCCCTGCAGATGGCTCAATAGAAGTCTAATCATCAGTCTATTTAATGGGCTTGGCAGTCAAGGGGAGTCCAAGGCTCAATTCCTATTCATGATGCCCCTCTCCCGCCCGCCTTGCACCCCAGCGGCAGCAATAACACAAAGGACGAGTCTCTGACTGTCTACAAAGCTCCACCTGCCTGTTATCATTCAGGCTAAACAATTAAGCTATTTGTCAGACGCTCACTGGGAGATATGCAGAGGCCGCCTTGACTAAACGCCTGCCAGGTAAGGGGCCATTAATAAAGGCAAGGATTCTCTCGGCTGTTCCTCAGGTTAACGTTAAAGGCAAAAACCTCCAGTGTGGCCTGTCAGGTCCCGTCAGAGCCATGAAGAAATCGTGCCTGAATACTTACAGGTTGTCTGGGTCAGCACTTGAGCTAAATCAGGGGATTTAGCTCAAGTGGGTTGTCCCTTATCTGGGATCACCATTCATCATCTAATACATATTATTCTAAAGTGAAGTGAAAAGTGAACCTTTAATGGACGTGTGTGTCGCGTACCAAAATGAAAATCTATTTCTGCTGCATGGCACGATGCAAACACCCACTACTCTATACACTAAAACGCACAAGAAATGATGTCAAGGGTCAACTGTCTGTACTGTACCTCAGATGCGTTGGCAGTTGCATTTGGGACGCGAGGCGCATGGTGGCTGAGGGCAGACAGGCAGGCCAGGATGAGATGGATGGCACCGATCTCAAGGGCCATGCGACGCAGCAGCACGCCATCATCTGTGGTCAGGGGAGTGCTGCTGAAGAGCGCACGCAGCACGTGGAACGGTAGCGTGGGCAGCACGTTGGCAGACGGAGACTGGAGGATGTGACCTGGGTGGAAGTCAAGGTAGAGAGATAACCAATCAGAACTGAATGTAAGAGGTTACTGGAATTAAGAGGTTTTCATGTTTAGTCCTGTTTAGCATTATGATTTGTCCCGTAATTATAATATACATAAACAGACAAATTGAGACAAACAGTATCTATTTAGCTCTCACCTGGACCAAGGCCAGACAAAGACTGAAGCCAGCCAAATAACGCTGTCGTGTGTAACCACTACCAATGTCACTAAACAAACTGGCAAGGCACTCACTGCCATCAATAATTCATTAGGGGCCTAATCTCAAGGACTACATGAAAACACAAAGAAAAAGTGCAAAGACTCTCTGAATACAAGGACTCAGACACACACACACACCCTAGACAAGCTCAATAGATATTGAGCTAATTGGAGTTGATACAATAATGTCAGTCATAGTGCACGAGTCTAGAATTCAGGAACATAATGGACACAGATGAATTACCTGTGATCCGTGAGGTATTTAGCCCAACAACTGTTCAAACAACATTTTATCACGCACATGGTTTTCTTCCTATGAAGCATTCACGCAACACTTACTGCCCTCTCCATCATCGGTGACACCGAGGACCAAGCGCAGCAGACACTGGGCGTGCTTCCGCTCCTTGAGCAGGACCTCGGCGTAACCAGGCAGCCGCAGAAAGAGGCCGAAGGCGGCCAGGGAGTGCGCGGGGATGGGCGACATGGTCTGCACCGAGGAAGACGACGAGGATGACGACGACGCCTGGGACTGCTGCTGCTTGTTGATCGGCGGCGGCTCCGCGGCGATGGTCTCCGGCGCCTCGTACACCAGCTCGCCCGACTGCTCAATGGTTACCCACTCAAACTGGTCGCTGTCCTTGGGCTTCTCTTGCGTGGCAGAGGGCACCACCGGGGCACTCACCTGCAAAGGACAGCAGATAGGGCCAAGTTAAGAGTGTACGTATAAGGTGAGGTGTGTGTTGGTGGGTGCCTCGCTGACATATGTGACTAAATTTGACTGAGGGACTGCCATTGGATTTTTTTGAATTTTGTTTTTTTCACGTCATATGAAAGCAGGGAATCATAGCTTCAAATTGACATATTGGTTGTTCAGTTTGACCCACCAGTTTTGGAGATATGGCTTATAGAGTAATGTCTTGCAGAAAAATGCGAGTTGAGAAAACCGGCTTGAAAGGTTCACTGCTGTGGTCTCTAACATTACACCTAGCTACATGTTTGGGCATTTATTTCATATTTACATGTTGATTTCAGCTCTGACACTTATTTTAGACATGCTCTAGTATGTGAAGAGACTGCCTGTGCTATTAACTCATTTCTCCTCTGGTGAAAAGCGGTAATTTGCGCGATGGCAGTCTCTCAGTCAAATCTGGTCACATACAGTATATGCTGAACAAAGTGGGAGTTTTCAATGTTACAAAGTTGCACTGCAGATCATATCCATTTTGCTGCCACGTGTCAACATGGACTGATGGAATAGCTAATTAGGTGTTTCATTCAATAGGAGCTACTGTACATCAACCTGATAATATTTGTAGGTAGTAACAGTTTTCATCCTAACAAATATTCGCCTAAATTAAACACAATATTATTATTACTTTGAAGTACTTTATTAACTCTTTCACTTTAATCTTGGTATGCGACATGCACTCTTTCGGTCAGCTGTACAAAAATGATGTTGGCAGTTGCGTCATTTCTTCTGATGCTCATAACGGCTAAAATGGATAGCTCTAATTTACTATGGAATGTAACCAAACCTTCTGAAACAAATGTCAGTAGAACGGGTCACATAAGCAATATTATAAAGTTTACAATGTATCCAATGTGTTCATGCTTAGCTGGACTAAAAGCCAGGGTAGAGCAATAGCTCCAGAGTCATTGTAGGCTACCTTAAAGGCTCTACTGAAGCGTAATGTACTGTAGTTAGCAAAGTAAACCTATTTTACCCAAACTCTTGGAAAAACAATGCTGAGGGTCACTAACCTCACCTGCAATATAGATGCCTAGTTTAGTTGCCTACTGTGCACTTTACAAATGGCAGCTCAAGCGCATCAATAATTGACAAGCGCGTGGCCATTAACCCATTTAGGCCTGACGTCGAAATTTAAAAAAAATGTTTTCTAAATCATGACAATTTTCGGAAAGATTTGAGGCACATTTTAACGATTTTTCAAAAATAGCAGACCTACAAGTTCATAGCGCGCCACTCGGTGGCGCGCTATGAGCTTGTAGATCTGCTATTTTTCAATAGCTAAATTATAACATAATGTATGTAACACCAAAAGGGGTTCCCGCTCAAAATGGGTTAATGTCCAGTAGGATATAAAATATGTCTTTTTTCAACTATGGAAAAAAGTGTCACATTTAGAACAAATGCTTGTGTAATAAACTGTTTCTATTAGTAATTTTGACCTTGATCTTAATGTCGGACATGGTGCTAAATTGCTAAATGCATAATAGAGAAGTCACTCACTTGGTAGCCGTTGTGGGCAGCCTGATGCCAACCATCGCTCGCTCTGGGAGACAGCCTGAATAACTCAATTTTCTGGAACAATTTAAAAAGAGTAGAAATACAGAGTGGAGGAAAGAGGGTTGGGGGGGGGAGAGAAAGAAAGAAAAGGGGGGGGGGCAGATTTAGTACCTGGCAGCTCTCTCAAAACCATTGTATCTATTCAGCAACTCACCTCAGCACAGAACTCTGTCCCTCTCTCAATTACAGCTCAAAGTGTTCATTTACTTTACAATGCATGATGTAGTGCTGCGGTGGAATGCAGAAGACAAATGGTACTCTGATTTGGTCTGAATGGCAAAGCCTGCGTGACACGTCATCCCTTTCAATACAGAAACCATGGTTATTTTAAGTTCTAGTTCACAAAGTGACTTGCTTATGGCAGAGCGCCCTCTGACGTGATCACAGAAGCTAGGTCATGCGAGTGCTTGGTCCCATGTACTGAGCCACTCTGCCATGGCACGTCATTCGCATTTTACTTCTGCCGATGAGATCGACAAGAATTTACCACTAAGTCATAGCATACTGTTAAAGTGGACCTCGATACCGAGAAACTCTGCAGTAACTACCGACTTAACTCTGATAAGTACTCCTCACGACTATTCGTTCTTTAGAGCGTTATTTACCGTGCTAAGGCTACGTTCTTAGCTTAGCAGTTAGCTAGCTTGGATCTAATGCTCCGTCGAACCATAGTATGCCTCCCACTTCGGCTACTTCTCCACATGTGTGTGCGTCGCCCACCCGGCGTTAGCCTTCATGGTAAAGTTTGGGCCACTCTACAAAGCTTTTTGGCTTCCTCACTTTTGTGAAACTACCTAAATGTTAGTGTCCACATTTTCAAACAGTCTTCACACATATCTACCTGCTGGATGACATCGGGGTAAAGCATGGGCAACCTCTCTGCGATGAGGGCCAGGCCACCCATGCCGGCGAACACCTGCAGTGGTGACTGAATGGGACTGGTCTCCAACAGGGACTCATCGATGGCGGCGTCCAGGCACTCGTCGCCAGGAGTCATGGGTTCATCCTCAGGGCAGCTGCTCAGCATGTCACAGTGCTCAACTGCAATGACAGACACGACAGGGAAGCAGTGAGCAGTGAGCAGCACAGAAAATATATCCTCAGGAGAGCACAATACAAATCAACTGTTCATGGTAGATTGTGGCTTCTTGGTCTGCATTAACCCATTTTGACCTGAGATAAGATTCTACATCCTGACAGTTTTCTGATAAAGCTGTTTCTATGTCAGTCGTTCTTAGATTTTTCAAAAATAGCAGACCTACAAGCTCGTAGCGCGCCACTCGGTGGCGCGCTATGAGCTTGTAGATCTGCTATTTTTCAATAGCTAAAGCACAACATAATGCTAACACCAAAAGGGGTTCCCGCCCAAAATACTGTAATTAAATGTAAAAATTTCTAATTTTTAAAGGCAGTCATAGCCAATTGTAATGAAATCTGAAGAATCTAACCGATACAACTTGATCACATGACTCCAGAGATCATGTGTACCGATTTACGTGAGCTTTGAACAAAGTTTGTAGAAGTAGTTAGCAAAAAGCATGTTTTTAATTAAATGCGAAATGGTGGAAAATGATGGGCATGACATACATGAGGAGTTGTGTCATGAGCCAAGAAATCCAGGGCAAACCTTAAGAATGTTTATTGTATGACCTATGGTTCAAGAGTTATTGGCCAAAATGGGAAGTGGCCTGTTATGTTAGTGCCACCACAAGCCGATTTGAAACATTTCGGGCAGAGGTCCAACAGTGCCGGAGATGAGCTGTTCAAAGACACACACGGACACACGGACATACGGACGGGGAAAAAACATGCTGTAGTCTCTTGCCTTTGGCTATCCGGCCTTGTGGAGACAATAATAAAATCTATTATTCTGCAGACATCTATTATCTATTATCTTACATAATACATTATAACCAAGAGCCGTGGGTATTGTGTGTATGCACTTGCTAAGCAACAGCAAACGAGTTGTCTAATTGCCTCCAGACTTGGCAAAACAAAATCGGTCAAGGGTCTGGCCTTTCAACTGCCTAATTCTGATACCGTCTCAGAAATTACTCCATTCGTTGGATTGGCTCAGCAGTAGATTTGAACTTAAAACACATGTGAAGGTGTAATGTGTTTCCAGTTCAAACTTACTGCTGAGCCAATCAAATGAAGCTATGGGAAAATGGACTGAACCAGAACCTGGACCTTCTGAAAACCGGGACTACAGTAATGCACAGAACCTATTCCCGTTCCCATGATGCTGCCTCCATTTGCGTTTGCTCATGGGAAAGACAACCATGGCTAGTGCCTACATGTACACAATGTACATGATCAATATAGATTGCAGTCAAAGGAGATACGGATAGTTGGGAGTAGATTCACCAGTGTTGAGGGCACGGTGGGCTTTCACATAGAAAGGGGCCAAAAGCAGAAAGTATTTTTTTTCTAGTAAAAACAAGCAGTTTCATTTAAACTCAAATAATGTTTTCTTTGATGAGCTACTGATTTGAATAAATTGCAAAGGGGAAGTCAGAGTTATAGCAGCATTCTGGTATTATTTTTCTTAAATTAAACAAAAAAGTCAGAGATATTTTGCCTCACATCTAATGGGGCTGAGTCTCAAGTGGCATAAATCACCACACCTCATAATTCACAACTCATAAGTAGATTGAATGTTAGATATAGAGGCTTAAAACCAAACCGACGGATCTATCAGTTCATTAGCCTCTCATTCATTCAGAGGGATTGCTGGCTATTAATATAGGCTTAAATGGCTTGAGAGAGACAGAACCACACTCGTAATAAAGGCACCACTACCAATTAATACCTTCAGTTCAAGGATAGAGTGCACTTGTTTACACCTACAGAGTGGAATTGGGGATAATACCTGTCAAAATGGAACGGACGACTGAACGCCAGGGATAGCCCTCTATACTCCACGCCCACATGAACGTGAAGCCATTAGCATTTTCCCTACTAGACGCCTTGATCTGTCATTTTATGAAGATGTAAAGCTTCAGTCGCTTGATAGGTCACCTAGAAAACACACATCATCTCTCATGGAGAGAAAAGGAAAAAGACATGATTCATTGCTTTCGAAAAGGATGTCTTTTTGCCCCCTCCCATTGTTCCTGGTGGAGGAATTAAAAAGTCACGGAGGTTGTGAGTAATAGGGTTTCTAACAGGGCTCGTGCTGTCTGGACTTCCAAAACAGGATTTTGACAATGACAGGGGTTAGAGTGTGGTGGACGGATCATAGAGGGATGATGATCGCCGGTCTGACCAGAGAATATCTAAACAGGAGCTGCACGTTGAGTTATGGTTCCATCATGTTTCAAAAGTGTTTCACGCCACTGGAGGGATGAAGGGCGTCATTAGGCTGCCAGGCGGCGTCGTGTCTCCGATTCATGACAAGAACTAACTTGTATTACAAATTGACCAAAAGAAATATTCTTAATACAGAAAAACATCCTTTATAGAATCTGAGTAAATAAAGTACCTGATGACTAGGGTTGGGCAGCGTGACGGTAAAACCCATTTCCCTCGGTTTAAATGGCGGTTAACCCATTTTGACCTGAGATCAGATTCTAAAAAATGTCTTCTACATCCTGAAAAAGCTATGTTTCTATGTCAGTCGTTAAAAATAGCAGACCTACAAGCTCGTAGCGCGCCACTCGGTGGCGCGCTACGAGCTTGTAGATCTGTTATTTTTCAATAGCTAAAGCATAACATAATGCTAACACCATGATGAAATCCAATCTAAAGAGACTACTACCGAGTTGGTCAGGGCACCTGTTCAGCAAAGAGCGGAACTGGAAGGGATTGCTTTTCATTACATATAAACTACCAGGTCTTGGAGTAAACTATGGTACTAAAAAAGGCTTATGAGGGACAACATCCATTTTCCTGTAAAGGGCTTTGGTCTATTTGCACCAGAAGAAGGCTTTTAAGATAGTTGTTGGACCCTTTGTGCGTGTCTTCAAAACTGTGTGTGTGTGTGTGTGTGTGTGTGTGTGTGTGTGTGTGGTGGCTCCACCAGGTTAACGCCTTGGCTCCGATTTTAGAATAATCTCCGCAGCTCTCGCTTCTCTTACAAGCCCCACTTCCCTATTAACGGGGGTCAGCGATTTCCCCCTCCATTTATCAGCCTCGATGGGTTTTCGGGTTAGAAGAGATGATTCCAAAAGGATTTGTCTTTCAGGAAGCTCAGGCAGAGACAGAGCCCTCTGGAGAAATGGCAGTGGAATAAGGCAAGAAACATGGATTAAGTGCACTGGGGCAGACGGCAACGTTAGCTAGGGGTCAGTTCTTCTGAAACCTAAGAAGAGGGAATGAGCACACACACCACGTACGGTAGTTATGGGCAGTCTGAAGGCAATTGAAGAAATATCAACTAGGACGTTTATTCACTGGGAATTTAACAGAGAACGGGGCGGCGGTGGCTCAGGGGTAGAGTGCCTGGATGGGAACCGCAAGGTTGCCAGTTCGAACCCGGGCTCCCCCAGAGTTACTGTCGAAGTGTCCTTGAGCAAGACACTGAACCCCTAATTGCTCCCGATGTGCTAGTTGGTGCCTTGCATGGTTTCCGCTGCCATCGTTGTATGAATGTGTGTGTGTGTGAATGGGTGAATGCAATGCACAATCTATGTAAAGCGCCTTGGATAAAGGCGCTATATAAATGCACCATTTAGAGAACAATTGACCGTTTGGCACTACAGCAGAGAAAGTAAACATTGGGCCACTAATCCATGGTATAGTCCTCTGTACTTCTAAACCCAGTCCCATCTGATTATCTGAACATGACGTTCTTTGTGTCTGTCTGTCTATCCATCTGTTCCTTCTGTGTTGGTGTTAATAACGTGGTGCCCAGTGGCCGCACACACCTGGTCTTCTCCCAAATGAAGGTAGCGTGGGCCAGATTCCCAGCTAACGTTACCTACCACTCCCAGGTCATCGCTGGTCTAGAAATACACACAACCTCACAACAAGTAGAGCAGATGGCACCTACTGTAGAGCATACATTGTTGCAATACTGACCATATGCTTACTCAGGGTATTTACATTTTCATATGAAAGGACGATCAAAGTGGTATATCCCTGGCAAGCATAGCTCTACGAAGGGTCACAGCAGTGGACAAAGTGACAGATCTGACCAGGTTTGCAGATTTGCTTCTGCCAACATCATCAAAAGAGAGATGTCAAGTGTATGGCAAATGACAACGTTAAAAATGAATCTGACCTTGGTGAGTGGTGACACATCCTAGTCAGTGCTGACCGTCAAAGCCTAAAAGAGAGGGTGGCTAAATAGAACCTTGTCCTCAAGTCACTGCTTCATTACCCTCTATGCAAACTTACCATGACAACATTCACCACAGGAGCGACTAGCATAACAGGTCCAAGTTTTCTACCTGCTGGCACTTAACGTGAATCCTGCCATCTAATAAGCCCATGAATATTGTATGAGGGGGTGCTACAACGTGAAAACATTGGTCCCCAGAGGGATATAAAATGTAGGGAGAGCAGAGGCTGTGGTTAAAAGTGCTTCTAGAGGTTTGAGCCATCAAAGCTTTTCTTTCAAAGCAGTCTCAGTAATGATGCAAGTTAGGCTCTAAAACCAAAGTAAAAAGTAAACATGGAGGAAAGATCCAGTACAGCCAGTGGTGAGTGACCTGTATTTATTAATACATTTACCACCAGCATTAATTAATCCCTCGATAGCGTACTGCCAAGGTTTTATCGCACGTAACACTTACTTTGAAGAGCCAAATATCCGTAACCGAATATTACAATGAATAACTGCTGTGTGTGGATGTTGCCCGGATGTTGTTGTTGTGTCGGTCGGTGGTTGAAAAAGGCGACCGCGAGTGTCAGCCCGCCTGCTACAGCCCGTTGGGCAGACGGTTAAAAAAAGAAAGACTTCATTACTGAAGAGAAAAAAAGGTTGTCATTGTTTTGGACTAAATGGGTGTCTTATCTAAAATCATGATGAAAAGGTAATGTGTCTAAGCTAAAAAGACAAGGATGTGAGCGGAGCTTGACAGAACAGCTCTGCAACTCTGTGCATACAGAGCTTATACTAGGTCTACCTGGTCCAAACTGACATTTTTAGACGAGAGAAAAACAGAGAGAGAGAGAGGCTTTTTGGTGAACAAAGGAGATGGAAGTTGGGGATAGGGGCTTGAAATCCCTGTGGAATGGGCTGTCAGAGGACCTGCAGTGAGTTGAGCCTTTTGGGAGCCAGTTTTTCCTTGCAGTTAAGCTGGGCTAACTGCACAGAACAGCAGTGATTGACAGGCACAAGACCAGAAAGTTAAGATGCGCGAGCACACACACAGTCTCTCACACACACAGTCTCTCACTCACACACACACACACACACACACACACACACACACACACACACACACACACACACACACACACACACACACACACACACACACACACACACACACACACACACACACACACACACACACACACACACACACACACACACACACACACACACACACACACACACACACACACACACACACACACACACCTCTGTACAGTACATCTTCTTTCAGGATCTACAGTAGCTGGATTAACACTTTTAAAACAGATCTGTGCTCATATCTTCTGGCCTCTGTACCTTTTTCTGTGCGTAGCCTCTTGAAGGAGTCCGTCTTGGAGAGGCCAGGGTCAGAGATGACCTTAGAGCCCAATTTGACTGTCAGGTCGATGGAACGGTAACCCTGTGGCAGCTTCCGGTCATACAGGAGGGTCAACAGCTGGGCCAGTGTCATCTCTGCTGGGAGGGGCTGACCTAAGGCACAAAAAGAATCGACAACAAAAAGAAACATGATCAAATTAAGTGAGAGGGAGGAGGATGAAATGCAAGGTGTGATGGACAAAATCTAAGCGATTTTAAAAGTAAAGTGATCACAACTGCAAAAGTAAAGTGATTATCACAAACGTTCTTTGGTGCAAAAATGTCAGAAACATGACATCAGTGAGATCTCAAACATAACATAATATGTGGAGTTAAAAAAAATTGGGCTGCAAAGTGGCCTGAAAATTAGGGTGAAGGCCAGGACATCTAGTGTTCAAAATGTTGCCAGTGCAATATGTATCTCTATTATGTATACAGTATACGTATTAAACCATTTTACAGAAAACATTTTGGCCAGAAACTACAGTACTGATAGGCGATGGTCGCCATGGTTTACCGTTTGACCACAACACCTGCTAAATATTCATGGGCATGTTTACTTCGACAGCCCAGGGTCGAAAACACAACCCAGTGTGTCTGGCCAAAGGACATGCCAACTCATCAAGGAACACGGCTCAAGGAACTGACTGAGATTGATGTTACAGCTTCATTAAAGCGGCGTGGATCGATGGATACTGCACAGGCCAAGGGAAATCAAGTCTGTGTGTGTGTGTGTGTGTGTGTGTGTGTGTGTGTGTGTATGTGTGTGTGTGTGTGTGTGTGTGTGCATGCACGCTACCTGGAAGGAGTTTATGGTAGAGGTGGAAGACAGGCACACTGATGGTTTTGGCAGAGGGGTCCATATTGGAGGAAGCTGTCAGCTTGTCACTCATGACTCGACCCCTCCTAGATGGTGGCCGGGGTGGTGTGGATAGGGCACGCTTAGACTGGGACTTTAAACCTGGTGGGCGCACGCACACACACACACACACAGACACACACACACACACACACACACACAGACACAGTTCAGTTAAAACTTTTTATATTTTCAACATACTTTTGGCATTTGTATGACCAATCTCCAAAAAGATGTACAATTTTGACTTGCAGAGATCCGTTTTAGCCAAATGTCATTCATTCCTTCTCTGGCAACAAGCCCGCTTCATAAACACCATCCGTTTAGCATTCACTGTCACTCCTGTGCAGAGTCAAAGCGGTCTAATCTCTATCCCCTAAATGAGAACAGCGCAAGGCCTAGAGGCTTTGCAGACAGCTTAACATTTCAATGATACTTATTTGCGCATATAGGCTAAACGATTCTATTTCCATGTGAATGGTGGAAAAAGGGGACTGAGGGGTAGCATGTGATTGGTCAAAAGGGACTGAGGGGTAGCATGTGATTGGTCAAGGAGGTAAATGGAACTGAACCAGGCACCTGAGGCCACAACAACGCTGTAGTTGTCTTGGAAACCACTGTCGGCTTTCATCTTCTCCTTTTCCTCGTGATTCTTTTTCTCCTTGTCTTCCTTCTGTTCGTTAATCAGCTTTGCTGTGATACTTGGGGTGTCTAATAGACGGAGAAAAGAAGGTACAAAAAAGGAGAGGATGTTTTGTTTTTTTGAAAAATGATAAAACATTGTTCAAGTTAAGAGCCTTCTATCTCCTTGTGGTTATCATTATGTGCAGATGACGTGCGGTTCGGTTTCATTACAAAAAACAACCAGGAAAAAAGGGAAAGGAATCAAGAGGATACCGATGGCACTATTTCAGGGTTTATCATGACAACTGAATGCAAAAACAAAGCTAGATTGAAGTCCGGTGCCTAATGCAATTTGCTAAATGCCTAAATTGTAAATTGTAAATTGTAAATGCAGGACCAATGCAGCTGAATCTTATTGAAGTCAGGTGCCTATGCAGGACCAATGCAGCTGCCCTAACTCTTCAACTACCGGCATGTGCACTGAAGCCTCTCCAACTGATCCAAAACTGTGGAATGCACTTCCCGTTGCAATCAGAACTGCAGCATCACTCCCGATCTTCCGCCGTAGTCTGAAAACCCACCTTTTCAGACTCCATCATGGCCCATAGCACTTACCCTACCCCCCTTAGACAGCACTTCTTAGACTTATATAGCATTTGAAACAGACTTATAGCATGTCATGTAGACAGCACAATAAGTGCATTGTATGTAGTCATAGCACTTCATAGTATATATGTATAGCATATATGTATAGTTTATATGTATAGTGTCATTATATAGATATGTTCTAGTTCTAGTTTATATGTATAGTGTCATTATATAGATATGTTCTAGTCACGTTCTTAGCTTACGCATGTTTCGCGATAAATGCATTTTACATATGTGATGTATTCCCATGCTTTTTGTTCTTGCCTAATGTAAGTCGCTCTGGATTAAGAGCGTCTGCTAAATGCCTAAATTGTAAATAAATTGTAAATTGTATCATGGTCCGCTGCTGTCTACTACAATTTGTTCTGTTGCAATACATTGTGAGGTCCTGTTGTCCTTGTGTGCCAGTACTGTATACTTACTCCTTAATATACGCCAACCACTCATCATAGACGAATAGTAAATAAAGTCACATCGAATTTATAGATGAACTCATATGAGCTTATAGACTGGCTATTTTTGCCCTATAATGACATACACAACATGGGGACACCAGGTTGAAAGTGGTTACGATGTACTATACAGCTGAGCTGGTGTACTTGAATGAATAAAGACATTGTGATGAATTGCTGTTGTGGGATGGTATGGCCCACCAGGTCTAACATCAGTGTCTATATGCATCAGAGTGGGATGGCCCACCAGGTCTAACATCAGTGTCTATATGCATCAGAGAGGGATGGCCCACCAGGTCTAACATCAGTGTCTATATGCATCAGAGTGGGATGGATGGCCCACCAGGTCTAACATCAGTGTCTATATGCATGGCCCACCAGGTCTAACATCAGTGTCTATATGCATCAGAGAGGGATGGCCCACCAGGTCTAACATCAGTGTCTATATGCATCAGAGTGGGATGGATGGCCCACCAGGTCTAACATCAGTGTCTATATGCATGGCCCACCAGGTCTAACATCAGTGTCTATATGCATCAGAGTGGGATGGCCCACCAGGTCTAACATCAGTGTCTATATGTATGGCCCACCAGGTCTAACATCAGTGTCTATATGCATCAGAGTGGGATGGCCCACCAGGTCTAACATCAGTGTCTATATGCATCAGAGTGGGATGGCCCACCAGGTCTAACATCAGTGTCTATATGCATCAGAGTGGGATGGCCCACCAGGTCTAACATCAGTGTCTATATGCATCAGAGTGGGATGGATGGCCCACCAGGTCTAACATCAGTGTCTATATGCATCAGAGTGGGATGGCCCACCAGGTCTAACATCAGTGTCTATATGCATCAGAGTGGGATGGATGGCCCACCAGGTCTAACATCAGTGTCTATATGCATCAGAGTGGGATGGCCCACCAGGTCTAACATCAGTGTCTATATGCATCAGAGTGGGATGGCCCACCAGGTCTAACATCAGTGTCTATATGCATCAGAGTGGGATGGATGGCCCACCAGGTCTAACATCAGTGTCTATATGCATCAGAGTGGTATGGCCCACCAGGTCTAACATCAGTGTCTATATGCATCAGAGTGGTGACATGGAGCCTAATGGAAGCTATAGCGGGGCTATCAGAGGCAGTTGGTGAAGATCTCCCTCTCCACTTCACTTATCAGAAAAGGCAGCCTCCACAGCAGATAATGCAGAATTAGAGACTCTAAAGCCCAAACCAAATCAATGATTCGAGATGCAACGAAACCACTTTAGTGTCCTCACAGCGGTCCGATATGTCCCGCTGCACGTTGACGCATGCCAATTCAAAGGAGCTTTATTGGCATGAGAAAATGCTGGTTTCCATCCAAGTTATCCGTCCGTCTTTGTATGTGTGTCACACTAGCCGGATCTGCAATGTGTGTGTCTGGTATGGGGTGTGTGCGTGGCTGCGTGCGTGTTGCACTCGTTAAGTCAGGTCGCAAAAACACGTGTTGCCACGGAAACCCAGCGGTTTACCCTACGTCTCAAAAATCATTGCTGTAGAAACAAATATTCGTTGTAGCAAGTCGCGCCTTGGCGCTCGTGTGCAATATGTGCACCATTCTGTCGCAGGTAGTTGCAAGGAGTTACATGGCGAATCATTGGTGTGGTTTGGGCCTAAGGGGAATCGCCATGCTGTGCTTAGCTAAAATCCTGGTAAGGTTTTCCTGCTCAACATCAGGATGTGGGTGTACTGTACTAAACTTACACCCACCTGTATTCACTCATTTGCTAAAGCCTCACGTTGAGACACGCGCCTAAACGAGGTAGAGGCACGTTTCAGGTCTTTAGCACCACCTTCGTTGTTAAATGTTTTGTTTTACAGCATCCATCCATCCACCTATCTATCTATCAGTCCGTTTCCCCTCTTCAAACTAAAGTGGTGTATCATGTCTTCTATCTGTTGTTCAAGGTCCCGGGAGGAGAGCCATTCATCACACACACACACACACACACAGCACTGGCTAACAGCTAGTGCTGCTAACGCTACACGGCGGAGCCTCACCGCTGAGCTCTCTCGACCTTGACGACCAGATAATGTCCCGACGGTAAAAGGTTTCTCTCAAATGACATGAGGAGATTACGCTTTAAGACTCAAAAGTGGTGTTAGTTTTTAAATGGATTTGGGACTATTTCACTTCTGTCACGGAAATTCACCCGAGTCCAGGTTGGAAATAAAATCCACTGCATTCTTTCTAATGAAATCTATTGCGTCACTTCTGTTACGGAAATTCACCAAACACGGCTGAAACGGCCGCGAGGTTGTGACACAAACGCACGTAATACGCACAGAAAAAGGTACAGAGGCCAGAAGATATGAGCACAGATCTGTTTTAATAATCAGACCAATATGGGGGGGACGGGGGGGGGACACAACGGAGACAGTGCTTCTTTCACCTGACAAATATCACTATGTGATCAATTCTTGTTTGGTGGTTACCGATTCAAATCTTTTGTTTCTCTGAATGGGGAAAATATGGGAGCTGTGGTTTGTCCAATCAGCCCTGTTGCTAACAAACTGGATGTGAGTGGACACAGCATGCAGCTGCTGGTAAAGGTCAATGTTCATACACTGAGCGAAGAGACATGGTGAAGTCAGACTTTTGTGCCTGTGTGTTTCCATGCATGCACTGTGACACAACATGGAACATATATGTTCCATATCGTGTCCAAGTGCATGCATGTATGTAACAGGCATGTTGAGTGCATGACTGTGACAATGTGTGAGTCACTGTGTGAGGTACAGACACGGGCCATTAACTTCAAATATGTCTGCAAGGGGGATCAAATGCAGTGTGGGTTTATACACACACAGTATATAATATGATGCTGTGTGCTTGAATGTAGGACACTGCTGTGCAGTGTGCACTCACCAGATAAGGGACAATACAATATTGATAAGTCGGGCACTGAAGCACCAAGCCTCAGGGCTTGGTCCGGCCTGTACAATTACCATACTTTGAGGCCTGAAAACCTGAAAAGGTGTCATTATGTGGCACAGGCTGATGTGTTGGATGCAACTTTACTCAGGTATCTACAGGTAGTTTGTTGCAGTCCGACCTACCTAACCCGCGTTATTAAAAACAAATTGGCCAAAACTCAATCAAAAATCGGTGATTGAAAATCAGCGAATATGGCCGTTTTCAAGATGTTTTGGCCATTATCTCTGGAACGATACGTCCAATCTGCCCAGTTCAAAGCTTGTTGAATGTGTGACTTTGAAGTCTTTAAACGCAAAATGAGACCTTTTCAGGTTTCTAGGACTAAAAGTATGGCAATTGTTCGGGCTGAGCCTCGGGCCGGCCCAGTAGGGCCCAGTAAGGGCCGGGCCATCATTTTCAGGCCCGTTTGAGAACTCTATGCTCAACACTAATTGTCTGTAAATACTGCTAGCCACATATATGGCACTACTGTTTAAGGATATTCTGCATTATACTGTCAAACAACATATTTTAGACGGAAACACCAGCCCTCACTCGGCGAGAGAGAGTGAGATAAATTACTTCATCCATGTGATAAACTGGCCAAGGAAGGACCAAATCTGGATATGCTGACCGACACTTTGTGTTGTCAGCGCAATAACCCTGTCAATGCAAGAAAAGCTAATAACAGCACTATTCTGCATGTTACCAGCTCAGTGGCCTTGTGGTTAGAGTGACTGCCCTGGGACTGGGGGGGTCAGGGTTCGATCCCCGGCCGGGTCATACCAAAGACTCTGAAAAATGGGACCCAGTGCCTCCCTGCTTGGCACTCCGGCAATCAAATCGTTTATAGAAATGAGCCACAAATGAGGTAATGCAGTTACAAAGTATGTTTTGGGTGAAATAAATAACATTCACGGGACCTGTTACATAGTGATTATTCACTTCCTGTTTCACCGTTTCCGAGAAGCAGCTTTCAGAATAAGACGGTTAACATTTGAGTCAATGGTGGCGTTCTACGAGTATCAATTCAGCCACCAGATGGCGGTGTCTGTGGCGAATGAGTTAAGGATTGGATTGAGGGTAAGTCCCTGCAACATAGTAGCATCATGTCCAGGGGGTGTACTTGTATGGCCTCATGGCTCAGCAAGGCTTACTTATTCTGCATTTTACTTCACTACTGAAAATAATGGCAGATTACAACACTAAATATACATATTCACTCAAGTCTAAGAGCAAGAGTTGTAGTTGTACATCAACAGCGGAAACAGCTATTTCCACCAATACATTTCTTATTCAAACATACCTGATACCCGGTCTAGGACCTCCGCCAGCGTTGTGGAGATGGGCAGATGGAGGGTGCGGTACTTGTGGCCTGCTCCATACATTGGGTGCTGAATCACATGGCTGGTGGCGTTAATGCGTCCTTTGTACAGCTAAAAGGTATAGGTGAAAGAGATAAGGAAGTCAGATGTAAAATAACAGAAGCATATTTGAACAGATTATGATGCAGATGTAGCTCAGGGTGATTGAGGGTGCACGTAGCACAAAACAAAACACAAGATAAACTGCTGCTGCGTATGGGAGCATTACACTTGGTAGTTGTAGGCGGGCAATGAGAGATGATTCTTCTGAAAGCCCATCAGAGGGAACTGTGCTACATTCAACATAAGCCTCCCACCGCTTCTCTCTTCTGTTCCTGTGCTTCTCCCCACCACACACGCACTGAGCTTTCTACCTATAGCTTTATTGAAGTTGACATTTATTCAATGTGTGCATCATCGTGGTCGACATTTACTGCTTACTGTGGCCTACGGGTGACAGACATGGCACTGCCACTTAGACTAAGTCTCACACACACACACACACACACACACACACACATACATACAGTCCTCCTATATATAAACACCTCAAAGTTCTCTGCAAAGTGACACAAAACCAGGGCATTTCAAATGAGAGGACTTCCAGGAGATCTGCTACGCATCACTTGGGATAAACATCATGGCGTTCTGCCGTCATAATCACCCAACCGATATAAAGAGTCTAATTTGATTGACAGACCAATCAGATTGCCAAGTGCCGTTTGAAATGAGCAACACTGTCTCTGGTTTTTGCTCTTGATATTTTAATGCTGATGAACTCAAGAGTTAGATAAGCCTGTCATAATTATTACATAATCGCCTAATCGCAATTATTTGAGATGATCGCAATCATTTACATTATTTGTCAATCATGATCATTTCCATGACATCGCAATCATCTACATTATTTGTCAATCATGATCATTTCCATGACATTTTCTTTCATAAAAAAATGAATTGTGGAAAGCAGATCTACAAGCTCAAAACATGTCACTACGTGACATGTTTTGAGCGTGTAGATTGGCTATTTCCACTATTCATGTTGGCTTTTCTGTAAGTGACCTATAACGTTATTAAATTATGTAAATTATTTGTCACATATCTGCCCTGTGCACCTTTTGTTTGTTTTTGAAGGGCACAAGCCCCTCCTATATACAGGTTTAATGTTTGTTTTTGAAGGGCACAAGCCCCTCCTATATACAGGTTTAATGTTTGTTTTTGAAGGGCGCTAGCCCCTCCTATATACAGGTTTAATGTTTGTTTTTTCTTAAACAAACATTAAAAACGTCATTGACAATGAAGGGTCTAGAAAACTCTAGCAGTGATTCTCAACCCCTTTAATTTCAAGGACCCCCAGTTTGACATGCATTAGTCTAAGGACCCCCATTTAATGACATTTCTATCTCTGGGACGCCCAATTCATATTGTAAAAATCAATGTTAATTTAACTCTGAGAGTGTACAAATTGACCCTAACGAGAGTTACAGACCCATAAGGGTCCATTTGGTTCCAAACTATAATTTAGCTGGGGACCACCTGGAACTCCCTCAAGGACCCCTGGGGGTCCCCGGACCCCACTTTGGGAACCACTGGCCTAGATGTGCCTAATTAGGGGGATAAAGGTTGATTCAGGTTCATTTTCATGATCAGTCAACCCATTAAGACCAGAGTCTGATTCAAAAACATCCGTTTTCCGAGAAAATAAATGATGTTGCTATAGTATATCAGTGATTCTCAAACATTTTCATATCAAGGACCCCAAAAATGATATACATTTGGACAATGGCCACCGACCAAGCAAATCTTAGCAAATCAGGACGTAATATAAAAAATCTGACAGACACGACTTACACATAATAATGTCTACTGATTTGCATGATGTTTGGACAAAATCTTTAGGAATAAAAAAAAATGGCACACGCTACCAGGAGTATGCGTGCACAGTTTCGCGCCAATCGGTCCAACGGTGCCAGAGATTAGCTGCTCAGAGACACACACGCAGGCCACTTCATTTGTAAATGTAGGTGGTGAGTCCGGAAGGCGCGGAGGGAGCGCTTGTTTTACCCCAAGTTCAACTCCCGCTGCTACCACTATTTTTGCTATGAGCTTGTATATCTGCTATTTTTGAATAGCAAACCAATTTGCAATATACTGTATATACTAAAATTACAGATGCTTTCCTGGTTTTAATGGGTTAAAAGAAACATGGACTAGTATTTCATGTATTATGATTTTTTTTAAATTGCCATAAAATTGCAAAAGGGATGCCAGTGGGGTTAATTTTCAACTCAGTTATGTATGTCATCTTGCACAACGTTGTGGCTAGAAAAACAGATTTCTGACCATGACCAGAAAATGGCCTTCACCCATACATGTTTATCAAGAGGGAAAAAAGAGTCAATAGCCTAGCCCTAGATTAATGAGGACAATGAGATGTGTTGGAGGTTAGAATGGAATTAGCTTTGGCCAATTGAAATCAATCCTCCCCCCCCCCCAAAAAAAAACCGGCTCTCCTGACAACTAATCATTGAGCAGTATAAAATATGAGGCATTAACATGCCGGTTAGCACAGAGAGACCAGACATGTCATCAGTCTGTGGTAGTGACAGTATTACCAATTGGAATCTGCAGCTTCTCCTCCCCATTGTTACGCTGTCCCCTTGTGGTCAATTGGGAACACTACATCGGTCGTTCACATTGAAAGAGAACCACCACATGATTTACCGGTATATATATATATATATATATATATATATATATAAACAGAAAAGTGTGTCCACCAGGTTCGCTAGCCATGGCCCGCAAATTGTGGAAGGCGGTCTTAGCCAATTGGAACGGGATCTGAAAAATCTGAGTAATACATAATTAATACATCATTTGTAAAGATTTCAGTTTTGGACAAAATCTGTAGGAATAGTAGCAAAAAGGGTGTTTTGAAAAAACACTGGCAGAAAATGTCATCTGGCATCTGATGGAACAATGCAGGCCAATTTGAAACAAGAAATCTGACGGATACATCTTGATCACATGAATACAGAGGGAAGATGGACCAATTTGAGTAGTGGCAAAATTAGAAAACGCAAAATAGCAGGTGAAAATATGCAAAGGCCTATATGGGAAGTTGAGTAATGATCCAATAATCCAGGGGGAAACTCATTTTGATTGTATGACCTGTGTTTCAAGAGTTATAGGCCAAAACGTGAATCGGCCTGTTATAGCGCGACCATGAGGCCGATTTGAAAAATGCAGGATGGCATTTCTTCCTTGGCCTAGTGGGAATGTGCGTGCAAAGTGCGTTCATGATTTGAGGCCCCTCCTACAAACTTTAGAAGCAAATCTTAGCAAATCAGGACGTAATATAAAAAATCTGACAGACACGACTTGATCACATATAGAGGTAATGTCTACTGATTTGTATGATGTTTGGACAAAATCTTTAGGAATATAAAAAAAGTGGCACACGCTACCAGGAGTATGCGTGCACAGTTTCGCGCCAATCAGTCCAACGGTGCCAGAGATTAGCTGCTCACAGAGACACACACGCAGGCCACTTCATTTGTAAATGTAGGTGGTGAGTCCAGAGGCCCGGAGGGAGCGCTTGTTTTACCCTGTTTTACCCCGAGTTCAAATCCTGCTGCTACCACTATTTTTCCAACAACCACAGACTACTTTTTTACAATTTTTTGACAATAAGGTAGTTTTTGTGAGGTTAAGGTTGTTAGGTTAGGTTTAGGCATAGTTTTTGTGAGCTTAGGGTTAGAGTTAGGCGTTACATTTACTTGTGTGCGGTCAAGATGAACACAGCAGGGCCCCACTGACAACCAATCACAAACCGATTTTTGGACTCGCCACCTATGAACACAATATTCGTTTCAGCCACGCCTGAGGCCTGGTGGAGACAAGAATCAGTCTACAGTAGTGGCTCAGTAGTTAGAGTGGCTGGGAGTTATAAGATTCCCACTTCCCCGGGGCGGCAGTGGCTCAGGGGTAGAGTGGCCGGTAGAACCTTGAGATTCCCAGTGCGATCGTGGGCTCCCCCAGAGTTAGTGTTGAAGTGTCCTTGAGCAAGATACTGAACTGAACCCCTAATTGCTCCTGATGCGCAGGTTGGGTCCTTGCATGGTTTCCTCCGCCATCAGTGTGTGAATGTGTAACACACTGTGGCAAGTAATGTGTTAACAGTGTTCTGCCTTTGCACTGTGTATGAATGGGTGATGAATTTGAGTGGTCGGAAAACTAGAAAAAGATAATATAAATGCAGTACACTTTCCATATATTTAAGATGACTAAATATATTCAGTTATATTGTTTGGCATATATTCTTACATACAGTACATATATAGTAGACCTGGTAAGTTTAATTGTTAGTACCGGTATATAGCTTGCTAGCCTTATTCCTGACATTCCCATACCCCAACCAAGACCTGGTCTCCAAAAACAAATGGATCCGTAAGGTTAAAGATCTAATAAGGGTCCATTTGGTTACCAAGTGTCCATCATTTAGCTGGGGACCACCTGGAACCCCCTCAAGGACCACTGTAAGAATGTAATAGCCACATTAGCCAGCACTCCGAAAAATAGCAGATCTACAAGCTCATAGCGTGCCACTGAGTGGAAAACTGTCAGGATGTAGAAGACATTTTTAGAATCTGCTCTCAGGTCAAAATGGGTTAAGGAAATAGATCAGTTTCATCATATTTCGTTATATAAAACATTTCTGCTATGACCAAAATACTGACTCAAGTTATCGGGAAAAAAATAAATAATTTGTAGTATTAATTAGCACGTTTCAAAAAGTGCTGCACAGAACGGCACCACCACAGCCCATGTACATTATTGCCAAGAAATCTGAAAAGGTCAACTAGACAGACATTTAGAGGAGCTTGATCAAAATGAGCATGACAATAAACCTAGTTGTGTTGAGCTCAACTGAAGAATGCCTCATCACTATAAATAGAAATATACTGTAGCCTACACGCTTGCAGCGGCTCTTCCCACTCTGGCATCATCCATCAGCTATGCTGCAGAGTTGTTGAAAACGCTAGCAGTTGAAAAATGCATGTGAAATTTGCAGATGTACGGAGTAGCTAAATCTATCCATTTAAAAATTGTTATTTTTCTTTTCTTTTTTTAGCTAGCAAGACAGATTTGTGTTCATATGTGTGGAATGTACTCTATTTGGAAAAACCCAGGATCTCCAGTAGAAAGTCATTCTTAAGCTCAAGTTGACTCAACAGGGACTAAAAAGAGATGACAATAGCAAATTAATGAATACATGTAGATTATATATTTGATTTTGTTGGTAACTGCTGCATAATCACAACAGTGCACTCAAGGGTGTGCTTTACCGTAAGTATTGGCACTTCAGAGATGCTTATGGATCTCATCTCATTCCTGATCACTGCTATGCCAATAATGTTGGAAAAGCACACTCTCTCTCTCGAGGCGCTCGGGTGACGCAGTGGTGAAGTGCCTGCCCACCCACCGCCACGGAGGTTGTGGGTTCGAATCCACCGAGGTGCATCCGGCTTTGTCAGGTGTCTATGCGAACACAATTGACCTGTGTTCAGGGAAGGGAAGCCGGGCGGTCACTGCACGTACTCCTAGTGGGTGGGAGGACTAGGAAGAAGGCTCTACATACTCCCTCCCGGTGGGGGCTCCTCACTGGTCAGTAGGATACAACAGCAGTGACAACCAAGCCCCCAGTAAGGCTATCCAACGTTGAAGATGCCACTACCTACTGGCGAAATGTGGAATTGCAGCACTTAATGGAAGTGGACAGACGTTCATGACGTCACGTGAAAAGCCCGGACCTCAATAACTTCCGCTCGCTCGAGCCATTGAGTTCCACTGAAATTAATAGCGGGGGGGCGGGGCTAACGCTCCAGTTCGGTCTCTATCCTTCTTTATACTCTATGGTGACAACACAGCAATGTGTGTGGGGAGGAATCAATTGTCATAATGACTACATTGGGGAGTAAAAGGGTGTAAAAAAGAATTGGCTACTCTAAATAAAAAATAAATAAAGCACACTCTCTCATGTAATAGCGTTTCATTCTACAATTTATAATTCTCACCTCTCCACTTTCTAAATGCAGTCCCTGCTCCCTGCCTATCGACTGATGGGGCGGCTGCTGTTCCTGCTGAGTTACAGACAGAACACACAATACATTATTTCCAAAATAAAAAAAATACAAATACTTTCAGGGTTTATATTTCTCATAATTGAGGAGAAATTTTAAACAGTGAAGCAGTGCATGACCTCTTGTTAACAGAAAAGCCAACGAGAGAGGGAGAAACAGATCTAAGTATACAGCTTTCATATTAGTTTGTTTAACAGCAATTGGGCACTGTTTCTGTTTCCTAGTGCGTGCCGTTTCTCCTTTTTTGTTATAGAACGTTATTTTTCGGACTGTGAAAAGTGGAGGGATTAGCAGGGGGGGGGCATGTCCTCCCCTGTGCCCTGTTCCCCATGTACATGTTGCCCCTGCGTTTCAGTATTTTAGATTCAGGCAGTGCCTAGCCCATAACCTGTACACAAAACAGTTCACAAGACCATTTACCCAACATGTCAGATAAGTAGAAACCCTAAGCAATAGCCTAGCCCTAGAATAGACTGTTATAGACTGTTACCTTAATAATGGACAACTTTAGAATAAATTGTTTTTTTTCCTTCTATACTGGCGGCATTTGAAACTACTGGCTCAACCATTTTGAATTCAGATTCTGAGACATAAAACTTCAGTTGCTAGGAGTAACACTAATGACATCACTATATCTGTCTGTGAAGGGTAATTCTCATTTTCTAAAGATAAGTTGAGGTCACAAGTGGGGCATAACATCAACATCAGCTCTATACGTCCACGTATGATAACAGCATCCTAAGGTTAGCAAGGAATATCACCTCTAATACTAGCCATGTCTTGTATGGAGAGTATAGGTTGCTGCCTTCAGGAAGGAGATATGGTGTTCCAGCATACAATAAGGTCAGACTGAAGGTCTTTTGTCCATCAATCAACTCTGAGGCTTAATCAGGATTTTGGCCAGAACTAGACTGAGCTGTGGACATTGCTTTCTACCCTTATGTTCTCAATGTATGTAACTGTATTTTATTTCTATTTTTTGTCCTGTGTTATGTCAAATGTGTATATGTGTTGCATACAAGGCCGCTGGGTCGCAAAACGAATTTCAGTGCGAACTGACAAAGTAATATATCATATCATCTCTACTCCTACCAAAGGCACGGAGTGGAGACAGAATGTGAAACTCACCGGACAGGGAGACTGGAGGAAAACCGTGACCTTCTCATCCTCCAACATGAGCTGCAAGAAAAGCCTACGAATGAAGCCTGAGATGTTGCCAGACATGGGCACGTTCCCTCGCTGGGGTGCCGACTGGAAGAGCTCACACAGCACCTGGTACAGAGAGAACGCCACGCGTCAAGTTACGCTGTTCACACGCTGTGTATTACAACAAGCTGGAGACCATTGGAGAAATGTTTGGACAGAAATTGGATTCAATGCCATCGCGAAGCACTGAAATATACCACAACGACTCAAACATTATCATTGAAATCATCAAGACCCCAGACTGATTCAAGATGCCTTGACAATAAGTTAGAGCATTCATTCATTCAGCATTAAAAAAGGAAATCTGAATCAAAAAGATTGACAATGCAAGGTGGAATTGTCTAAAATTCAACTCCTGCCAAAATGAGAGCGATCATAAGCAGACCTGTGCCATGAGCCGCTGGTTGTTGGGGTGGCAGGAGATGCACTGCAGGAAGAAGGCCACCGTGGCGTTCTCCAGAGCGGTCCTCTGCTGTGTGGTCAGCCCACCGGCCCGGCCCGCGGCTGCCAGTGAGTAGCGGGACCCTGAAGGTTGTGGCTGGGGTGGAGGGGGGCACGTAGCTGCACCCATCGCCTGAGCACCAGTGGCACCAGCAGTGGCTGCACTGGCACCCGCCGCGCTGGCACTGGAGTGACAAAGCAGGAAGAGCAAGGCTGTCCACAGTGGGTTGACCTCAGGTCCTCCTAACCAATCTTTCATGGCGTGACTGTTCCCCACTTCTGTCAGGAAGCGCAGCACTGGGGCGGCCAGCTCTGCCGACAGAGGTGGCCGGCTGGGTGGAGAAGAGGCGGAGGACGTGTGGGCATGGTGATAGTGGTGGTACCGTCGGTCGGCCTGGGCAGAGGCCGCTGCAGGCAGAGGCAGGTCAGCACTGGCCAGAAGGCCACAGCAGAGCTGGGCCAAGCTCCGGACCAGGAGGGAGGGCAAGCCAGAGTCCAATAGCTGCTTAATGGCTCCCGGAGACTGTGAAGCAGCCGCTAGCGTCGCCAGCTGCGACTCTGACAAATTGACCGGTGGTCTCGCGTGCTTAGAGTCATCTGTGAGTCCCGCCGAGGCGGTCGCTGTGGCATTGGCATCGTGCTGCTTCTTGCCATCGTCGGTCATGGAGAGGCGGTGGTGTTGTGTCTGGGAGTGGCTGGCATTGGGCGCCACGATGCCCATCCAGGACATGAGCAGGGAGAAGTAATTGGGGTGGATGTGGCACATGGAACAGAGCAGGCTATCCACAGCCTTTTTCAGCACAATGCTGCAGGGCAGCGACATGGACCAGTTGTACAGCAGCCTGTCAGGGAGAGATGGATAAGGAGAGCAAATGAGGACAAGCGAAGAGTGAATACGGTGACAGCATCAACACAAAATAATCAACGTCGTTAGGATTATGGTCAGTCATGTTACATTTAAGAAATAGGCGGTCAAGAATTGGTTTCATTTGCTATTGCAATGGAAATACTCCATTGCTAGCCGTAAGTGAAAACTTTGTTTCCAAAAATGGCTGTAAACTATTCATGTTCACAGAGTAGCAATGCAGTATTCATGCCCACAGGGGCATGTCTGCAAGACATTTAATGGGGCTAAGAGGTTTCACATCAAACAACCAATTCAGGTTTTTACATTTTAATTTGATGTCACGCGAGGTTCTTGTGAAATAATTGAAAACTGTGTAATTGTCACCACGGTTACTGAGAAATGTCAACTGGAAGCTTGTTGCATCAATCGTGTTAGCAAGCCAACATCTGACTGGCTGGATAGCTGAACCCATTAGCATTGCTACAAAATGCAACAAGGTTAACCGTAGGGCCAATATAAAACTGTTTCAACTAACTTATTTTTGCAAGAACCTTGGGATGTGATGTCAAAGCTCTACTCACTCAAACAGCTCTCTGTCCAGCAGCACAGGGAGGTCATAGTCGACAGGCAGCTCATAGCTGTGCCACAAGATTGCCGCAACACAGTGGAGGTGGGAGGGTGAAGGCATGAGCAGGCCATACTCCCTCAGAGACGAAGAGGCCGAACACGGGCCCATGTAGCCAATGGGACCGCTTCGTTTGTGGGCTGCCACCCTCGATGAGTCATGGACCCACTGCAGAAGCGCCTGAACCCTGGAGGATATAACAAAGGTGGCAAAGTTAGAAGATTCATTTTCTGATGACATCCTTGTTGGAATTCTGTTTAGTTTTTTCCAGCTGCCAGTTGGTTCCTGTCTGAGCTACCTTTTCGATGTGGTTCACAGTGATATTCAGAAACATCCTACAGTATGTGCAACTCTATTCTTCAATGATTATGCTCCTGATTGATGTACTGTACCTGTCTTTGGTGCCAGCGTCTTGGGTGGTTCCCAGCTGGTAGAGAATGTCTATGGTGGAGTCTGAGGAGAGGCCATTGAGTCGTCCAAACAGGAGGGGACTGTTCAGATCTACATAGAACGCATGAAGAACACATCATTAGGACAGTCCATTGATTGTGTATGATCATTTAATTCATGTCTTCCAGTCTTAATTGCCTCCTCCTCCTCATTACAAGTTTTTAATTGCAACAGAATACAGTTCCACTCTAGGCATTTTTTTCTGGTCAACATACAGTAACTGTAAGTTACCTAACAATTAAGAATGAGAATCATCTTACTAGCAGGGTCGGTGCCGGATGCGGCACAGTTCCGGAGAAGGATGTCAATGAGCTTGAGTCCAATGCGGGTGGACTGCAGGCCTATCTTGACCAGCACCGCCTCAATGTTGGGCGAGTGCATGCCACAGTAGGGCGACATCAGCAGGGCAGCGCAGGTCTGCAGCAGGTTGGCGGTGGGCGCAGCGGCACTTGCCATCATGGCCTCCAGGTCACTGACGTGAGTCAGGCAGTGGTGGAGCAAACGCAGCCAGCCAATACTACAGGACAAATGGGGTGGTTATGTACAAAATATCAAAAAACTCAACTTACTAGTAACACCATCAGGAGCACTGAATACCTGTTGCTACCGTTATTAGCAATAATAATAATTATTAGAACTATTTTATTGGTTTTTTTTGTCATTCATTTTAAAGGAAAGGTAGCACTTTCAGTCGTGACTGAAACGTGACAAACTTTTGAATGCATCCAGTAGGGGGGGGGGAGTCTCAATCATAGATAAAAAGGTCCTTCGGCTCTGGGACGTGTGTATCACGAGAGTAGGAAACATGGAGGCAAGCTTTTGCCGGTCGTGCGTCACAGAGCGGAGTAGGCCAATCAGATGCAGAGAGGGGCGGGTCTTTTGGAGCCCCCCAAAAGCCCCTTTTGGTGTTTTAAAGCATTATGTTATACTTTAGCTATTGAAAAATAGCAGACCTACAAGTTCATATTGTAGGTCTGCTATTTTTGAAAAATCGTGAAAATGTGCCTCAAATCTTTGAATATATATTACAGAGTGAACATTTTAACTCAAATCTTTGCTTCTGGGGAGGTCCCTGGAACAACATATTTTCAGATGGCGGGGCGGAGGCATATTACATACATTTTTGGGGTCCTTGACATGAAATATTGAGCACCACTGATACAGAAACAAGGTTTCTCAGAAAACTAATTTCGACATCAGGCCTAAATGGGTTAATTGTATTGATGGGATAAATCATTGCACTCTGCAGATAATATACAGTATATCCAAATAATTATACAGTTTTACAGAGATCTGGAACACACAATACACGCAGATGTTGCCAACCTGGTTTTGGAGACCTGGTCCTCAGAAGGCAGGAAGGGATTGTTGACGGTGGCAGAGGATGTGTTCCCAAACGCCGTCAGTCCCAGGAGCTTGATCTGGGACAGGCCGAGGGTGCTGGCGTCACGGGGCCGATGGAGCCTCAGACACACAGCGGAAGCGACCTCTGCCTTCACCAGTTGGATCTTGATATAGGTGAGTCCACTGGTTATGACCGGTGTGGAGAGGGGCAGCATGTTGACCCCATCGGCACTGATCTCCACAGAGACGGAGGATGGGCATGCTGGAGGGGAAAACAGGTTGACGTGTCAATCTAAAATGCAGCACTGACGTTGACAGCGGTCACTGAAGTTGGATATTACACTCACGACTGTAAGAATACGGACACTGACGTTTGTCCACAGCAATACATTTTTTAGAGCAAACCGTAGTACTCTTTCAGTATTCTTTTATCAGCTGTCGCTGATGATATTGTAACTGCATTGGATAAGAAAAATCACACCCGTGTGAACTGAGTGGTGCAAATCCCCCCCCCCCCCCCCCCCCCCTCTCTCTCATTAGCAGGCAACAGTGCAGCACTATCTCTCTCTCTCTGTTTCTGGCACAACAGCGCCACTTTTGGTACTCATTGGTACTGGTGCTCATAGTCACACACAAACACACAAACGGTTGACACCGACATTGCTGTTCCTTGGAGTGGTTGCACCACTCAAAAAACACTGTTGCCATCTTTGTTGATCTATCTAAAGTGTTAAACACCTTTCTGGCCTTAACAGCCCATACATCCAAACGGAAAAGTACTATCCAATTGTATTAAACGTGTTAAACTCACTTTGCCACTTGATTTTACACTCACTTCCCTTTATGCATGTGCATACGCTCTATTGGTCTTAATAATGTGTCTTATGACTGGTTGTCTGGTTCTGTGATTATTTATCCGGGAGGCGCCAGTGTGGCGGACACTGAAGTTGGTCATATTCCTGTCTTTACCCGACTCCTGTCCTAAATATTCAATACTGATTTACATGACATGTATAAAGTACATGATTTGAGAACAGCATGGTACTTCAGAACAGAGCTCAATGGCATAGTGGCACATCAGAGCTTTTGTTGATGGAGAATGGAAAGGGGAATACCGTAAGCATGAAATACCCAGGCCTTTTGCAAATTTAATTCTTGCTCAAATGTATTACTTCCATTTTGAACAAGTGCAACAACAGCACTTTAGAACCTTGATGAGAAGAGAAAAGCTAGTCAGTCAATTGCCCGTTCTTACAGGTCCCATGGGGGAATTCAAACAAAGTTATTCAAACGAAATACAAAGGCAAATCACTCGTAGTCAAGGTTGCATATGGCTGTCAAAACAACACTTGGCAGTTCCCTTGGACACTTGTTGGGATTTTTTAACCACTGTGTTTGGACAATACTTTAGATGCATGTGTGGAATATATCCTTTGTATAGATAGTTCTTTTTTTTCTTCTCCACATTGCCAACTTATTTGTACAGCATGGATACAAGCTCAAGCACTCAATAGGACTCAATACTTAACCCATTTTGACCTGAGATCAGATTCTAAAAATGTCTTCTACATCCTGACAGTTTTCTGAAAAAGCTGTTTCTATGTCAGTCGTTCTTCGATTTTTCAAAAATAGCAGACCTATAAGCTCGTAGCGCGCCACTCGGTGGCGCGCTATGAGCTTGTAGATCTGCTATTTTTCAATAGCTAAAGCATGACATAATGCTAACACCAAAAGGGGTTTCCGCCCAGAATGGGTTAATGTTATCGCATGGTTCTTATAATATGGTGGGACTGTCCCATGTCTCCCCAGTAAAGTGTTCATCTGCATCACTAATGAGAAATGGGAGTGGATAGATGAGGCGGTCCTACTCACTGGCTAGGGAGGCTAGGTGTGGTTGGATGTGAAGCTCCTTCAGCAACACAGCAGCAGGAAGGTGGATGGTGAGGTCGCACCACGCCTCTTCAGGCAGGAAGATGTAGGACCAGGCGGCTGAGCGAGCTCGTCGGTGTGGAGGTGTAGCCTGGAGCAGGACCTCTGCAGGCTGGGCCGTAGGGCTGCTGGAGTTAATGGTGCCTGTGAAGGGACATGCACACAACGGTGATGATCTGGAGAACATAATGTACCGCATGCTGTACACAGCACGTCCAAGTTAAATGTACTATATGCCCCCAAGGCACATAGTTGACCTGTACACAGCACGTCCAAGTTAAATGTACTATATGACCCCAAGGCACATAGTTGACCTGTACACAGCACGTCCAAGTTAAATGTACTATATGCCCCCAAGGCACATAGTTGACCGAGTACTGTGTAGTGTACAGTGTAGTTCAGTAGTTCCTAAACCTTTTAGAAATTAGACTTTTCCCCCCAAGACCCAAACTAGTGAAAATAGAAGATATACGAGCTTGTACAGCTGCTATTTTCACTAACTTTATTTTTTATGTAGGAAAAGAAAAAAGGGGGACATTTACCCATAACAATTGGTTCGCAAGTTAATTTGTTAAGAGTACCTAGTGGAGCAAAGTTGTGGAGTCCCTCGGCATTGTCAGGCTCCGAGGTCATGACCCTGGCTTTAAGGCTGCCGTCTGCTGCCTTTCCTGGACCAGAGTCCAGGAACTTCATGATGGTGGACACCATGCTGCGTGCCGTGTTGACGATGGCCCGTGTGCTGGTCACCATGTTGTTACAGATCAACTGGACACCACCTGCAGTGGGAGACCACACCAGTAACACAGCTGATGAGACTTGAGCCACTGGTTGTTGGGACCCATTAAGACCTGAGAATTAATTCTACAAGTGCCTTCTCACACTTTCAAGATTTTTAATGGGTTAATCATAGGTGCTTTCAGGTATAGGCATGTGCCTATAGCACGCACGCAGGCTATGGGCCCCTGGGCCCCACGAGGGCCCTCATGGCCGTTCTGTATGTAGTTAGTGTTGGAAAGATTGATCCAGATGTATAGCAATGTGTATGTGTGTGTTTGCGTGCGTTTGTGTGCATATGCACCCATGTCATGGAAGGCCTTGAGAGCTTCGCTGGTGTCCAGCACTCGGAGGATGAACCACAGCAGAGGTTCAGATAGCTGACAGGTGGAAAGAGAACCCTGGAAAAGTGAAAAAATTAAACACACCATTTTGAATACGGCCAAAACCCACAGAATTTGTCACACATTTTATTTTTACCTCCATCAATTAAGTGTGTGCTAGGAAAATGTGTTGAGCATGCATGTTCTTTCCCCTGCAATGTCCCACTTAACACTCATTAAGATAAACACGTTATACACCTGAGATTAGGTAAAACAGGTCAATGTCATGTGTAATTTTGATAAACCATAAGAACGTTTTTCAGAAAGTGCAAACTCCTTTTCCAGAGCATCTGTGATGTACATAAACCCCCACGCTTTCATCGCGTGACCTTTCCTCACCTGTCTGCCCATGTAGCCACAGGCCATGTATGTGAGTATGGGCTGCAACATGACCTGGACCGACGTGGCCCTCTTGCTGAGAGTGGTGAGGATGGTGAACAGGCCGTCGCCCACAGAGATGGCATCTAGACCACCGTGGAAGTTCTCGTGTTTGGTCAGGTGAAGACCACTGGCTCCTACACAGAGGGAAAACCACCACCGTCAGCTGGTTTATCAACCAGATTTGAACACATGCAGTAATGGTTTCCCATACAGAATGCAGCAACCTGATAAGTGTTTTCCTCACGGCGTCGTCTTGCTTTTCTTCAGTTCGTTAAAGCATCATTTAAAGTTCATAATTTGAAATCGGAAGAAATAAAATAACTAATTGTTGTGAACAGGGGTGCAACAGTAAACCAATATTATATTGATATTTTAATTGAAAATAGTGGATAGCGCTATTTTTGTGCGACACCGTTGTACGACAAAATAGGGCTTAAGTGGTTAATGAGACTAATCGTTTTTTTATATATATTAACTCTCATTGACTCATTGATAAAAGCACATCTAAACTAAACGTGCTTGAATTATTTGATTAATCAAAAAAGTAATCAACACAAGAATTTCATGAATAATCGATAGTTGCAGCCCTTTTTGTGAATACATTTAATGTGCTGTGTAGAATAGTGGGAGATAAACTCAGTAACTACAGTAGGACTCTCAACCTACTTCTTTCAGATTGCCTAAATTAAAAGATTGACCTAATTTCCTTCATTTGACACTTCTGTCTCCTGAACATGAGGAATTTGAAAAGTGAAAGGTTTCTGCACCTGGGTTCACCTTAATGACTTATTTATGCCAAATGCATTCCACCAGCCAGTTAATGGCCTAACTTGTGACTAGTGGTATAATTTGATTTGATAATTTGATATTAACCGTTTCCTCATAAGGGCCAGGTACTTGGAGTAAAAATTCAAAACACATTTAAGTCGAGGTCAGGGCTTACTGTACATGTTGTAATACTTTGCTTGATATTTGTAAATAAAAGCACATTGCCTTGTTGAAATGTGCTAAACAAATATATTAATATTTTCCTTGCTACATAGATACTACATTTTACCTTCTTTAAAATGACCCAAAACAATACAACAAAAAACAAGCGTAGTACTGTAGGTGCTTTGGAGTGTCTGGTGCAAGAATGTTTCCAAGACAAAAGTCCTATTCTCATGTATTACCCATGATTATGAGAAGAAGAGTCTGCAACACTGGTTTATTGTTTCAGAAGCAATAAACCAGAGGAGCTGAGTAATAAGCAGTGTTGCAGACTCTATTCTTCTTCTGGATTGTGCATGCACCATTACCTCTTACCTATGATCATGGCCATGGCACTGCTGTTACACTGGCCCAGGGCTGAGAGGATCTGACTCATTATCTGTTGATTGGCCAGGACCAGGTCAGCCACGCCCGCAGCCGGTCCCTGATTGGCCGTGGACCCTCCAGCTACGCCCTCTTTGCTGCCACACACCTTCTCCTCATCCGACACACTACTGTCAGCCGTCCCGCTGCCTGCCGGCGGCAGCCGCCCACTGAACTCTTTGTCCCCCGATAGGGGCAGCTGCACCAGCACGTTGACCAGCTTGAGGAGGTCAAACATCAGCTGGTCACGCGTGGTCTCGCCACAGATTGCCTTGGCATCGCCCGGCCGAATGATGTTGGCGAAGAGGCCACCGAAGCAGGCGCGAGCGCCCACCGAGCTGTCTGAACCGCTGCGCGACACTACCTTGTCCGAGCACGTGATGTAGTGGTGCACCAGGAAGGTGATGGACTCGATGACGGAGGAGATGGTGCCGACCGACACCACCTCAAAGTTCTGCTCGAGGGTGAACTCCAGCAGCTTGACCTGAGCGTCCAGAGGACCCTGGCCTGACTGGAAGGGACCCCTAGAGATGGCCCAAAAAAGTCATCATTTACCCCAGTATATTATACAGTGAACACCACTACTACAGATTCAGGACCATTTTAAATACTTTATATGGACACGACGACTCCTGCTTTAAGACCTAGGATTAAAAACCCTTACTGCATAGACCAAATGTATGCATAAGCTGTCACTACACAGAACACCATGACAAGGCCCTCGTCTCATACCTCTCATTGGACAGGATGTGCATGAGCTTGAGCAGGAACTCGCTGAACATCTGCGGGCAGGTGGATGACAGGTGCACCTGTAGTCGGGTGAGGAACTCCTGCATGGCCTGGGTGGCAGTGGGCCCCACCTGGGAGCTGTGCTGGCTGGTTCCGTGCGGGTTGCTGCCGGAGAGGAAGCGAACGAGGACATGCACCAGCGTGGGGTCGGACACCATCTGTTGAGCCGAGCTTTCCGGACCACTCAGCCCATTGCTGGAGGCTGCAGAGGGGGCAAGACATGTTTTGAAACATGGTAGTCTTACGAAGGGAACCATGGGGATAAATTATCCATAGTCATACAAAATGGTGTTTAAAGTTGAAAACACCACCACTATCAGAATGATCCGACTTCATTTTGACCAAATATATAAACCTCTTTCTAAAAAAGTGTTGAGTACTGACCACAGGTCGGCATGTTCGTCATCAGGGTGAGCGAGTGAAGAACCAGACACCAGGTCCTCAGGGAAGTGTTGGGATACCAAGCCAGCACGGTAAGGAAACTGCTGATTGATGCTGAACACACACAAACACAGTAACATCCTGGGTGTTCATATAACTCTGATAGTGTAGAAATGTTTGTACACTCAATTACAAATGGATAAAGTCTGTACAAACATACAAATCTTAGATTTGTACATCAGGAAAATGAAGATAGCTTTTTTTAGTCTTTCAGTTGATCATTGTTGATTATGTCTGAATAATAATACAATATTCAAAGAATAGAATATGTGTGTGTGCGTGCGTGCCATAGAGTATATAAAAGGATAGAGACTGAACTGGCGCGAAGCTCCGCCCCCCCAGCTATTCATATCAGTGGAAGTTGCTCAGTGGCGTTTTGAAGCACCCGGAAGACTGCCGGAAGTACCGTCTCAGAACGTCTACTTCCGCATTTGACCACCAAATTTTGGTGGTCAAATGCGGAAGTGCAACCGAGCGCTCAATGTTAAAGCCCAGCTGCACGGGGTTTCCCGGTCATGAATCCACGGGTCCGCCTGTAGTCCCTCCTCCTACCACTAGGGCCCAGAGCTTCAACGTTGAATAGCCTCACTGGCCCCTTGGTGTGTGCGTGTACTGTGTACTAAAGGATGGTCATCTAGCCAAATCAAGGTTTCCTGCTGGGGGTCAAGTCATCTTGATGCAGATTACTTTCTATTTCTAACACCAACTTTCTAACACTGAAAGCCTTTTCTCATAACACAGTAGAAAAAAACATTGTTTTGGGCATTTACATTTTGGCCTTGTTTCAGGGAGAAGATAAGTGGCAAGACAAGACAGGGGATTCAGATTCAAACACTTATCCTCATGTTCCTAGGAGCATCATTCTCTATCCTCACGTTCCTAGGAGCATCATTCTCTTCTCCTCACGCTCCTAGGAGCATCATTCTCTATCCTCACGCTCCTAGGAGCATCATTCTCTTCTCCTCACGCTCCTAGGAGCATCATTCTCTATCCTCACGCTCCTAGGAGCATCATTCTCTTCTCCTCACGCTCCTAGGAGCATCATTCTCTATCCTCACGCTCCTAGGAGCATCATTCTCTTCTCCTCACGCTCCTAGGAGCATCATTCTCTTCTCCTCACGCTCCTAGGAGCATCATTCTCTTCCTCACGCTCCTAGGAGCATCATTCTCTATCCTCACGCTCCTAGGAGCATCATTCTCTTCTCCTCACGCTCCTAGGAGCATCATTCTCTTCTCCTCACGCTCCTAGGAGCATCATTCTCTTCTCCTCACGCTCCTAGGAGCATCATTCTCTTATCCTCACGCTCCTAGGAGCATCCTTCTCTTATCCTCACGCTCCTAGGAGCATCATTCTCTTATCCTCACGCTCCTAGGAGCATCATTCTCTTATCCTCACGCCCCTAGGAGCATCATTCTCTTCTGTGCATTCAGATTCAAACACTTATCCTCACGCTCCTAGGAGCATCATTCTCTTCTGTGCACGCTCCTAGGAGCATCATTCTCTTCTGTGCATGCTCCTAGGAGCATCATTCTCTTCTGTGCACGCTCCTAGGAGCATCATTCTCTTCTGTGCACGCTCCTAGGAGCATCATTCTCTTATCCTCACGCTCCTAGGAGCATCATTCTCTTATCTTCACGCTCCTAGGAGCATCATTCTCTTATCTTCACGCTCCTAGGAGCATCATTCTCTTCCTCACGCTCCTAGGAGCATCATTATCTTATCCTCCCGCTCCTAGGAGCATCATTCTCTTCCTCCCGCTCCTAGGAGCATCCTTCTCTTCCTCACGCTCCTAGGAGCATCATTCTCTTATCCTCACGCTCCTAGGAGCATCATTCTCCTCTGTGCACGCTCCTAGGAGCATCCTTCTCTTCTGTGCTCTAACTGGCTGAGCCACCAGGCTCCCTCAGAAGCGTACATAAAGCATTATGATGAACGCTGACCTTGGTTGAGTGGGATGGCGGGCACTCGGCTGGCATTGAACATGAAGATGTCAGAGCCGCTTTCTTCCACGCCATTGGAGCAGGAGTTGAGGCTGAGGGTCAGCCACAGCTGCAGAAGGGACTCCAACTGAAGCACAAAACACCTCATCAGTGGGATGGAAACACACCACATGTAAATGAGACTCATTGTTACACGTCTACCTTGTAAGACTTTAAAGTCAGTTTTAATCGAAGTGCTATTGACTAGTGGTATTGACTTCAGGGAGTTTATGTGTTTCATGAGCCCATGGAAAAACATCAGACAGCTAAGAGGCACAATACATTACAATACATGACCTCCACTGTTGACCAAATACCAAACTGTGGAAAGGGAATGGATGGACAAAAATAGTGACACATCAGTGACACTTGACTAGTATAGTGGTAAAATATCTTTGACCTTTAGCCTGTGTGTATTCGTACTTTGAAATGCCCTGAAAGCAGGTTCAACTATTATTTAAAATTTTTGTTTTTTGCCAGCTGCTTTAAAAGCAGCTGGACAATGTTCACCTACCTCTACTAGCGACCATAGTAGAAACTGTTTCCTCATTGGCTGCCTCTAAGCCAATGGGAGACTTACCCATAAAACCCATGTAAAGTGGCTTTGAGTACCATGAAAAGTGCTATACAAGTCTCAGATATTATTATTATTATCGTGAAGCCGTATTGGCCGCATACTCTGCAGTACGCTGCAACGTGAAGCTGTGAGCTGAGGCAGAGGCTGCGGCACACAAACCCATTATAGATGTTCAAAAACGAGAGCTTGCTGCAGCCGGCAATTATGACGGATTAATTCTGGCAGTGCATGCTTACCTGGACATGGTGGACCTGCAGCATGGAGAACAGCTTGTTGAAACAAGCACTCAGCAGGGGGATAGAAGAGGCCTGCACCATCAAGCTCATGGCTGGTGGAGAGGATCCTCCCCCTTGCAGCCCCCTCAGCAGCAGTGAGTCATCCGTCCCGTTGGAGGCCTGGGACACTGGGGACAAGGGGGTAAAGAGAAGAGAGACACAGGTTTGAGTACCAGGAAGAACCTACAATGACTTCCATTGGCCCCTTTTCCACCAGCGTTGAACCGGCCCGATGCTTAGTTCATGAGCCCCAAAACTGGAACGTTAATTAGGTATGACTAGGTATGGTTTTACCGACTCAATTCATAATTAACGTTCCACTTTTGGAGCACTAGCTCATGGACTAATAACCGGGCCGGTTCAACCCTGGTGGAAAAGGGGCCATTGATCGCTGATGTTGTACACCATTAGTACCGATTCTGAACCTAATCAAAAGGTGCATGTTATTTCATTGTTTAAAACACTGATAAGGGGGTCGTTAAAGTAGATTATTTTTAATGGCTATGAAGTATATTCAATCATGAGACAAAAAACAAATTACAAATCAATAAATTCATGTATGAATTATTTAATATTCGCTACTGCATATGTATGTACCTGTAGGTGAAGTTGAAGTGAGGGCTTGTAGGATGGAGTCAGCCTGCAGAGTGGCCATCATTTTGAGCATCAGCTCTGCTTGCTGTTCCAGACCCACTTCCAAGCGGGCATCCAATGCTGTCAAGAGCAAAGAGGGAAAAGACCAAAAGATTACTACAAGGATTATCATTGCTCAGACACATATGACGTAAATTCTCCATTCATTATCAATGGGAATTTAATGTTTGTGTAAGACAAAAGTCTACACTAATAGCTGAATATAGGAGGGGCTAAATCACACTTGTGTGAAGTGAGGGGAGCTCTTATCATCATACATCACATTCCATGCTCAGCCAATCAAATCATCACAAAAGTCATTCCGGCCAATCACTTTTATCTTCAATAATAAAAAAGCCTCCGTTGATAAACTCGACCCATATTTGCATACTGGGTCCTGATTGGTGCCCCACAACCCCGGGGGCAGCAGAATCCAATCACAATCAAGCGGGGCCAGACAAATCTGCAGAGGGCTTTTTTTTGTGTCTGGATTCCAGGCTAAAATTCATAGTCCCTTTCTCACCTTGTGACACAGAAACGGAGAGACTCTGCGAGCCGGTCTTTTCGACAGCAGCTGGAGGTTTGGACACGGGGATACCAACCCCTCCTATGTAGGGGTTGTATCCATATGTACCATAGTCAGCGCCCCAGTAGTCATACCAGGTGCTGCTTATAGGCTGAAGGACAGGAAGGAGGGAGCAATAGACAAAAAAATAGTTAAAATACAAAATGTAATCATTCAGTTCTCAATAGAGCATCGCAGTCCCGCCCTCTACCATGGACCAGGAAATTATTCTCCGTTCATTTTCCTCATAAGACATTTCAGAAAGTATGTATTTAAAGACGTTTACGCCGCAGACAAAGCCAACTCGAGTCGTGACAAATCATGACAACAAACACAATTTTTGGGGCCGAAAAAATAATTAGAAAGAAGAAGCAAACGGCAGGTTACAACATTTTTTGTTGTTGTTTTTCTTCTTTGTAATTATTTGTTTGGTCCAAAATATTGTTTGTGTTGTCATGAGTTGTCACGACTCGAGTTGGCTTTGTCCGTGGCGTAAACGTCTTTAAATAAATACTTTCTGAAATGTCTATGGGAAAAATGCATTGGGATTCATTTCCTGGTCCATGGTAGGGGGCGGGACTGCGACGCTCTATACACATACCTGTACATTTGTGCAATGCAAGCAAACTACCACAAGACAGCACTGACAAAAAACAAACAAATGAATAATAAAATGCTACAGTTGGTTGAATAGTTGCCTATGGCTACATTCTACATGCAAGAACATTTTAGATTATTAACTGAGAAAGGAAGAGTAGCATTTTACTGACGTTGCTTAGCTTGACCAATGGAATACATCTACACTATAGAGCGTCGCAGTCCCGCCTCCTACCATGGACCAGGAAATGAATCCCAATGCATTTTTCCCATAGACATTTCAACAAGTATTTATTTAAAGACGGTTACACCGCGGACAAAGCCAACTCGAGTCGTGATAACTCATGACAACACAAACAATATTTTGGACCAAACAAATAATTACAAAGAAGAAAAACAACAAAAAAGTGTTGTAACCTGCCGTTCTTTTCTTCTTTCTAATTCATTTTTCGGCCCCAAAAATTGTGTTTGTTGTCATGATTTGTCACGACTCGAGTTGGCTTTGTCCGCGGCGTAAACGTCTTTAAATAAATACTTTCTGAAATGTCTATGAGGAAAATGAACAGAGAATCATTTCCTGGTCCCTGGTAGGAGGCGGGACTGCGACGCTCTATATAATAGGTATTCAGTGTTGTGGAGCTGTGTACCGTGCAGTGTCAATTCAAACATCTTTTGGATTGAAGACACACTAGTAGTGACTAGTGTGTGGGTTGAGGACGGTCGGTGTAGCTACATTATTGACGCACTGGTGTTCATTTGAGCGTGTGCTGTACCGATTTATTTTTCACTAAATCAATTGTTAACCCATTTTGGGCGGGAACCCCTTTTGGTGTTAGCATTACGTTATGCTTTAGCTATTGAAAAATAGCAGATCTACAAGCTCGTAGCGCGCCACCGAGTGGCGCGCTACGAGCTTGTAGATCTGCTATTTTTGAAAGATCGAAGAACCACTGACATAGAAACATAGCTTTTTCAGAAAACTGTCAGGATGTAGAAGACATTTTTAGAATCTGATCTCAGGTCAAAATGGGTTAACTGGACACTAGCCAAATACCATTACAGTATAGGAGAAAACACAGAATAAATGTCGAGTTAACAGAGACAACTGAAGTCATGCTTAACATACCTTAAATACTTTGGCGGCGAGTGGATCCTTTTCCAAATCAATATCTAAAGGATCAATATCAACATCCATCAGGTCTTGTAGCAAGTCAAAGTCTATGTCTTTATCTTTTTCCAAAGATGATAGAGGTGGAGCACCTTTTGGATAACGAAAAAAGCTTTAATATTGCCAAGCAAGCACACTAAAAGAAAACCAGCAAGTAAAGTCACCGTGGCGTTTCTTTAGAAAGTTACTAGGCAATGTTAAGGCTGATAACAATCACTGGCTTCTCTGTAACTACAGGGAGAGTCCAGACAAAGGATCTGTTGGCCAACACTAGTATAAACCATCTGACAACTTGGGTTGATTGTGCATCAAATCCAACCAAACCTACCAAATCTGCACATATTTATAGGATTGTCAAAATCCTAGAGATGAGCCAAATTGAGTTGAAGGTGGTTTCTACTATTACATTTATGTCAGTAATTACAGCCTAAAACGGACATCTTTTTTTAAACAATGTAATACAAATCTAATCATGATCATGCGAATATGACTGCAGTTGACATAATAAAATGCATGTAATCAAATGGACATGCCATGAATCTGCAATGTTTGAACTCTCACTTTAAAATGACAAAAAAAAACTGTACATTAACAATGAACGCTGTTACTGCAAAATAACACTGTGGAAGAAAACAAAACACAACATGCAGCTTTGAACAGAAGAGGGAAGGAAGGAAGAAAACACTTTTAACACAAAATGCATCACCGGTCATCATGATCATAGAAATGTGAGGGTAGAAAAAAATCCATGTGATGCTTTTGGGAGAGTGTGTGTGTGTGTGTGTGTGTGTGTGTGTGTGTGTGTGTGTGTGTGTGTGTGTTATGGGGTGGCCGGCCTACCAACGCACTTTGGAAAACAATGGAGGTACCAGGTGTACCTGCGATGAGATCGGGCGCCAGGATCTCTTCGATGCTCTCTACCAGGGGGATGGGCGTGGGCTGGGTCAGGGAGTCGTCAGAGTCGACCCCCGCCCCCGAAGAGGAAGATGCCCCGGCCTCCTCCCCCACGGCCCCTTCGTCCATCACGTCCAGAGAGCCTGGTGACAGCAGTTCACCTGGAACACATTTTGATTCCATTAATTACTTTGTGGACTTGTGGGTTCTAAATTCATCCAATTCAGAATACATACATATAAAGTGCAAACGATACAATGTGTCACGTAAAAAAGAAAGGCGTTGTGTACTGTAGAGCAGCTATTTTTGAAAATCCATTATTTTATTGATCAACTATATCAACTGTTGCAACCCCCTTGAACAATATAATACACCACTTCCATCCATTTTCAACCGCTTAACCAGAATCGGGTTGCATGCGTAACAGATTATCCTGTCTGCTAAACCCAGTGAGACTTGCATAGAGGACCTCCCTTAAAACACCACTTGCCAATATCAACACATGTCCTACCACTATATTTATAATTTGCCCCAAGCTGAAACGACGCCTACCTGCCAAGATGTCTTGTAGCATGCAGGTGAGTGAGTATTGGGCCCAGGCTCCCCCCCAGGAGATGTCCCCCCGGTTGAAGTCTGTCCCTACCAGGAGGAGCAAAAGGCGCTCCAGCTGTTGTTCCGACACTACCTCACACAGGTGGATGGTGGGTCGAGTGGAGTTAGCTATCCTAGCTAAGACCTATGATGGAGAGAGAGACACACACACACACACACACACATCTGGGTTAGCTTTTGACCACTTCAACCATTATTTTAAACTTTAGCTTTTGAAAAATAGCAGATCTACAAACTCTGCTATTTTTCTAAATTAGTGTGCAAATCTTTGAATAATATTCTTTCAACAGAAAATGTTTTTAACTCAAATCTTTACTTCTGGGGGGTCTCTGGAACACCATATTTTCAGATGGGGGTCGGCAGTCAATTACACATAATTTTTGGGGTCCACCGATATAGAAATATAGAAGGTATAAAAGGTTTTAGAAGACATTAGTTTGTAGAATCTGGTCTCGGGTACCCATTTTGGACGGGAACCCCTTTTGGTGTTTTAAACATTATGTTATAATTTAGCTATTGAAAAATAGCAGATCTACAAGCTCATAGCGTGCCACTTGGTGGCGCGCTATGAGCTTGAAGGTCTGCTATTTTTGAAAAATCGTGAAAATGTGGCACAAATGTTTGAATATATATTCTTTCAGAGCGAATGTTTTTAACTCAAACTTTTGCTCAGGCCTAAATGGGTTATAAAAGGGATAGATTTGGGACCTTGCAGACGAAAAGCAGCAGGTCGGCGTGGCACGTGAAGTCCATGGAGAGCAGGAAGAGGGCCAGCTTCTGCACCACGGAGATGCAGCGCTCGTGGGCCAGAGTGAAGGGCAGGGGCTCCACGTCGGGGGCCTCCTTGGCCGCTGTGGCCTCCGTGTCCAGCGGGAAGCGGGGACACTCGGCGGTACGCCGCAGACGAATCAAGTCCTTAAAGTGCTAAGATAACAGGAACAGCGGGAGAGCAGTGTTGATTTTGACAAAGATTTTGATTTAGTTTTGAATACAATAATTTAGTTTTAGTCATATTTTAGTTATCTGAAATACTCTGAATATCATAGGATTTTAGTCGACAACGATGTATTTTGGTGGGCCTTGATGGCATCTTAATGCCCGATTTGACACTGCATGCAGAAAATAGCCGATCTACAAGCTCACAATGCGTCGCAGCGCGGCACGTTGTGAGCTTGTATCTTGATCTGCGATTTTCAAAGTGCAACACCCGAGCACAACCAACCATAAAATGACTTGGTTCTACTGGATCTCTTCTCCACTAGTCCCTCCCCATTCTGAAAGAGCCCTATGCTTTTCTGGGCATAGAGGGACGGAACAAACTAGCACTGGAAACAGACGCCAACATCCAATTGGTTCATCAACCTCTGAGCCCGCCTCCCCTTCCCCCTGCTCTCCTCCCCTTCCCAATAGAACGCAGCAGAGCGACACCCGTCACCTGCAGTTTCTGAGGCTAGTCCCTCCCTAACATTTTAGTCTAGTTTTCCTCTGTTGACGAAATTGTCAATATATTTAGTCTTAGTTTGAGTCTAAGTCATCATAGCTTCTTTTCCATTTAGTTTTTATTTAGTTTGTCAATGAAAAAAGGTAGTCGACAAACATTTTTCGTCATTGTTTTAGTCGACGAAATAAACACTGTGCGAGAGGGAGGCACGAGGACACGAAGACAGCGCATTACAAAGTTGAACAAACATTTAACCCATGTTCAGAAAGCTCCAGCATCACACGTTCAGCTGTTTTAAGGAAGGCGAACTTATGAAAGCTAAATAAAGTCTTTCATTAAATGAGGGTAGTGTTGAGGGGCTTGTGTGGCTGCTCACCTTCGATGTGGCCTGTTTGAGCTTGGCCTGCTCCACCAGGAGTTTATAGGAGGAACCTTTGTTGCTCTGGATCTTTTCCTTCTCTATCTGCTCCACCAAAGCTTTCTGTTTTGCTTTCAATAGATTTAACTGCTACAATGAAAAGGGCATGATAAATACACAATCCAACACAACACAACCCAATTTCACCACCATTTGAACTCAAATATATGAGAACTACAAATATTAGATTACATTTTCGATTTTTCAATTTAACCCATTTTGGGCGGGAACCCCTTTTGGTGTTTTAAACATTATGTTATAATTTAGCTATTGAGCTTAGCTTAATTTAGCTATCTACAAGCTCATAGCGCGCCACCGAGTGGCACGCTACGAGCTTGTAGGTCTGCAATTTTTGGAAAATCGTGAAAATATTTATTTCAGAAAACTGGATTTTAGAAGATTTAGAAGAATTTGTTTTAATTTTGAGGTCAGGCCTAAATGGGTTAAAGATTGTGCCAGAAATGATTCCCATTTGACACGGGGTCTGAGACTGGAGATTCCAGTACATGTGAAAAACATTTCTCTCTCCCTCTCTTTAAAAAAGAAAAAATGCTTTAATCACGCTTATTAGTATTTTGTTTTACGTACTCAACAACAAAGTCGTTGATCAGTACAAAGCTTTTCTAATAGTGTTGGGATGAGACACATTTACCTGCTTGTGGTGGACTAGCTTGTTGCGGATCTTGCGAGAATAGAGTCTGTCCAAGCTACTGTTGCCTTTGGTTGATCTGCTGGAGTTCTGAGACTGCAGACTGTTGTTAATAAAACTCCACTGGTTCCCTGCATTTAATCATGGTGAGACAGATGAAGAGGGCAGAGGAGTTAGCTCAATAGTTTTCACTTTTGAGGTGCACTTGCACACAACTGACAGTAAGGCAGTAATTCCCAGGTTACATAGATCGAGAAAATGCACATATTCAATAGTCATATGGACATATTTGTGCCCAACCCCTTCTTGCATACAAAATATTTGTTCCACCAATAAGATTATCAGAAAAAAAGCAATCTTTGAGTTCAACTAATTGACTTTATATCCCTGACTTCATGTTGGTAATAATGTTGTCTAGACACCAGACAAGATGTTACAGTGGTGAATTATCTAGGGATACAAATAAAGAATCAGACTGGCATATGGGTTACGAGTCTGGGGAAGGATGACAGACACGCACAATTAATTTCCTTGAAAGCCAATAAAGAAATGACAACAAGGAAAGTATTCATTAATATGCACATTGTGACTATGTGGTGGATTGCAGACAGTTCAAGTACCTGTGAAGGTCCTGCAGTCCCTGTCCTTCCCTCCAAGGTGCTTTTTAGCGCCCGCAGCCTCGTCCTCTACACTGGCCACATAGTCCAGCAGTCTAGACACCAGCATCACCACCCAGCTGATCATGGGAATGTCCAGCACACCTGGAAAACATCAAGGTAATTTTAACAGCATTTCAGATATCATGGTTCAGCACACGGGTTACAATTACAGTACGTCAGCATATGTGGGGAAACTGCTTTCACCAACGACTGTTAAAAGCTCTTTCTATTTTGTTAAGTATTTCATCTCTATCATTTAACTTGCAGTGCCTGAATGAAAACATGCATCCACATTGCACAATTCAATGATTTTCATCTACTCTAGTGTTATATTTTGCATTCTAACAGCATGTATTTTCTAGCCGTTGAGCCACTACATCTTTTTTTTTTCTTTTTTTTCTGAGAAAAACAAAGGATTTATGTTTACAACTGCAAAACCAATCACTGCCAACAATGCATTACTTTCCCTATACCTAATAATTCTAGTCTATCAGTAATGTGGGTGTGAATGATATCAAGTAGTCCAGTAAAATAATGTTGATCCCAGACAGCATCGTCAATACCAATCATGACTTCCACCATAATCAGAGTGGGCCTCTTCTTGCCAAACACATTGCACAAGATCATCACACCCGTATGCGTTCGGACAGAACATGTGCCAGCGATTGAGGATAGAACCGGCAGACCGGAACACACCGGTACCGGACAGAACATGTGCCAGCGATTGAGGATAGAACCGGCAGACCGGAACACACCGGTACCGGACAGAACATGTGCCAGCGATTGAGGATAGAACCGGCAGACCGGAACACACCGGTACCGGACAGAACATGTGCCAGCGATTGAGGATAGAACCGGCAGACAGGAACACACCGGTACCGAAGACATAGCATTGGCTTTGATCTACCTCCGTACATTACACACATGAGTACTGAGTGACCACATGCATGTTCAAGAAATGGAGGGGGAGCCACTACATCTTAGTAAAGGGCCTAACAAACAGAAATGGAGGGGGAGCCACTACATCTTAGTAAAGGGCCTTTCAAACAGGGAGCCATAAAATGCGCCTATAGTTCCTTTTCGCTCTGAGAAGTCGCGGTGCGACAATGCAAGCGTATTTACGCGAGCGCGGTCCCGTGAATTTGTTGTGGCGCGTGCTCGTTTCTTGCACACGCCCGCGAACTTACCAGACCTGGATTCGGTTTAGCTTTTTGTTTACGCTTGTGTTGTCGTGCCCCTCTTGAGCAGACCTGTCGTTGATCCAGGCAACAACGTGTGCGTTCCTCGCTCCCCGTCTTAAAGGCCCTTAATACTTGTCAGCTTGGCATTTCCACCGTTCTGAGATCTACCTCCTCAAAGCAGTGCCTTGGGTTATACTCATAACAAATCTAAGTAGACAGCTCTAAGTAAAGGCAACAGCTCAGTACCTCACCTCTTGGTGAAATCATGGACAGCATGGGGAAGAAGTGACCCGTTTTACGCACCACATATATATCTGGAACAAACTCTGGAACAAACTCTGAGAAAACTGCAAGTCTGCCACAGCTGGTTCTTTTAAATCAAAGCTGAATACCGTTCCGTAATCGAAGAACGACTGACATAGAAACGTAGCTTTTTCAGAAAACTGTCAGGATGTAGAAGAAATTTTTAGAATCTGATCTCAGGTCAAAATGGGTTAATTGTCATGTACTTGTACATAAACTCGTCTTTGTCTCACCTCAGAGGCCTTTGAGAGCATGTACTGTATGTGTTCAAGGTGTGGCAGCAGAAGTTGAACTTGGCTCAACTTCAGTACAGTGATGTTTGACCGGGCGTGCTTGTATAGCAGTGCTTCCTCAGGTCTCCCCAGGACCCAAACCTTAGAGTATATATGAATAGAGACGGCACCCGGAGGAAACCCTGAGGCGAAATGGACATAGTGGCCGGATTTGTCATTGCAGCGCTGGTCCGTTGACTATCATTGCGCACGTTCATGTTATTGGGCCCATGACACGTGAACGCTGTTTCATACGTGAACGCGCGCAATGATAGTCAACGGCAGCACGTTCATGTTATTGGGCCCATGACACGTGAACGCTGTTTCATACGTGAACGCGCGCAATGATAGTCAACGGCAGCACGTTCATGTTATTGGGCCCATGACACGTGAACGCTGTTTCATACGTGAACGCGCGCAATGATAGTCAACGGCAGCACGTTCATGTTATTGGGGCAAATCCATCCCAGAATGCACTCTGTTCCTACCCGGATGGAGGAGTGAAATCGCCTCATGCGCTTTTGAGCAACTTAATGCTAGTGGATGGGAGGAGAACTCTGGTGCCGTCTCTATTCATATATACTCTAAGACCCAAACTAGTGAAAATAGCACACCTACAAGCTGACAACGCGACGCTTCGTGCCGTATTGTGAGCTTTTTGGGAATGTTTTTTGAAAATGTTTTGAAATAATTAAAAACTAAATCTAGCAAACAAAAAAAGAAAGGGACCCATAGAAATGTGTCCGTGACCCCGACTGTCGGGATCCATACTGCATACTGAGTTGCTGCCAGCTAGTTGTGTGGAATGGTGCGTCAGGTGTTTCATTACCTTCACTCCTCCGCTGGGAGGCAGCCTGTGGCTGCTGTAAGGGACACAGCAGGTTGTCCAGGAGGTTGAGCAGGCCCTCTAACACACCACTGTTGCTGAGGGATCTTTGGCCGATGCAGGACAGGAGCATGAACACCCTGGTGGAGCCATAGCCATAATGGGATTACAAATACGCAAGTAACTGACCATTAGCCATGAAAGCTATTTGTCAGGCACAGGACATACACAGAACTGAATTGCACCATGTTCAATTTCATTACATATTTCAAAAGATATGGAATGCATGAATGATGTGGTAAATCGACACGTTTGGCATCACAACATGGGTCTTCTGTGTATTTTTTGCAGAAAAAAAGGTTACAACAACAACAACGTTTCCGTTTAACGTGTTATGTGATCTACATGGCACCAACAAGGACAGTGATCACTCTCTTAACACTTTCTACTGTCAAGTCACAACAACTCATTTTAATTAACAGATTTGAATACGACGTTATGAAATGGAATAGTGAAGCCTCTCTCTTGCCTGTCCTGGGGAAAGATGAGCAGCTGCTCAGAGTTGTACAGCTCCTGCAGGACATTGGAGAGGAACTGGCCCCACCAGCGCTCGCCGCCACACAGCTGCACCAGCAGCAGGCCCGCATGGAGACGGATTTTGGGCGTGCCGCTGATGCACAGGTGCTTGAAGAGCTCCTCACAGGCCTGAGCGTGGAAGGTGCTCTGGAGTACCGAGGGTACCGCGTGGCCTAGAAGAAGAACGGAGAGAAAGACAGAGAGGGAGGGAAAGGGAGAGAGTAGAGAGAGACCGAGGGAGGACAGACAGAGAGAGAGAAACGAGAGATACAGGGGGAAACAGAGGAAGGAGTAGAGAGAGACCGAGGGAGGACAGACAGAGAGAGAGAAACGAGAGATACAGGGGGAAACAGAGGAAGGGAGAAAGGCAGAGAGTAGAGAGAGACCGAGGGAGGACAGACAGAGAGAGAAACGAGAGATACAGGGGGAAACAGAGGAAGGGAGAAAGACAGAGACAGAATAGGTGTTAAGTGACTGAATGAGTATTTGGCAAGAGCAAAATGCTCGAAGAAGTCGTGAGCAAAAGGATTTGGTTTTATCATTCTAATGATTAGAAAGGCACTCAAAGAGATACTATGGCCATAGCTGAATAGTTTGTGAGCCCACACCTGGGAAACCGAAGGTCCCAGATTCGACTCCATTCGACTGAGAAAGACACTTCACTGCTCCCTGAGGCTTTTTTTGCATCATGCAAGCATAATGGGGTCTCCTCGAACCCCTAAATAGGAAATAATGACCCAACAAGGTTTTACACATTCATGAGTCTTTTCTTTTATTGTTGCTTATCTTTCTCCACTTGCTGCCTCTTCAGGGAGAGCCTAGCACAAGCTTAGAGAAATAATGAGGCTACTATAGACATTTTGCTTTTTAAAACTTTTTTTTCTTTGGATAGAGGCACACAGGACTATGAAAGAAATGGCGAGAGCTTGCCACTAGAGAGATGATGCATTATTCCCTTTTATGAAAGCAGACTAATGAATCTGCACAACAGTGCACTGTTAGATCAGACGACTGTTAAGGAGAACATTGTTTAGTATTTCTACAGCTCCCAAGAGTTCCCCAGCTAACCTTGGACAACTTTGAGAAAGGTACTTTTATTCAACTGCATGGTTAAGTGTGGCTGCAAAATATACTTCCATATCTGTGTGTGTGTGTGTGTGTGTGTGTGTGTGTGTCCGTGTCATAATTTGGGCGCCGTCCGACCAATTGACCTTAAACTTGGCATGCGCAAGACACCGTGTCCACCAGATGACGGCTTGTACAGTGCCTTGGACTAACGGTTTACGTTAACCGAAGAAACCCCCCCCCCCCACAAATATCTGTCTGCGGAGGATGTACTGAATCTCTGTGCCTCTTTGCCCATGTGCACATGACCATGTGCATATGACCATGTACGTCATCAACATAACATCAGCGGCTTCTGATGACAACATGGATCCCTGTTATACCTCAAAATTGTACTCAAGACAACCAACAACAGTCATTGGTGACCATCAGTTATGCGATGTGAAGCTTCATATTCCCAATGCTTTACACAAAGGGTTGGTATTTTTACAGTAAGTAAATGTACTTAGTTACTTTCCACCACTCAAATGACATCACAGCCCCACCACCCCCACCCACCTGAACCACCCACCATTACCCACACAGCACCCCCCCTCCCCCCCCCCCCACCTGAACCACCCACCACTCTCCACACAGCGACCCCCCCCCCCGCACCTGAACCACCCACCATTCTCCACCCAGCCCCATCACCCTGCCTGAACCACCCACCCTTCTCCACCCAGCCCCATCACCCTGCCTGAACCACCCACCATTCCCCACCCAGCCCCATCACCCTGCCTGAACCACCCACCATTCTCCACCCAGCCCCATCACCCTGCCTGAACCACCCACCATTCTCCACCCAGCCCCATCACCCTGCCTGAACCACCCACCCTTCTCCACCCAGCCCCATCACCCTGCCTGAACCACCCACCCTTCTCCACCCAGCCCCATCACCCTGCCTGAACCACCCACCCTTCTCCACCCAGCCCCATCACCCTGCCTGAACCACCCACCATTCTCCACCCAGCCCCATCACCCTGCCTGAACCACCCACCATTCTCCACCCAGCCCCATCACCCTGCCTGAACCACCCACCCTTCTCCACCCAGCCCCATCACCCTGCCTGAACCACCCACCCTTCTCCACCCAGCCCCATCACCCTGCCTGAACCACCCACCCTTCTCCACCCAGCCCCATCACCCTGCCTGAACCACCCACCATTCTCCACCCAGCCCCATCACCCTGCCTGAACCACCCACCCTTCTCCACCCAGCCCCATCACCCTGCCTGAACCACCCACCCTTCTCCACCCAGCCCCATCACCCTGCCTGAACCACCCACCAGTCTCCACCCAGCCCCATCACCCTGCCTGAACCACCCACCATTCTCCACCCAGCCCCATCACCCTGCCTGAACCACCCACCATTCTCCACCCAGCCCCATCACCCTGCCTGAACCACCCACCATTCTCCACCCAGCCCCATCACCTTGCCTGAACCACACACCATTCCCCACCCAGCCCCATCACCCTGCCTGAACCACCCACCATTCTCCACCCAGCCCCATCACCCTGCCTGAACCACCCACCATTCTCCACCCAGCCCCATCACCCTGCCTGAACCACCCACCATTCTCCACCCAGCCCCATCACCCTGCCTGAACCACCCACCATTCTCCACCCAGCCCCATCACCCTGCCTGAACCACCCACCATTCTCCTCACCGTTGTTGGAGTGCAGCAGGCTGAGCAGCGTGTCCAGCAGGTAGCGGACGATGGTCCTCAGCTGCTCGGTGGAAGAGTTCAGAATCAGCTCCTGTGCGTCCGCGGCCGAGGCCCCGGCCTCTGGGAGCGTTTTGCGCCCGGCGCCCAGGGACACGCGTAGCCTCTGGACCGCGTGGTGGGCCAGGTTGAGCTGGAGCTGCAGCTGGATGCAGTCCTGGTAGGCGGAGAAGACGCGCTGGTCCTCCTCCACGGCCTTGTCGGGCTTGCGCAGGAAGTACTGGGCGTTGTTGGCGCTGTTAAGTGGCGGCAGGTCGATGTTCTGCAGCAGCGTCTCCAGCCGGTGGCACGCCAAGTTATACCTGGATGGGAAGCGGAGAAGAAGAAGAGACGCATGATGCTCTTGAATCCATTTTATTCTCTCCTTGCCCTCTTTTTGCACTCGGCCTTTCTTTAAATGTTTTTTTATTTATCATTACTCTGTTATGATGTATGCTGCTGCATTGTCTGAAGGAAGCCAAAATAAGTTTTACTCTTATGTACCTGTACACAACATGTAAGAAAGTACAACGTGAGCCTTGAACATCACTGCACTTTCTATGGATTCTAAAGGGCTTGAAATTGCGACAGTTTTGGTCACATAAGTGCCTGAAATATCATCTACGTGATCTCAAAATGGAATTGTGCTTGTGCAAATAACTTGTGGTACGACCGAATTAACCAAAATCAGCACTCCTCTTCCCTCTACCATGACTTGCCTTGTGAGCAGACGGCTCCGATAGTTTACTTATTGACGCAATGGAGTGCTGCTGCGCAGACATTCCAGTACTTTATGTGCAATCACATGGTGTGCCAGAAAGTACATTTTAAAATGATAGTTTATAAACGAGAAGTCGATTTTGACAATAAACTGTCTCTCACTGTGAATACAGTACAAGTTGGGGCAACTCCATGTGAGCATGTGTGTGTGTCGGAGCTGTTCCTATAGTCTAGGCAGAGACAAGAGTCTCTTGCAATTATAATTATTATTATTTATAACTTCGAAATTCCAATTATATTAACCAAATGGGTTATGAAAGTGATTGGACGATGTGGACGGCACTGGTTTGTGTGGTCGGCTACTTGCACCATTTCATCCAACTTGTAAAGCAAGGTAGTAAGATTTAACTGTGGGAGTGGTCCTGGCTCACCTGCACTGGATGTCCTCCTGCAGTGCCACCATCATGGCCAGGTGCTGGTCCACGTCCGGCTGGCTGGCTGCGTCGCTCTCTCCCCGCAGCGGGTCGTGCATTAACTTCAGCTCGCTCTCCCATGGCAAGATGTAGGTGTGGCCATAGTAGAAGCCCAATGGGATCTTGGCCCGGGCATTTGTGCTACCGTAGCGTCCAATGACGGTGATCTATTTAGTTGTTGAAATCAAACAAGAGCTTGGGTTAGGACAGAGGTTCTCAACCCGTGGGTCGCGACCCCTCGGGGGGTCGCCAAATTATTAAAAATAAATAAATAATAATAATAATATTTTCACGATTTTTCAAAAATAGCAGACCTACAAGCTCGTAGCGCGCCACTCGGTGGCGCGCTATGAGCTTGTAGATCTGCTATTTTTAAATAGCTAAATTATAACAATGCTTAAAACACCAAAAGGGGTTCCTGCCCAAAATGGTTTAAGGTTATTGTAGCAGGCAATTTATATTGGGGGTCGGGAGGGGGCGGGGCGGGGGTCCCGAGACGTTGCCAAAGCATTTTCGGGGGTCCCCGGCCAAAAACGTTGAGAACCCCTGGGTTAGGAGCCACTATGATGAAGACCCCAAAATAAAATAAAATGTATAAAATAAAATGCACACGTCACATACTGTAACAGTCATGTAGCACACAACACAACAAACTAGCTGCATTACTTTGGAGATCACCGGATTGGTTAATATTTTCAGGATGAAGCAGCTGCTAACATTTTACAGTAGCTATAATATTCATCAAAGATTAGAAAAACTCCATAGACACATACAAAACAGATTTAAATCTCCAACTGGGGGATAAATCACCCTGTCTTTCTCACTCTCAAGTCGGATGTATTAAAAAAATAAAAAAGCAGATTTGCAAGCTTCCGTAAACCACGTTTAAATAAGGCATCAGCCTTGCCTATATTCATTTCCAGCCAATCACCTAGAGAGCATTCAACTAGGGAACACAAAATGTCACTAATGACAAGCAACCCAACAGAAAAGAGCCAAACGGACCTTCATGAATCTGCAGACGGGCGGTGGTAGGAGGTCGTGCAGTATGAGGGAGTGGGTGCTGATGTCAGTGGCCACCACCAGCCTGCGACCATCTACCTCCTCTCCCAGTGTCCAGATGTCTATAGAGAGGGACGCTAGGTCCCCGCAGGTGGGGATCAAAGCATCCGTCAACAGCACGGGACGGCCAAAGTCCAGCGTCACAAAGCGACGCGCTCCTGGGATGTACAGTGGAGGAGATGGAGAAACCGAAGGGAGATGTGTGTCAACCACATGACCAACAACAGTCATTAGTGACCATCAGTTATGCGATGTGCAGCTTCATATTCCCAACACTTTGTACACATTTGCAGGGTTGGTATTGTTTCGACCAAATTTCACAGTGAAAAGGTTGTATAAACTTACCAGAGTGCATGCGTTCAATGATGATGGACTGATGTGGAGGAGGCTGGAGGAAGTGAGACGCCTGGGATATGGCCAACGCCAGACCACTCCCCATGTGGTTCTGAAAGCAACACAACAGCAGCAGTCAACTTACAAATACAACAGTCAGCATGTCACAGCAAGACGCCACCATCATTTCCATCCACCACTTCATTTGCAATTGCTGTACACTGCTCTCTCATAGTTATTGGTACTTGCTGCTGTGCAATGCAATACCTTCGACCTAATGTAGAATGGTTTTATAGGTGATCAGACAGAGGTGGGGGGTTGGGTTGGCCTTGGTGTTGAAAGTTGTTGACGAGGGTAATGGGGTGTGCCGCCGCCCAATGTAGTGGGTAACCAATACATTGGGTAACCAATACACCACTGAATGGTTCGGTACAAGCACAAACATCCCACGCCGCTTCATACTTAAGAGATTGTATACTTATAAGATTGTAGCTATCACTAACCAAGCTTCGATCTTATGCTAGTAGCTATCACTAACCAAGCTTCGATCTTATGCTAGTAGCCATCACTAACCAAGCTTCGATCTTATGCTACTAACCGGTTTGGTTTTCTGGCTGTTCTTGTTATGAGAGACCATATTGACAGGACCGACTGGGAAGTAGTTGGCCAAAATGTTGTCACACGCTTGGCCAATACCACCACTGAAGGCTGCCGACACAGCCTCATTGGGTGGTGTGAGTGGAGGGGTCATGAAGAGAGGCGTAGTCTTGGGCGTAGGGGGGATAACGTCAGAGGGGTGAATGAAGAAGCCCGGTGCAGAGGCAGGGTTGGAAGGCACAGAGTTGAGCATGGGCCCCACGCCGGAGGCGGCGGCAGCTGCCGCTGAGGTGGTCTGGTGCAGCTTTGCCTCCAACTTAGCCTTCTGCTTACAAGACAGAGATAGATAACACATTTATTCATTGCTTGATTCTATACACCAAGCAGTTTGATCTACAGCATCCTACCGTCAGATGGTCCTTGTGACGAGAGTTTACATTTTGGCCACTAAAAACTACTAGTCTGTGTAAAGTTCTTAGTTTTAGTCATATTTTAGTCATCTGAAATGTTTTACCTTTAGTCTAGTTTAGTCGACTAAATATAAGATTTTAGTCGACTAAAAGTCAACTACAGTTGAGTTTGTCGACTAAAATGTATTTTGGTGGGCCTTGATGGCGTCTTAATGCCTGATTTTACACTTGGTTGCATGCTGAAAATAGCCGATCTACTGCGTTGTGAGTGAGCTTGTAGATCGGCTATTTTCAGAGCACAACACCCGAGCGCAACCAAATATAAAATGTCTTGTCGGAGTCGTCTTTTAGTACAACTGGATTTCTTCTCCACCAGTCGCTACTCCCTAACATTTTAGTCTTCTAGTTTCTGACGAATTTGTCAATACGTTTAGTTTTCGTCAGTGAAAAAAAAAAGGTAGTCGACGATTTTTCGTCATAGTTTAGTCGACAAAACCAACAGTGGTCCTTGGTGGCTCCCTAACCTGCTGCTGCAGTTTGAGCAGCTGCTGTTGTTTCTCCTGCAGCACCTGGAGTTGCTGCTCGGCCGACACCATGGCGTGGGACAGCGACTGGAGGGCCACCTGCGCCGCCGAGCTCAGCGCCGTCGATGCCTCGCCCACTGTGCCCGTCGACAGACCCACGCCCACCGTCGGCGTTACGCCAAACGTGCTCACTGCAGGAACAAATGACAGAGGGGTCGATGATAATTAGCGAACCGTGACTAATTAATGGGGGGGGTCTAAATATTTAAGCCCTGAAAATGTAAGATTTTCAGCTATTCAGGAAAAGAAATGCCACACGTTTCTAAGTAACTCTTTGAGGAGAACTTTAGATTCCTTTCCCTTTGAGGTGTAGAAATGTCCAGGATATTTACCTGTGAACATGCTGGCATCGTCCCGCTCCACCCGCGTACCATCGCTGGTGGAGATGCAGCTGAAATGCAGAGGCTCTACCTCCAGGAGGCCCGTCAGCGCCGTGAAGCTGCCTTCAGCTGCTGCACAGCTGCTCACCTTTCCGTTCCCTGCAGCACACACACACACACATGGATATGAAGTCATTAAAGTCTCCCTACAGACACACCACTACCCAGTTTTGGCCAAAGCAAAGTGTTTTCAGATTTGAGCAAGTGGCAATTTGCATATTGGACCTTGATAAGTTTGCTTGCACACACAAACAGGTCACATTTGTAAAAATGTGTTAATGTAAAAAGTGCATGTTGCTGGCAAGTTAAGTTATCTACATAACCATCTGTATAGTCAAAGTCAAGTCAAGGAAAGGCAAGTCTCTGGTCATATTTCAATAAATATAATTATTGTCATTCCAGAATGTCACATGCATTTTGATTCACAAGCCAGGTGAATCAAAATGCACTGAAATGCATGGAAGGTTTAAAATGACTGAACTATTTGTGGTCTTGTGTAGTGCATACCTGAGAGGATGTCAGAGAGGTCAATCTCGTCAGACTGAACTCCAATGCTGCTGTTGAATGCATTCTTACAGGAAGAGCCGCTGACCTCCAGGTCAAACAGCACGGGGTCAAAGGGAGAACTATACAGGCCGTACCTGTAAAGGAGACATGTTTGAGGAGAAGAGATTAGAAGTTTCAACTCTTAAGAATAAGCGCTCAAGAACCTAACCAAGATAATAAAGATACAATTAAATACTGAGCTGCTGGCCCTAGATATCTGCACTGGAATGAGTGAACACCTGCACATACCTACAGTCTTGCAGCTGTAAGTAACAAAACTAGATTTTTCTATTATTCAAACATCAAGAAAACATTTATTTTAAACAGATTTCCAATCGTCTGCCTTGCTCATTTCAAACAAACACGTTGATGCAAAGCTAACAAGCCAGTATAAAGGATGACTACCCAAGCAGCACAACTAAACTAAGCAAATATAGTTTAGGCCTCGTCAACTTTCTCTACATCCAAAAAGTTCTGGGTTCCACACAGTACCTGGTCTGCAACAGTGCCTCTAGTGGAGTGAGGCGGTCCTGCAGCTGGCGGGACACTGCCGTGAGCAGGGATGCACACGTTGTGCTGCAGACTGCCAGGTCCTCCTCCTTAACGTAGTTCAGCAGCACAAAGTACCAAAACACTGACCCTGAGGGAAGACGGGGAGCGGAGGTTAAAGAAAAGACAGGTGGAGACAGTGCAGGTAAGGAAGAATAAATTGAGGAGCAGAGACAATGGAGAGCTGTAAATGAGAGATCTGTGCAGCAGGGTTGAATACCAGTACCCCTTTCTTTCTAATTGCTGCTGATTAGGTTTTGGCTGGAAAACTGGTAACAGAAATAGAACCTTTTGTGAGTGCCAAGGACAGAAAAGGTTTCTTTCCCAGCTACTTAAAGGACATAAAAGGTTTCTTTCCCAGCTACTTAAAGGACAGAAAAGGTTTCTTTCCCAGCTACTTAAAGGACATAAAAGGTTTCTTTCCCAGCTACTTAAAGGACATAAAAGGTTTCTTTCCCAGCTACTTACCACCTGTTGCTGCTGCAGGTAAGTAGGGCATATTGTCGAGCAGAGCCTTCAATAGGCCCATACTGAAACCGTGTTGACTCGGGTCCCCTTTTCCATTGCTTTGTTAAAAGAAGGGAAGAAGAAGAAAAGAAAGTAGATAAACATATGAATACTAATTCAAGGTCCACACATCAAGTACAGTCATTTAAAATGTCAACAGTTCTTACCTAATACAAAGTGCAAGAAAGCGGGCACATTTGTGGGCTATACTCCGACCGGCCTCAAAGAAGCACACCCGTACAATGTCAGACAGCCTTCTCCGGGTTTTGGCCAGCAAGCCCTCCTTCCCTTCTCTCAAACTGCAAAGGAGTTATATCAAATTAAAAATACAAATAAGCCTAATACCATTCAATGGTCTGAGATGGGAAACATGCATTATGTAGAACTAGGATTAATGACAGTTATATTGTTATTCATTCATAAACAACATGTGTCCAAACTAAGCCGTTTCCTTATGTCTGTGGTGCCTAAATACTGCCACCAACTGGACATGATGTGCCTTCTTAGGCCACTGGTTCTCAACGTCGGCACCGGGGACCACTTCAGCACAAATGGACCCTTACAGGTCTGTATGGGTCCATTTGGTCCATTTGTACACTCAGAGTTAAATAAATAGTGATGACTGTACAGTGTAGATTGGGTTCCAAGAGATTAAGAAAAAAGAATGGTATAAAATGGGGATCCATGGCCCAATACTTTTCTCAAACTGGTGGTCCTTGAAATGAATGAGGTTGAGAATCACTGTCGATTTCTTCTTCTTTGTTTTGTTTTTTAAATAATCGTTCATTGATCGAAATCGAGGAAGTTTGAAATAATAAATAAGGATATTGATCTGAAGTCTTATGGCACAGTCCTAACATGGGCCCACCTGCAGGGTCCATTGGAGTAGACTCCAGCCAGCCAGCACAGAATGTCCAGGATGAGGCTCTGGCCATGCTCCGTGCCTGGGCCCTCCTCAGTACGCTTACACAGCGCGTTCAAGAGCTTCTCGTGGAAGTCTGGGAACTGCAACATGGCACAGCGCTGGACTCTAGAAGGCATAGGATGACAATGAAGAAACAACCAGATTGGTTTAAGTTAAACTTCTGTCAAATCCAAGACAATAATATATATTAAACTTATATATTAAATATAAGTAAGCAAATTACAGGATTTAAATGCAGAATAATTAACAAAACTAAACTTTTTTTAAGTTTAGCATTCATTTGTCTTGGATAATAAAAAGTTACAATTTGATCTTTCATTCAAGTTTCCGTCTACTGGACGTGATTCACCTGGGTGCCTGAATAAAAAATTACATGATCAAAAATACATTTTGCATTTTACATTAAATTCTTTGCGGTCAGACCTTTCTTTGGGTATTGATGTCTTCTTGAACCGCCTGATTGTGACCGACACCTCCTGCAGTAGGTCACAGCCACGCAAATTGTCGGGCTTCTTCGAAGGTGTCGGGGGGTCAGCCTTTGACGTCGAGGCCTTCTCCTGCACAGAAACCAAATGAGAGTTTAAGTCATTGGCATTCTCACAATGCAGCCATTTGACATGCTGAGTGCTGTTGACAGGAATCAGGAAAGTTCCTGTTACGGACCACGGTCCCTCTGGTTATTTGTTTATATTTGTTTAACCCATTTTGGGCGGGAACCCCTTTTGGTGTTAGCATTATGTTATGCTTTAGCTATTGAAAAATAGCAGATCTACAAGCTCATAGCACGCCACCGAGTGGCGCGCTACGAGCTTGTAGGTCTGCTATTTTTGAAAAATCGAAGAACAACTGACATAGAAACATAGCTTTTTCAGAAAACTGACAGGATGTAAAAGACATTTTTAGAATCTGATCTCAGGTCAAAATGGGTTAAGGATAATTATTATTTATGGTGATAATTAAAATGGGATAATAATTATTAAGTTGGAAATATTGTGTTATATGGCATGTGTTACAAGTTGTTTTACTTTCTTCCCTGATTATGAATGAGTTTGGCAAATATGAGACTGTTGGCTGCAGTACTCAAGTGAATGAATACAGACATGGCTGTGAGTGACAGGTCCCTGCTTGGACCTGCCCCTCCTTTCCTTACTGCAGGGTTCCCCAATTAATTTTCCTCAAGGGCCATATTTTGACTAGGGTACCAGGCTGGGGGCCGAGTCCGCACGCGTGAGGTCGAGGTCTTGCCCTGAAAATTCATTTTTTTTCATTTTCATTTGAAAAGGATGCCCAGTTTGACATGCATAGGCTACTGACCCCCATTTAATGCCACTTATATCTGGGCCCCTCCCTGACCCCTTTTTTTCCGCGGGCCGCAAGGGGGCGCTCTGCGGGCCGCAAATGGCCCGCGGGCCGCCTATTGGGGAACCCTGCCTTACTGCCCCTCCTTTCCTTACTGGCTCTCCCCGACAACACCCTGTTTCCTGTTGGCTGAGCCATCTTCCTGTCGCTCTATAAAAGCTCAGTTGAACTTGGACTTCACCGGGGGACCACAGCATATTTCGCAGCAGAGACTCGATCCCTCTAGTCCTTTTTCGTTCTGTTTGTTTAGTTTTGTTATTCCCAAGTTATTTGTTTCATTCTGCAGTAAGTCATGCCTTAGCTATATTTTGTTTTGTTTATATCCCAGAGTTTAAGCCTTCAGCCTTTCAGTTATATTGTTATTCTTATTAACCCATTCTGACCTGAGATCAGATTCTAAAAATGTCTTCTACATCCTGACAGTTTTCTGAAAAAGCTGTTTCTATGTCAGTCGTTTCAATAGCTAAAGCAAGGGGTTCCCACCCAAAATGGGTTAAATCTGTAAACTTGTCTCTGCTAAAGAAAAAAAAGAGCTATAACAATAAACTGAAAGTTCTTTTCAACCCTGTCTCCTCCTTAATTATGTTACGTTCCTTCACCCTAGACGAAGGTGCATAACAGTTCCCCTTTACTGAGACATGTTTGTATGTGGGTTAGAGTCTAGAGATGTGATAGTAGCACTTCTCTACCAGTAGATGGCAGCAAAGGAGGATCCATAATTTTCACAGCTGACATGATAACATCTGAATTTATGATTACAAAGCCAGCTTTGTCCATCAGGTAGAGGACGTACCACAATGATTAAACAATGTTACATGGACAAATGAGTAGGGGATGTGCACTCGTTCTGTATAATCCTGTTATGACTGAATTTGATACACAACATTAACCCATTCTGGACGGGAACCCCTTTTGGTGTTTTAACTAAGCATTATGTTGGCCCAGGCGGTGGCGTAACCGTCTGGGCACCCGACTGGTAATCCAGTCGCAGTGTGCCGCGGGTTCGACTCCCGAGCCCGACACGGCCTTTACTGCATGTCTTCCCCCATCTCTCTCCCGTTTCCTGTCAGCCTACTGTCTGTCCCTTCAAAAACCAATAAAAGGCGTAAGCCGCAAAGAAAATATCAAAAAACAAAAAAAAACTAAGCATTATGTTATACTTTAGCTATTGCAAAATAGCAGATCTACAAGCTCATAGCGCGCCACCGAGTGGCGCGCTATGAGCTTGTAGGTCTGCTATTTTTGAAAAATCATGAAAATGTGGCACAAATCTTTGAATATATATTCTTTCAGAAGACTTTTTTTTTTTTTTTTTTGACGTCTGGTCTAAATGGGTTAGAAAGCAATCCACACAGTGAGCCTCGGCCAGTCAGCCGGTTGGTGCGTTGACCACATCTCCTTGGGAGGACAACCCAGATTCAATCCACACAGTGAGCCTCGGCCAGTCAGCCGGTTGGTGCGTTGACCACATCTCCTTGGGAGGACAACCCAGATTCAATCCACACAGTGAGCCTCGGCCAGTCAGCCGGTTGGTGCGTTGACCACATCTCCTTGGGAGGACAACCCAGATTCAATCCACACAGTGAGCCTCGGCCAGTCGGCCGGTTGGTGCGTTGACCACATCTCCTTGGGAGGACAACCCACACAGTGAGCCTCGGCCAGTCAGCCGGTTGGTGCGTTGACCACATCTCCTTGGGAGGACAACCCACACAGTGAGCCTCGGCCAGTCAGCCGGTTGGTGCGTTGACCACATCTCCTTGGGAGGACAACCCACACAGTGAGCCTCGGCCAGTCAGCCGGTTGGTGCGTTGACCACATCTCCTTGGGAGGACAACCCACACAGTGAGCCTCGGCCAGTCAGCCGGTTGGTGCGTTGACCACATCTCCTTGGGAGGACAACCCACACAGTGAGCCTCGGCCAGTCAGCCGGTTGGTGCGTTGACCACATCTCCTTGGGAGGACAGTGAGCCTCGGCCAGTCAGCCGGTTGGTGCGTTGACCACATCTCCTTGGGAGGACAACCCACATTCAACTCCAACTCCCAGTGTCATGTTAGTCTTGTGACTCCCCTTTCTCTCTGCACTTGGTGGCCTGTCTCTCTACACCCTTCCATCTGAATAAGAGAACATTACCCAAAAAGAAGAAAATCCACTCCAAAAAGAGAGTTTGCTCTCAACAGGCTTCCCTGAAAAAAGAAAGGAAAAAAGAAAGAAAGACCCAACAGAAAAATACCACTATCTTTCATTAGTATGTTTTGTCTCACCAAAGTCACTCCTATAACTAGGTAAAGTAGTGAGAAACTGGGGGCGCCGGCTGGCCTAGTGGTCCAGGCGCATACCACATATAGGCGCATGCCTGACAGTGCGTCGTGGGTTCAAGTCCCGATCCCGACGACCTTTGCTGCATGTTATTCCCAATAACTCCAGAAAAAAAAAATATATATATATCTTAAGTAGTGAGAAACTTAGCTCTACCTTGGAGGCCTGAGCCCTCTGCAGCAGGGTGGAGAGAGAGTGAGACTTGCTCTGGGACTTGGTGCTGGGCATTCGCACCACAGGCCGTGGGCTCTCCTCCATGCCCTTGTCGCTCACCGCCTTGATGTGTACCAGGAAGGACCGATACTTTCCCCCCGCCATTCCTGCATCGGAGGGGAGTGGGAGGGGGAGAAGAGGGGCAGACCGGCAGAGAACACTGAAAACACACCTAACGGTACAGTTACATACATAAGACGGGACGGGACAGAGGGGTTAGAGCAGGCAAAGCACACCATTTCTGAATAACCCAAAAGTAAATGTAAAGTCTGTCCTTGCGTTTCAAGTTAAAATAACGCTCAATATGCCTCCACCGATAGGGACAGGGGCATTATGCTTGATTTATACTTTGTTGCGCATCATGTCGCATAAGGGAAATACAAGCTCAAGCTTGTAGATCGGCTATTTTTGATGAGTGACAGACATGGCAAGTACAAATCCGGCCTTGTATTTTCAGGTTGTCCGTTCCTCATTTGTGGAATGTATAGATAGATAGATGTCCAGATGACGTTGGAGAGAAACAAAACTGCTATTGGTTGGGGGAGGCATACTATCGCAATGTAGTATTATTGTGTACGGTAATTATTCCCCCCAAAAAAAGTTTAAATATAAAATAATTTTAGTATTCAAGCGACACACTCAAGCTATTCTTCTCTCTGGCTCAATGTCCTCCCTATGACCTGAGCACTGAACCGTCACCTTTAGCCTCTGACCACATGCTGTTTACTTTACATGTCTGACTAATAAAGTATTAAATAAAAATCACACCCGTGTGAAGTGAGGGGCTTATCATCATACATCATCTCATTCCGGCCAATCACAATTTGCATCCTCACCTTTGTCATCAATGTTTGTGTTACGCAATGTTTGTGTTTACACAAACACTCAAAATTGTCCATTCATTGGCATATTCATGTTTGTGTTGGGACAAAAATCGGGTTACATACACTAAAAGCTGGACATAGGAGGGGCTATCGCCCCTCAAAGCTGCGTGTTCTGCATAAATGTGTGAGAAGGATATCCTATGGAAGGATATCTTATACAACGTCAAGTGCAATACGATGATCAGGTGATCATCCTTTTTGTCAATTGAGCAGAACACACAATCTCAATCACATTCAACGTGTATTCATTGCCGTTACCTTTGACGAGTTTGGGGCTGGTGAGGCTGAGCATGCCTGCATGTCCAGAGAGATCAAGGCCACTGGCGAGCCATACTGGACCACACAGGATGTCCTCCTTATGGTCCTCCAAGAAAGGGCACAGCCTGGAGCCTGGAGGAGGCAGATGGAGAGAGAACTGCCGTTAACACAATCAGTGCCGGAAGTCCTTCAAAATAGGAGCTCTGGGGTGCCGGAACAACATGGCCGCTTTTACTCGGAAACCCATGACCCGGAAACAATCTACTAAAAAAAGTTTACTTTACATAGCTAGCTTACATTGCGATCATTTTAGTTTATACGATATACGATCCAAAAAGCGTTCATATTTTGCGGGAGAGACGGATGAGGAGCAGAAATGAAGCGCCAGTATATCGATCCGTTCAACACCACGGAGAGACGAGTCATTCTTTCCGCCGCGCTAACGGCTAGGTCAATGGTAAGCTAACAATTGCCTAGAGTGTAGCATACGGTAGCCGAAAGGCGAACTGATAAATAAAAAAATTCAGAATATTCTTATCTCGCCCCGTATCATTGAGGATGCGCTAAGACGTCCTCACACACCGGATGTACGCGTCGATTGGGACCCCTAGGACGTGTGGCGACGTCCTATGTACGGAAACGGTTAAGGCTGAGCAGTACACCGTATCGACAAGCTTTCCCAGTTGGTTCAGTACTTTACCTGCCGTATCCTCGATGTCCATGAACTGGATGTCTTCGCTGAAGTCGTGGAGGTGCGGTTGGCCGTTCTTCTCCCCGTTGGCGTGGAGGACATGGGACAGGGGGAACGTTATCTGTCTGTCCACTGGTGTTTCTGCAGCGAAAGAGGATTCAAGATACAAACAGATCCTTGTGAGGCAGCGCAAATCTCAGAGCAAGCGTTTAAATCAATGCGGAGCAAGGTAGGTAGAACATGTTTCCACACGAAAACAACAATAATCAAGCACTTTATTGGATGACTTCTATAGTTTTAGTTTTCTTAGCTTTAGTCTAATTTACAGAGACAAGATGTTAGGGCAGGTCTCTGGACCCCCATGAGGAACTAGATGCTGTGTTCACTTCTTACCATTGACTTTGCCCAGCCCGGGGGCTTTGTTCTTCAGCAAGGTGACCTGGATCTGGGGAATGTTGGTGATGTTGGCGTTCATGACAAACTTGAAGTCCACATGGCCCACCATGCAGGCCTTGGGCAGAACCAGTTCAAACACGTGCTCATCCCAGCTCGAGCTACACAGAGAACTCAAGTTAGTCAACAAGCTCATAATAATGTATACTATACATTAGTAACTTTGGCATAATGTGTAATCTTATAAAAAAAAAAGATTCAACAAATTGTTTAAAATCAGTCAATCCACCACAGTCATTATGAACATAGTGTATGTCAGTCTGGATGGAATTGCCGATGCTACTGCTAACCTTGGGGGACTGGATTGTTGGCCCGAAAAAGTCTGAGAAGTACTCGTTTAGAAGTAGGCGTTTGAAAAATGTCTTAATGGGTGTAAAAAGTCATGAAGACCACTGCTGACCTGTCACTCTGGAGCTTCCAGGTGCGGGTGTGCTGGGCTGCGTCTCCATGGTGCTGCTGGTGGAGGTGCTGCGGGTGGCGTCTCTGCTGCTGCTCCTGCTGCACCTCCACCCAGCAGGGGGGCACGGTGGCCGAGAAGCGAGGCGTCAGCGTCTCGAAACGCGTCAGCTCCACCAGCGACGTCAGGCTCTCTGCGCTCAGTGCTTGGTCCACCAGGAGGTCCACTCCTACAGGGAGGGAGTCACGCGTACAAGTGAGGAGAAGGAATGTACATATACGGTGCCACTTTTGTTTAAGCACTTGAATCCCCAGCAGCTCTATTCTTGCGGGAACAGTCGCAAAAATATCCGATCTACAAGCTCACAACATGTTGAGAGCTTGTAGATTTGCAAATCGATAGAGTGTAGAGTGAAATAAGAGCGTACCAAAATGTGCTCTTTACAGGTAAAGAGCACAAGTATAAAGGGGTTTAATTGGTACTGAATTTGGAGCTCAACAAAAGCCAATTCATCCTGTGTATGACGGAGGACAATTTCATGATAGCTTGAATCTTCTGAACGATTGTCGCCCCATCTCTAGACCCTCGTTATCTCATGCAAACCAAGCAAATCAGTCGTATTCTGTTCATGTCCTGTTCAACTGTTGAATTAGATTAATTAATCTGTTCCTTTTTCCAACCAAATAGTTGCACATAAAGCAGGGGGTCCGCAGCTAAATTAGTTAATATATAGGGTCGCAATAGCTTGTGTGTAGATCTGCAGATCTATAGATCTAAATGCTCACCACTTTGCTTCTGGAGGTCCCTGGCACAGAATATTTTTGAGAAGGGGGTCCACAGACAAATACATATGGTTTTGGGGGTGCTAGGTTTGAGAACACTGGGTCTGTGTGTGTGTCCTACCTGTGATCCCAGGGCTGGAAGGATTGGAGTGGGTTTGTGTGTGTCCTACCTGTGATCCCAGGGCTGGAAGGATTGGAGGAGGGCTTGGCTCCCTCCAGGAGCTGCTCAACCCCCTTAGCCAGGGGGCCGTCGACGAACATGTCTCCGTCATCTAGATCATCACACACGCCTCCAATTTGAAGGAAATGAAGTTCTCCGCCTTCAGTAGACAGAAGAGGAAACACGAAATGAATGGGAGCTCAAATTTGTCCTGCTCCTAAAAAAAACCCTCATATGATCAAACAGAAAAAGACAATATATCATGACAATTTCTCTTTTTTTGTCTCCGATTAATGTACTGTAACTAGTATCTCAAATGCTGTGCTGTGAGAAGGATGGGCACTGCCCATGCCTTTTGATCACCTTCACGGGGCTGTTTTTTCTTTATTATTTTTTTTCTGCTGATGTAAACCATGCACTTGAATCTGTTCTGTGAAGATGTTCAAATAAACTAAACTAAACAATCTACAAGCTCGAAACGTGGCGCAAATTGATGCTTTTGTGTGATGCTGTAGTAGTAGTATGAAGTAGGGCAATAATTTATGAAGAAACACAAACATGGAGATGAGAGGTTTCTGTCCCACAGCAACAATAGGGCAGGGGCAAACAGCCACAGGTCAACAATAGGGCAGGGGCAAACAGCCACAGGTCAACAATATGTTAGGGGCAAACAGCCACAGGTAATTAAGACTTGAAAAAACGAATTAGTTCTGCAACTCTTCTCTAAAGTGAGCAGTCCCTTTAGCCGAGTCTGCAAGCAACATGACATCAATGATGACATCAATTAAATTCCTCTGCTGCCATAAATCTTCAAGGATTTCAGGGAAAATGGAATTCCCCTGTGTGTGTGCGCACAGACAGACTTCCTAAGGATGCAATTTCATTAAATTACAGCTGCTTTTCCACTCCCACTTATATTTCACTCAGCAGCAGAAGGTGGTATGTCACTCGCTACAACATGCCAAACCATACTCTTAACAAAATTCTAACCTTATCTCCCCCTAATCCTAAAAATAACCCTTTACCTAATGAGGTCTGGAAATAAGTGACCGGTTTTCTGCACCATTTACTATTCATGTGGTGACATTTAGAATCCATAAGGCAGTTAAAGGGCAGACAAATATGAACACATTCATATTTGTGAGTATTTGTGACACACAGTAGGGATGTGCCAACAAAGTCTGTTGTACTTGTAAGGCCAGACCGCACCAATGCAACTCCTTGCAACATGCAACTAAGTTTTTCAGTACATCATCATACATCCTCTTATTCCGACCAATCACAATTTGCGTCTTCACCTTTGTCATCAATGTTTGCGTTATGCAATGTTTGCATTGTCCATTCATTGTCAATGGGAATTTAATGTTCGTGAACTTTGTGTAGGACAAAGTTTGGACATAGCTATCGCCCCTCAAAAATCACACTCGTCTGAAGTGAGCGGTGCCTTTCATCACAATGACAACGTCTGATGATGTCAACAACATGACGTCACAGACATTTCGTGCTCAAACGGACAGACAGACAGACAGACATACACACAGGTCAGTGAGGTCGGTTTCCAGCCTCTGGGAGATGCTGACAAGAAGGAGAACAGCTACACACTCAACACAGACTCTTAGCTGACCGTGGGGTTGACAACACGTTTGCTGATGAACCGGTTGAGCTTAGCACTGCTATCGAACTTCAGGATCACTCCTGGATGATGCCAGGAGTGATGATGCCTGGGCAACGCGCACTAGCAGCAAGATGGTCAAGTCTTGCGACTCAGTAAACATTAGCCAGTTACAAGTAGCCTAGTGACAGCATACAGAATGGTGCTGATTATTACCATATATATATATTCCATAATCACAGCATGCCTACTCAACATTGATTGTTGGAACGAGAAGGGGGTTATTCACGAGATAAATTAAATTTATCTCGTGATACATTTTCTGGGCAATAGAACACCAAAGACAGGAGGAGAAAAAGGCAATAAACAACCAGACACAACAAGAACAAGATAACAATTTTTCATTTCTCCCGAAACGCTAAACTTTCAAAGTGGTAGTAAAATCCAAGTTACCAGCCATCCAGGCAGTCACGAATATCAATACTGATTTCATATTTACACACTTCACATAGCCATTCCATCAGCATAGGACAAGTCAGAATGGTGCTCACCTTTAGTGCAGGCACAAAGGCGGTCGGTCCCAGAACAATAAGTGACCGAGACGAAGGGGTCCGTCTCTTCTGCTGACCCCTCCTTCTTGGGTGCCTCCACCTTGGCCAGGACTTCCAAAGTTGACAAGTCCAGGATCATAATATTCCCCGCTTGTGTGGTCACAACTAAGTGTCCAAGGCCAGACACCTCCATCCGCTTGTTCTCTTTGGCGGAGGTGGATGTACCGGCGGCGCTGGTTGTGGCTGCTCCACATGCAGTCCCGCCCAACGGGCCAATGCCGGTTCCAAAGGCAGCGTTGCAGTTTCTGGGTCCGGGTGGGAGAGCCTCCTCTGTGTGCTCCTCGCTGTCGTCCTCCCTGCCGTCCAGCACGTCTGGAGGCAGTAGTATGAGAGAGGTGACAGCGTCACGCGGGTCCTGGATGTGCTGCACCTTGATGGGCTCGTCGTCCAACGTGACGATGCGCGTTGAGTAGTTGAGCTTGTACAGAGCCAGATACCCACCTCCGCTTCCACCACCCAGGGACCTCTGCTGCTGCTGGTCAGCTGGGGGGAGGATAAGAGGTGTCTGGGGAGGCGTGCCCCCCGGGTGGTGGTGGTGGTGGTGGTGGTGGGCCTCTACCCCATTGGCCATAGGGTGGATGGAGTCACCTTTGCGCCGGCTGCAGAGGGCCGAGTGCAGGCGGTTGAGGTTGTTGAGAGCCTCTACTTGATTGATGGCGCTGAGAGACTCGACGCCACACGGCTGTAGGCCCACCAGAAGGTGCACACCATCCCAACAGGGAGTGATGGAGTCCACATACAGATTCTCCTCTTCGAGCTGTTTGGGCAGCCTCAGGCATTGTACCAGGGCTCCCGGCCGCGGCGGAGCAGAGGCGGTGGCCGCAGCCAGGGTGCTCCACTTGTCCACGTGACCATCCAGTCCCACAAGGTTAGCAGTAGCATCAGCAAACTGTTGGATGTAAGTGATAGGGGGGTCCTGGAGGAGAAGCTGCTCGTGCGTGTCAAACTCCATCTCGATGATTTGTGGGACAGTGAAGCCCTCCTCGTGGAGACCCTTGCTCATCAGATTGTTCATCTGAGTGAACACCTTTCCGGACGACTTGTCGTCCAGCTCCTTGATGCTGTAGAGCAGCAACACGGGCATAGTCCTGCGCACGACCGGTAGGGTGGAAGGACTCAGAGGTAGGGATCCAGCTAGGCTGGGGGAGCCCAGGTCTGGGACAGACGTTGGGGGGTTGCAGGTCTCTATTTCCATGGGGCCTTGGTCCTGTAGGGACCCGGTGTGGAGAGGCTCAGGGCTCTGAGTCCTAAGGGGACCGTCCATTGTCCTCCGGCCAGAAGCGGGGGCAGGGGGTGGGGGTACCACCAGCGGGGAGCTGGCTGCCGAGCGGTAGCTGAGCAGCCCTCCAGCCAGCAGGCAGGGGAAGGGAATGTTGTGATGATGATGCTCAGAGATCTTGTCCTTGGTCTTGTCATGACCGTGGCCCTTGGCCAACGACGGGTTGGCCCCCAGCTCCTCCAGGTCCTTGACCGTGTCCTCCAGCACGCTGGCCACCACCTCCCACTGGAGCTTCTCTGGCTGCTGCAGCACACTCAGTGCGGTCACTCCCAGGCTCACCTCCATGCTCTCCCGTTGTGAAGGCTGGCCTGAAGGCACAAGGAAAGAGGGTTGGACACATTTTCAGCCCAGATTGAAGAGACAGTTACTGGTGAACACCAACTAAAAGCAGGTTCATTATACAACAAAGAGTGATTTATTGGAGATCAATCGTCCAAAACCCATTGTAAGATCTTAGACAACATGTGCAAAAGTGTCAATACCTGTGATTGACTCTGATCTGGAATGGTCTTCACTGTCCGAGTCTTCCAACTGGTCATCACTGGGAACAGAAGACACGGGAAGACAACATGCTGTGATAAACAACTAATGTCACCTAGGTCTGATGATATAGCAGCTGACCAATCAGTGCAACTTACAACATAAAAAATGGACAAGACCTGTTTGTCAAACACTCTGTGTACGTGTGTGTGCGTGTGCGCGTGTGTGTTGTGTGTCGTTACCTGTCTCCTTCTAGTTTGGGGAGATCAGAGCAGGAGGACGCGTCCTCCAGCCAGGCCAGGGTTGGTCTCTGGGCCTCTGTAAGTGTCTGCTGGCTCTGCTCACTGCCACACAGGATCAACTGCCTCAGGATGGCCGGGTCATAGGGGTTGATCTCAAACTTCAAGTGCACCTGAACAGCACCAGAAACATGGACAGATGGAGTTTGATGGAGTGAAATGCTTGATTTTGTGGGAGGGATTACTGTACTTTCAGTTTTTATATAAAATGTTTTCGTCTTCTTTTTAAGCAAATTGAGTTTCTAAACTAAACCGACTTGCGAAAAGTGTATACTTGGATCATCTTATCTAGATAACGGCATTCATTTCTTCTTTTTTGTGACAATACAAGGCTGAACAAATCTTTTTTTTGTTGCAGTTTCAATAAATCTAATCCAAGCCTCACCTTCATCATCTTGGACACATCCCAGATGCAGATCTTTCCCCTCTTGGTGGCGGCTGCCAGGAAGTGGGGACAGCTGCCGAAGCCATAGCACGCGATCTTGTCTGAGCCATCGTGGCTGCTGGGGAACATGGCCGGGCTGGTGGCCAGTGTCACGGACAGTGGCACGTTCTGCGTGTGCTCGCCCTTCACAAATGGACAGTTGGGGGAATGTCGCTCGTGCTCGGACCTGGGGGAGGAAGAGTTGAGAGAGAAGGGTTCAGTAACTTTGGACTTAAAAGAAGCAAAAAAAACATTTTGAAGAAATTCTGGTGGGTTGCAAATTTCAGTCAATCAGGAGAGACTCAAGAGTATCCATTCATTTCATCAGCTTCAATTTAGTGTTCCAGATCCAATTTTGCCTGATTGGAGAGGGAACTCCAATTTGCATCCTAAAAAGGATCCAACTTATTTATTTATTTGAATTATCATTATTACCATGGCTCATCTGTAGGCTCCCAACAGACAAGACACACGCTGCAGGTGAAACACATGGCTCTGTCATCACCCGTGGAGGCAGGCTGCAGCAAATACGAGAGAGAAACTGAGAATTAGTCATAGAAATGCACTTACTCAACACATCAGCACAAGCTAAAGTGCCATTGCACGCTGAACTGTCACATGAGCGATCTCGCAGTGGGGAGGAACTCAGCATGTCAAACATGTCTGACGTGCTTGCTCTGCATTGATCTTGTTGGCTTTTGGAGCGTCTCCACATCACCTTCATGCATGGTACAGGAAGGCATGGCATGTTTGTTTTGCCCTCTCCACTACCAACTGACTCAAGCAGGTACTTTTGTACCGACCATGCTAAAATCAGTGGAGATTCGATAGCCCAAAACAGACTTGCGTCGCAACAGCTGTAAAGTGACATGTAAAGCAGGCTGCATGCTACGAGTCAGATCAAACGTTTGCCATCCTGTATCATGGTGTGCGGGTGATGAAGTATGTGATGAACACATTATCATCCAGCACATCTTTGTTGCACAGGAAATAATCTATTCTACGGTATATTCATCATTCAAGCTGCCGACAAACATTGACGACCTAAATTATAATTTATTAGTTGAGCAGATGGTGCAAGATCTTCAGCTCATGTATTGCAAATACCATTATTTATTAGTTGAGCTTCTCTGTACAAGAACTTCAGAATCTCTTTCCCAGAAAGTTCAAATAATTTGATGGAATTTTCATTACAATGTTGCATGGAGTCTCTACTTTGTATAATTTACACACACACACACACACACACACACACACACACACACACACACACACACACACACACACACACACACACACACACACACACACACACACACACACACACACACACACACACACACACACACACACACACACACACACACACACACACACACACACACACACACACACACACACACACACACACACACACACACACACACACACACACACACACACACACACACACACATATACCCTTTTACACAAATTTGTTATGTGCCCATTCGCTTTTTGCTCTTCTGCTAAAGAGAGTAAATCTCGAAAGGTAACATGTAACAATGGTCTGGTTCTGTGCCATGCATACATTGTATGTAGTATATGCACGGTAACATCAAGCAAAACACATTGCCGTACGTGTCACCATGCAGAGGAAAACCTAGACGGGGTCTAAAAACGGTATGGCTTCCTTGTGCATCTCAAGCTTCATTTCAAAGATAACACTGGTGTGAAGTGAGGGGCGCCTACTGTGGCTGCAACATAACGGCAGATGATGTTTGCTTAACCCATTTTGACCTGAGATCAGATTCTAAAAATGTCTTCTACATCCTGACAGTTTTCTGAAAAAGCTATGTTTCTAAGTCAGTCGTTCTTCGATTTTTAAAAAAATAGCAGACCTACAAGCTCGTAGCGCGCCACTCGGTGGCGCGCTACGAGCTTGTAGACCGTCAGACCCAATTCTAAACGGCTCACCTTCTTCAGAGCCACATCGTAATAAACTGTTCAGCTCCTTATGGAGCACGCCCATAATTATTGTATGCACGGGAGAGCATGCATGTATGCATATCATACTGTAAACAAAGGGAATTTGTGTTATGTTTCAAATTAACCCATTTTGACCTGAGATCAGATTCTAAAAATGTCTTCTACATCCTGACAGTTTTCTGAAAAAGCTATGTTTCTATGTCAGTCGTTCTTCGATTTTTCAAAAATAGCAGGCCACTCGGTGGCGCGCTATGAGCTTGTAGATCTGCTATTTTTCAATAGCTAAAGCATAACATAATGCGAACACCAAAAGGGGTTCCCGCCCCAAAATGGACCAGCAGATCTAGGCGAGGAGGGCAGTGAGACATTCCAGAGCCTACTGTACCTGGTGGTAGAATCCTGCTTGGGCCATGGGATCAGGCTGAGCCCACCTGTAGCCTGCATGGGGCCATGATGTGAATGTCTCCCTCCTGTTAGCCTCACTGTACATCAGTGACCTGAAACACACAAGCTACAAGTGTCATGTGTCACCAATATTATGTTTTGTACTTAATATTATGTACTTAAACTGTATTGTGCGACTCTTCGTGTTAATGTCCATGTCTACTGCCTACATTAAAAGTATCTGAAGTTACCCTCGATACACTTATACCTCGATAAGTCAATCTTAGTAGTACATGGTCTCTTATGAAGATGAAAAAGAACAGATTTGGAGAGTAAAACGTGTGGCATCTTTTTTACTTAAAGCACTTTGAGCTGCATGTCATGAAAGGTGCTATACAAATAAAGTTGTATTATTATTTTATTATTACTTGTGCTTTCTTTGTGAGCTTGTAGATTGGCTATTTTCGTCCAGTGATACCATCGGACGACAAAGTATAAATTAGGCTTTAGAATCTAATTAACTTTTTCCATCAGTGTAATTCATCCATACAGTACCTATCTACAGAACGCCCGGGGCCAACCCCAAGCTCTGGCCTAGCGCTGGACAAGAGGTAGGAGAGCCTGTCCATAATGGACGAGGCCACGGACAAGGCTGCCACGTTCTGGTTGATCTTCTTCAGCTCGTTGACGATGGCACCGGCCACCAGCTTCAGCATATGGTGAGGAAGATGGAAGGTCACCGTTGCCCACTGGAGAGAAAGAAGGGGAGGGAAAAAGCAAAACATTAAAAACTGAAACGGGAAAGAAGCAGGGCACGAGAGACCGGTCTAAAAACGGTATGGCTTCCTTGTGCATCTCAAGCTTCATTTCAAAGATAACACTCGTGTGAAGTGAGGGGCGCCTACTGTGGCTGCAACATAACGGCAGATGATGTTTGCATAACTGCTGTAAACAAACATTAAAAGTCCATAGACTTGGCTGCCACCCTGATTTCTAAAGTGCTCTAAAGAAACATTAACCCATTTTGACCTGAGATCAGATTCTAAAAATGTCTTCTACATCCCGACAGTTTTCTGAAAAAGCTTGATTTTTCGATCGTTCGATTTTTCAAAAATAGCAGACCTACAAGCTCGTAGCGCGCCACTCGGTGGCGCGCTATGAGCTTGTAGATCTGCTATTTTTCAATAGCTAAAGCATAACCTAATAATGTTAGAAAGAAGAAGAAGGGGAGGGAAAAAGCAAAACATTAAAAACAACTGAAATGGAAAAGAAGCAGGGCACGAGAGAGGAAGAGTGCGAAACTGTTACAGTGTGAGAGAGGCACAGATGAAGGATTATCTGACTGGGTAAGCAGGACAGCTCAAATGAGATCAAGAAAGGCATCATAAAACCTCTTTCATCATACAATGCAGTGGGGATACACGATCCTGACAACAGGAAGCAGAAAAAGAATCATCCTTTATAACCAAAAAGAGTCAGATTTATTTTATTTTATATTTTTATAAAATAAAACAGCCAACAGATAAATTATCCATGTCAATATTTCAATATTCTCCCATGCTGTAGACTACGTATGTGCTAGCGCTCCTGGAGAGGTCAATGGGAAAGTTAAAAGGGAAATCCATCAGCCGGGACACGTGCTGATTGTTATAGCAGCACAAGTTGGCCAACTTGGCCCAGCACCAAAGAAAGTGGTCAGGCAGCAGGGAAAACTGCCAGTGGTACCAGCCCTTACTGGCCCTGTGTTGGACATTAGGTAGGAGTCTACAAGAAAAGGGTGGGAAGAAAGAAAACCACATGGGGAAAAATAAATGACTACTAGGCCTTTTATTCACATTCTACTGAGGCAAAATTGACCTGTATGCTGAATGAAATGGGGCAAAAGACAGGCAAAAAGGATGTTACGTCGTAGAGGACAGAGATTGTCAGACTGATTGGTTGGCTTTTCCTGTGGGCATGCGTCCACTGACCTGGTTCTCCATGTCCTGGGAGCAAACTGCTAAAATTCACGTCCGAGTGTTACTAGTAGTGCTAAGAGTAGGCAATGACGCACACTGTACACTTGGTGCCGTGTTAATTTGTTGATGATTTGTGGTCCGGGTAAAGGTAAGTAAGAAAAAAGGTTTTCATTTTTAGTGCCTCTATATTTATCCAAGAAGGCTCAAGGTTTGTCACAAAAACGTTAAGGCATCTGTGGCCAAGAAGTCAATAACATTTTTAGACTTTTAACCCATTTTGACCTGAGATCAGATTCTAAAAATGTCTTCTACATCCTGACAGTTTTCTGAAAAAGCTATGTTTGTCAGTCGTTCTTCGATTTTTCAGAAATAGCAGACCTACAAGCTCGTAGCGCGTCACTCGGTGGCGCGCTATGAGCTTGTAGATCTGCTATTTTTCAATAGCTAAAGCATAACATAATGCTAACACCAAAAGGGGTTCCCGCCCAAAATAGGTTAAGAGCAGCACTGCCTGCTAGGGTGGGAAAATTGGTGACTCCTTGACAGCGCATGGATCCATCATCGAGACACTTTTGTGAGGGTTGGCTCCGACACCTCAGAGAGGGAAACCTAGCAGGGCAAAAAGACTGGCAGCCTGGAAAGTTGAGTGGTAATGAGGGTGATTTCTCTAGTGCCTGGCAGTGCCAACAGGAAGGCAGCGAGAGAGGGTGCCTCCTGGCAGCCTGACCCATAGCGGGGGAGGGGGGTTGGGAATAAATCTAAGCTTTGCAGTAGAAGCAGGATGAGCAGACTGATGGAGAATCCCTTGTGATTTGGCTCAGGTCTCATAGTAGACATTGATAGTTAAACTGATAGCGTAATGCATGCGTTACACTGATGGCCAGTTGGCCACACACCTTTGACTTGTTTTACTACTTCTCAATTGGTTTTAAGGGATGATCAGGACAGGAGCTCTGCTTGTTCCCCCTGCCCAGCTGTGGTTATTAATATGCCAAAGAGGTCTGTAGAGTCAGCGTGTGTGTGTGTGTGTGTGTGTGTGTGTGTGTGTGTGTGTGTGTGTGTGTGTGCTTGATGACTACAGACTGCAGTCAGGCTTCCAAACACAGCAATGTCGCTGTTGAACAGGAGAGCACTTGTGCACATTATCGAAGAAATACATTTCCCTCTCTCTGCGGTGCTTCATGTAGGAAGGCTAAATAGATGTCTCGCTTTTAGTCAGTCGAACTGGAGGACCCAAGTGGTAATTTCTCATTTCTGTTAGGGGGGTCTGCTCTGACAACCTGCGCAGAAGCTTTTATTTGTTTGTTCAGCTATACACAAACAGCTATAGCTCAATACCAACAGCTATTTGGCCGTTTGACTCTGCACTACTAGCCCAACAGGCTTTAATGTCACCTTTTAGGAATCAGAACCTTTAAAACAAAAAGTTATATGGAAAATGTAGCAGGTTCTTTTGCCTAATGGAAAACCAAAAACATCTAGCCGAGTTAGTAGCTTCCAAGCACTGTAAAAGCACCATAACGTCCCCCAGGACAGCTTTGTTAGTACGGACACCTCCACCAGCAGGACATGACAGCTGGCCAGCCCAGCCCCTTTAGGAGAAGTAGTCACTGCCTTATCAGCTCCTTGGTCATGCCACTGATAATATTAGCAGCCAGCTATGCAGCATGCCACATAAGCATCATACGCTAATGTGATTACATTACTCTCCAATTTGCCATCTGTAGCAAAAATACTACTATAAGCTGTAGGGAATGATGTAACACTGACAGCGCAGACACTAATGAGACAACCGGTTTTGAATAATTGAAGGGATGCCCTTTTGAGTTTGTCTGTATGAACCACGCCTTTTAGGCTTGGGCGATATGCCATTTGAGCACATTCTTTTCCGCTGTACAGGTTAATTGGGCTACATTTGAAGAGTTGGATTTTCGATAAGGCTGACTTTTAATATTTGCAAAATAAAAAATAAACAAAATCTGAGAAAATAAAAATATTCTGCGATTGGACTCATCCAATCCATGATTGCCGATATATTAGTGCTGCCAGAATTGGCCATTCCTTTTAAAACACCATGTGGGCTCGGAATGATTCAAACGGCTCGAATGTCGAATTTATATAATTTTAATATAAAATATTGCAGCCTAATATGCAGTAAAACTTGCTATTTTCTTTCTCTATATGCGCTGGTCCTGAATCGGCTGTGGTTGGTGCAGAGAAATGCGCTCTCTTGTGAGATTTGAATTGAATGATTCATAATTATCTTAATAGCCTAATTTTTGTATAATGGTTTAGTTTAGATACAATTTGGAGAACAGAGACGCATCGCTCCTCCAACGATGTGCAAATCGTGCGGTGCTGCTGTGATAGAAGTTCTCACCTCGACATGAAAGGGGAAATAATCAAAGCAATAGCAATGCATTTGTTTCTGGTTTAAATCAAATTAAGGTAGGCTACAAGATAAATGTGTCACAGAGGGAGATTTACCGCGAGAGACAAGAATCCATGCATTGTTTTTAAATGTGCGTTGTCGGTCGTGGAGTCTCACTGTAAACTGTCTGCCTCGAGTGCCTTCACGACCAGATGAATCACCGTTTCAGCTTGACCTGTTAACATTGTGTGACTAAACGTGTGCTTTAAAACGGAGCAAGTTAAAGTCAAAACTGCCTAGCGACTCCTCCAAGGCTTCCGTGTCACTGTGGTCTTTGTGAAGTCTGTGTTAACCCTCCCCATGGTGTTAACAACAGGCAGGCAGAGCGGAGCGGTGCGAGGCAGCTGATTTATTCTTCATTGTATGCCGGTGTCGCGTGGCAAATATAACTAATCTACAAGATCACAATATGGAATATTCGTTGGCAGCACTACGATATATCCGTCCCATCTCCCAAGCCTAATGCCTTCATTAACAATATCGGTGACTTGTCTCTGGCTTTAACAAACAACTTTCTCATTATCTTTAATATTTCCTAGTTCATACAATCTGTTTTCAGCTTGCCAAAATGAAAGCTTCAGAAGGACCCAATTCGGTTTAAGAGCTCAACTGATGGTAGTGGTATCAATTTAACAAACAGTATGGCTCACATTGTCAGCTTTCAGCACAGCTTGACATCACAGAACTTACAAATACATAACTGCAAATTGAAAGAAACTGCCATGGCTTCAGACCAAATTGAGCTTTCGTCCAAACATAATAAAAGCAACAACCAGCCAGTGGAGAGAACACATTATCCTGAGTGTCGAGCAGTACTAAGCCGTTTTAAGACAAACTGTTATATTATTTATTTGTGTCAAACAGTCCCACTGGGCCTTTAATAAAAATAAAAAATAAATCAATTTCTTATATACATCACCCTTTTATACATTTTCTCTTGTAAAAATCTCGGTTCAACCTGACTAAATAAACAAACAACTCATCACAGATGAGAGTTGAACAAAATAAATTCAGGACATTCAGCCTCATTCACATAACCCGACTCCGCCAGATGGGGCAGCAGAGAGTACACTGGGTGCCCCATCTGGCGGAGTCAGGTTATCATTCACATGCCCATTTAGCAAATATTGAACGTGCCCCAGGAAAGGTGTTTCTGACTCACCTTTGCTACTTTGTGATTGGCCGCCGTCTCGTGTGACGTATTCTTCAGGCCTTCTTTGAGCTGGGTGATGAAGACGTCGTATCCTTCCGTGTTGGACACGTCAATCTTCTCCTGACAGGCTGACAACATCTGCTGGGCCTGAGTGGAGACAGAGATAGACACACATTATGGGCAACGATACAGTCTGCTACCAAGACACTCTATAATATATTATAGTGCACCAGGCTTGTTATGTAGGGATGCACCGATGAGACATTTTGGCCGATATCGCTATTCGATTAATTAATTCTGGTTATGGCCGATAACCGATATGATCTCATTCTGTATTAAAAACATAATTCGTCCATTTTGAAAAATATATGTAAACAGGGTATCTGCAGGTTTTGGCAAGTCAGATTTAACTGACTCACAATATTTAATATTGTGAGCTTGTAGATCTGTCCAAGCTACAGGCAACGTTGCCAAGTCTGCTCATTATAAGCCATGTTGGGTTGTTTTTCTGTAAAGTTGCTTTAAAATATTGGGGGTCCTTGACATGAAAATGTTTGAGAATCACTGCTCTAAAACAACATTGTTTAGCTTAGCACAAATGCTAGCAGTAGCATGTTGCTGCCATCATGAATAAATGCAGTATTTAGCACAATTTGCTGTCCAATAACTTATGGATAGTGTGGCTGGCTACCATGTCATATAAAGCAGGGAGGGCAACTGAACATCAGAAAAGCACTGTTGACCAGGAAGGTTGTCCTGACAACTCTTTGTATTATACAGCCTTGTGACGGTCAGACACGCACTTCTGCAGCAGTTGGACAGAAGCAATCAACCATTGGTTGTTCACATCGGGGCTGTTTTAACATCGGACCAATGTCGATTAATTGAGAAATTACTAAGATCGGCCGATATCGATGTGATTGCCGATACATCGCCCAACCCTACTGTTATGGAATCTAAAAATAGCAACAGCTCTGACCAACTGTGACATTTATTTGAGTTAGTCATAAATCACACTTCACTCAAAACAGCATGTCAAATGTGACACTCAAATCAGTGGAAAAACAATCTTTCCAAAGTTCCCCCAAGTTCTGTGGAAATTAAGCAGTGTCAATTGTAACACAGGGCACATGGTTAATAAATGCAAACTCATGGATGTAATGCACGATGGGACAATGTCCACAGGAAAAAAGGCCTGCAGCAGAAAAGAAGAAAGCAGGACAAATCAATACACAGTACAAAGTCGACCAAATGGAGCCAAACCCAGTAGGGAACCTGGCTCCCTGACCTTATATGCAACAATATCCTAATGCATCGCATGGTTTGATGCTCATGTACAGTCAACGACTAATTGAATCAATTGGTAAGTCAGAGGATTGAACCATTCAACTAGTAGTAAAACTAAGCATTGCTATCCAATATTCATAATTAGTGTTGATGGTTGTTTAAGGGATTGTTATCACACGCAGCACACACACACACACACACACACACACACACACACACACACACACACACACACACACACACACACACACACACACACACACACACACACACACACACACACACACACACACACACACACACACACACACACACACACACACACACACACACACACACACACACACACACACACACACACACACACACACTTTATACTGGTTACATGCTGGGAGCCTGGGATCCTCAACTATTATGTATTTTGTAAACCTTCACGCCACAGAAGCTGGTTTGTAGCCAAGATCAATATGCTGAGACACTTACAGAGCATAGCAATGAGAAACATCCGTCTCAGCTGTGATGCCCAAATAATGGTCTGTCTGTGAGTGCACTCTCACATCTTCTGAAGGCTTGTGCAGTGATTACAAGAGGATCAAACTCTCCAAGGAATGGCAGAATGAAATGAGGGGAAATAGTGTCGGCACACTGCCTGAGACCAGCTTTGGTAGCTGGATTCTAATTGGTGTGGTTTGGGCTTTAAGAATGGACCCATCAATTCAGTTTGATAGAAAGAACATTGTTTTTAAAATGAATTGATCGTTGACAAAAATAAAAAATATATATATAAATAAAATCTTCACAATTATGTCACAAATGTATTGATTCGATATCAAAACTTCTGCTTCTCAAACACAGGCAGGAAGTATGATACTCAAACAACACATGTTTTCAATTATGTCAAAACAATGATGTCGGCCCGGGCAGCTGGCGTAGCCGTCTGGGCACCTTGGCTGGTAATCCAGTCTGGTAGTGTGTCGCGGGTTCGACTCCCGATCCCGACGGCCTTTACTGCGTGTCACCCCCCCAAACTCTCTCCCCATTTCCTGTCAGCCTACTGTATACCTATCCCTCTATAAAAAAATAAAAGGCGAAAGCCACAAAAAATCTTTAAAAAAACTGATGTCCTTCTGTATAAATGGGAAATCAGTAAAACTAATAAATAAATAAATATCCACGTGAAGAATAAAAAACACTTGACAGCCATTAAATATTAAATAACAATTAACATTTGGCTGTCACTTTCTCAATGTTAAGTGTTGCAATATACAGTAAGGACATGTCATACTATCATTAAAAGAATATCTAAATAATAATATGAATATTGCTGACACACCAACTGCAACTGTTTCAGCTCCCACTACTTGCATGGAACTGATAAGTTGTTGGTCAAGTGTGGCACATTATCACCCTCAAACCAGAGGTCATGACATCAAATAACAGCACACCTCCCTGTCCAATCATGTACTATCAATGTGTGTGCAGTTTGCAAATGAAGCAGCAAATCACAATGTCGTGTTCAAAGTATGACTATACAAGAAAAGGCTCACATGCTAAATGCCTGGTGCCTGAAGTGAAACTACCCAATGAGTGTGACAATTGGATTTGGATTATAGTTGATAATCTTTGCATGTAAAATGATTTTCTTAACACCAACCATGTCCTTGTGTTGCAAATTTGTACTTTTTGGTGAAATAAATATTTATTGCCATTTTTATTTGGCCAAAGGAGAGACACACTAGTTGACATGCCCAGTTGCCCACAGGCAGCCAGTTTGTCAATGCAAGGAAGGGCAGTGCAAAACAACTCAAAGCATCAAATATAACTTTTCACCATACTACTGTATTGATTATCCAGACTTATCGACACACATCCAGTGTTTAAAGTTCTCCAGCACTACTCTGTCTCCGTTTGTGCTGCTCACGCATTAACAGCCAGCCATCATGCCTTATCAAAGTGGGAGCAGAGCACTGTGTATGGTGCAATGGAACACATGACATGAGAGAAGTGAGTTTGGTAAAATAGGTGAACCGGCTTGCATGATTAATTCAATATAATATGCCTAAACTTCCTCACATCAAGGTCAACTTTTAACCTATGAAATGATTGACAATTTGACATATGTTTTAGGTGTTTTTTTGATGAAACAATGTCACTAATGTCGTTTTGACATTTGTCAGATTAATTTGTGTCAAAGGTTGTGCCCAACCAGACACACACACACACTCGAAGAGTGTGTGTGTGTGTGTGTGTGTGTGTGTGTGTGTGTGTGTGTGTGTGTGTGTGTGTGTGTGTGTGTGTGTGTGTGTGTGTGTGTGTTGTAAAAAGGATTCAATGTAATGGGTGCCTGGACCTTTTACAAGTCCTACTTAAGAGTACAGCAACATTAAGAGTACAGAATTGCATCCCAGGACCCCCGGAGGGTGACATGATTGCATCCTTTTTCAATGTAGTGAGTCTAAGGATGCAGGCTATTAGTGTGCACGTTTTAAGGCCTTTTAAGGCCTTTTAAGGCCAGTCCACACCAACACAACTCTTTGCAACTGTCATTGGGGATAATGGTTGCAATTAGTTGCATGAGTTGCATTGGTCTGGTCTTTAGATGGAGCAGCCTCCATCATTTTCATAAACTGTCCCCAATGAACTCAGACATTTCATCCACTCATTCCAACACAATGTGAACATCTATGTACATTACTTCCTTATGAGTGTGTCACACTTTGAATAGTAAACGGCCAGGTAGTTCCTGCTTACCTCTGTGACGGGCAGTTCCAGCTGGACCATGTCCTCAGGCTTGGCCACGGGGGCCTGCAGGGCCGTGTCCAGCAGCAGGATGCCATTAAGGTCCTTTCTGCAGCCCACTGCATAGTCATCCACAAAAAGCACCTTGTCCACCGCAGGGAAGTACTGACACCTGACACGACCCCCAGGTTTAGCTGGACCAAGGAGACAGAGAGAGAGAACACATTAAAGCAAAAGAGTAGAGGTTAGATGACAGGGTACAGGTCTATTATACACACACTTCATTCTTATAGGTCATGTAAGCGAGCAGCCGTCATTGAGCCACTGCAGAGTATAGTGAGCTAGGCAAATTAGTCAGCAACTAAAAGGTTCGAAGTTCGAATCTAGTCCTTGGTCACAGAGAATTATCTCTTGGGTGCAGAAACTCAGCATAAATACTGGGAATAGTGAAACCAGAACACGACAATTCATGTCATTTCATGTCTTATTCATTGTGAAATTGGCAGGCATTATTCTATTTTGAGTTCTATCCAAATGAACATGGCTGCTTTAAAGTCCTTTGGACATTCAATCGTAAGTTATCCAATTTCTTCTGCTTATCTTTTGTCTTAGACTGTTATATGATTCTGCCTTCTGCCAAAGAGAAATCCTCAGAGGGCAACATGTCAATGCAATAGATGGACAGAAGCTACAGTCCCAATATTTAAGAAGCATGTATCATTTATGAGAAATTCTGTTCAGCTATGTGGGGAAATGGGAAAAATGTATTCCATTACAGTATTCCATTTATTTGATTTTTTTATATCACACCGACACCAATGACCAGGATGATTCCAGCATTGATAATCCTCTGGATATTGATGAGGCACAAAATGTTTTTTATTATGTTAATTCATAGCAGTTAAAACAATTTTGCTGAAACAACACATTGAACGCTTCCTTGCAGCCTAGAATAAATATACCATGCATTTGTCAGTGAGGTCACCGTCATACGGATGTGTGCTTCAGAATCATGGGGCTCTTGAACCGGAAGACACTTCCAATTCTGATGTCTCTGTTCTACCCTTGAAATGAAATCTTTATTCTAGGGTAGATACACCGGGGAAGATTTGTGCAGCACTGTATTTGTTGGGAACTCCGTCACAGAAACATCCAGGCACATCTGGTTTGACACCATCCCAATGGTCAATGTGCTGAACTGTTCATGCATGTGAGATGTTTCATTCAAAATCAGTCTAAAAATATAAATTATAATGAAATGTAGAAAACAATGATCCTGAATCTGCTGACTATGCTTGAAAGGCCCATTTGTGCCAGCAAACCTGTGACAGAAAGACAGATGAGATAGAGATAGTAAAAGGGTAGTGGTCAGGTCCACCAAGTTCTCTTCCTCATGAACAGACAATGCGTCACTTTAAACTGATACTTCAAGTAAAGCTTTGCTATGCCTAGTTAGTTGCCTATCATTACTACTCTAAGTTTAAGTTTACACATGCATTGCAGACCATTAGATGAATTAGCATCAGAGCGTGCAGTACGAGAATGGTATGAATAGAAACCGAAAGTAAGAAATGCTCCTCATTTCCTCATTTGTATACTGGATTTAGATAATATAACTAATATATAGATAACATCTTAACCGTTGTTGGGGGAATCAGCAGGCATAACAAGAAACTTCATGTTGAATGATCATTTCAACTGACTGTCCCTTACACCTCATGTCTCACACAAGTGACCCGGATCGAATCTGGCTCGAGTCAACAATAGGATTCTTGTCTCTTTATTCAGTTTCCCCCAGCAGGCAGCAGCAAACAACAATACGGACGTTGAGGCCCAGAGGCCTTCCTCGGCGTAAATCGTGAAATCATAAAAATCAATCAAAATATCGAAATTTTTTTAAAAAAATGGATTTATGCTGAGGAAGGCCTCTGGGTCAAAACGTCTGTGTTGTTGTTTGCTGCTGGGGGAAACTGAATAAAGAAACAAGAATACTATTGGATACAAAGTGAGTGCTGGTATTCTTTTCTATAGACTATCTCTAGATACACTATTACGTGGAATTACTCAACTGATTGCTTGCTTCTTCTTTTTTCTTATAGCTACACAGTACACACCATTTCACCAAATTCACATTTCACACACCAAACTTGACCAAATGCTGCATAATGGCATTTACATAGGAATAGTGAGATTTTAAAATATCTTAAAAATAACAAATAGGCTACTTTAGAATGTGTAAACTGTACTAAAATAATCTGTATTATGTTGTAGGCAGCACACTTAATTTAATGTTTACATAATGATAGTTTACTATATAAAAAAAAAAAAAGGAACATCAAATGTCAGTTAAACATTAAATACTAACCTACATTATCTTTTGCGCAACAAGACTAAAAGGCAGGAGACATGCCCATCTATAAAAGGGAAGAGCTCAACAATGTTATGTAATGTTTGATTTAGCCTATGATATATGACGTATACAATAATACTGTTTTTAAGAATTCCAGAATCACATATCGAATCCATGGATAACAATGTATTAAGTCTGCGCGGTAACATTTACAACATACTTGTTTTATTAAATGTGCCAACATCAGCTGACAGCCCAAAGAAGATGGCTGTGGCATTTCTAACGTTAAACCGAAACAATACAAGACAAAACGTGCAGAGACAGTGTACACATTATGCTTTAACCTGGCTTGATAGCCTCGACTACAGCATGTCAATATTCATCAAAGAGTCACATGTAGGCTATCTGTATGGCCAATATAAAAAGGACTATGTTAGGAAAGCAATGACCATACGGGAAGCGTTTAGCCGTTATACTGCATATTGCATAATTTGTTGCAATACTGGAGCAGAACATTGGCTTTGTAACTTGTAAGGTTGCTGGGCTAGCAGCAGCAGAGTGGACGTTATGCTAACTTAGCTGACAATGCTATCATGTCATGATGCGATTAACATACGGTAGGTTAGCCAACATTAGCGTACAAGTTGTACTGTAGGCAGCAGCTTCAATTCAGCCGCATAACACAATGATCACAGCATGGTTTGAGCGTGGGGCACTATTTGGATTTCTCACTGCATGCTACAAGTACACCAGATGGTACTGGCATGATGATAGTAGTTAGCAAGGCCCTGAACTGAAGACAGCGGTTAGTAGACTAGAATAATAGAGGTATAAAGGACACATCAGTGACGTAACGGGCAATCGGAAGCTCAGGGCCCTCGACTGTTGTTGACATTATTACGCTTTCGATAGTGTCGTGATGATGCGTCTCAACATTTCTTTCTGTTTGAAGTGTGCCGTTCGACAAAATCACCGGCATTTTTCCCACTCATCCACAGTCGTGCGTGACAGAAGCGCGCGGCGACCCCGCCGGTCCCCGCGGAGTCTGAATCCGTGGTTCCACCACATGCCGCTTTGTTGTGACATCACCGACAACACCTAGGTTTATTTTGCATCCAGCTATTAGCTAACGTTAGCTAAGGTTATTGCCTCCGTTGCCCGCTGTCTTGCGTGAGTCGTGTTTATTGTCACGGCCAAACACAGTGACAGGAAACCTGTGACACTCACCATGTAAAGCAGAAGCCTGCAGAATGGCGCCCGACGTGCCGTCTATGACTTTAATGCCGCCCCGGCTGGTCACGGCTAGGATAGCGTTCAGGGCCGGGTGATAGGAGAGGCTTCGCAGGCCCTCGTCGTCGCAACGCAGGCAACCGTCTCTCAGCACAATCCAGTCTGAGGAGGTGGACGAGCCGGAGCCCGGCGAGGCCGCGGCCGCCATTTTTTCTTTATTTTTCCCCTTCCCTTTGCTATATTTTCAGGGATCTCAGTTGACACGAGTAATATTGATCAATCTAAAAGGGCTAACCCCGAACTATCGGTCTTTTTCTGCCACTGCTGACTCTCTCCCCTCCTGCGGCTGCGTCTCCTCCGGCCGTCACTCAGACCGCAGCAGTAGCTATTCACCATCAGTGCTGGAGGAAAACTCCAGGCACGGCTCTCTGACTGTCAGATGGACGTCAGGTAAACGGGGCTAGCGTAGCGGCTCCCTGCAATGTCACGCGAGAACAGCAAGTGCACGACGAGAACAACGTTGATGAATATGCTGAACGTTCAGTATACATAATAGGCCTACGGCTACGACTATGTAATCGTACAAAAAAAAAGAGGCAATTACACCCCTCCTACTCGTTCTCTTCGCTAAATTCAGTGAACCATGAAAAAACATTGTCACGTGTGATTATTTTTCTTCTTCCTGAGCTGTTGATTTTTCTTTGTTCTTGCATGCTTGCAGTAAGCCTTTGAATCCAAAGATAGTTGCCACAATATTCTGAACATTGTCAAAATAAGTTGACTTAGCTCAGTATGCTGATAAGATCATCTGTCATTAGAAACACCTAAACAGATTTTACACATTTAACCCTCATCTATGCTTACTTGTAATTGTAACCATTCCAATGTGATTCAACAATGTCTTGGTACATATATGTGGTTCTTTAATAGTGTATTACAAAAATGCTTGTAAAATAATGACTCAAATGAGGTAAAAACTCAAATAGACAATGCTTTATTTCATTCAAAGTGCCCATCTAAACCACTTACCCAGACTGTATAAGTTAAGAAATGTTTTAAAAGAAATAATGCATAAAAGTTTGTTAAACTTTCACCAAACCTCATCTATGGGGGTTTTATTGTTTGTTCAAATTGAACAAAGATATTTGGCAACACGCTCTTCAATGTAAAAAATAAAGTCAAATAGGTAACCCTTCAATCTATGTCACAAATAGGCTACCAGAATTTTCATTTCTACAAACAGTTACTTACAATGATAAAGTAATGTAATTGCAGAGACACAGTGGCTGTTTGTATAGGCATATGACAACAAAAATGTGCATACAGCGGTTCAATCTGTAAAAGCTTCCATGTGGGGATTTTCTTTTTTTTATTGAGCACATAAGGGACACAACTATATACATATTAATCTGATACCCCATATTCCCACAGTCTAGGATTGTAACAGGGTTAAAAAGAAGAAAAGAAAACGTTTTGGGTCTTTTTTTTAAACCCAAGCTCCTTATGTTTCGTTGTGGAATTGTCTTTTCTCTTTGCGTTGCTCCAGGGTCCGTATCCAACAAAAGGTCCACAGAAGCAAGGTGTCCAGTCAGACACCAGTGTACAGTGATAGGAAGTAGATGTACAAAAGAAAAATAGGATATATGAGAAGGGGCTTCTTCGTTTTGAATTCGTCTCCGACAAGCAGTGAGGCAGCACTGTAAGCAGCCCAGAACACTCCAAAAAGCTGCAATATGAAAACAAGGAATATGGTTAGATTAACCACAATATTGAGTAAAATAACATTAACACCTGTTGTTTAAAATAGTTTCTAAAACGGATAGTTCTTAACCTTGATTCCGATAGTCCTGTGGTAAAATACTTGATAAGCAGCACCTCACGTAGGACCGCACATATGTATCACTGCGGCAACATTGTATTTACAATATTCACCATTTCATGGATGTACCGGTATCGGTTCGTGATTTTTCATATGTTAAGGTAAGAGGAGCACTCTTTTGCATCCTGTCTGTGCAAGATTTTTACTTTTTACAAATTACTTTAAAACCTGGCAGATACGCGCACTGCTCTGTACCTTCCATTCATTTGCACAGAAACTTGGATAATAGGTTTGTAGATTATAGATTATAGATGTTAATACTGTTCATGTTAATACAAATATATTTGACTCATGAGAACAGGAAAGATAATAAACTGATAAATTAAATAAGCTCACTCACTTTTATTATCGTACCAACCACTTCAAATCCCCCGATCACCAAAAGCAGAGGGGACACAACGATGAGTGGGAGAAGGGAGTACCCAATCACTCCAAGGACTTGCCCATATGACACCTTGTTAAGAGAAGAACATCACGACATATGGTAAATATATACATGTGCAATGATACAAAATATGAAATCACTTGCAGTACAACTAAGATACTTAAAGGGCAACTTCACCCCCTTTGGGAGACAAGAAATATGTGTTTTTAGATATTTTAGTATTTTAAATTGTCGATGTCATGGACACTGGTCTCACTTCCTTCCTGGACTACAATTCCCATAATGCTTTGGTGCACTGCTCCTTATGAATAGAGGGAGGGCTGTCTTACTGGCACACAACATGTAGTCCAAGGACTATCTAAAGAGGACAAGAAGCGAAGACCGTACGGTGGACGCCATGTTGCTCCCTGGAAGGAAAGAAACATGCGCAGTTGATACCAAGGACAGTCTAAGAAGGACGAGACGCGAAGACCGTACGGGCGACGCCATGTTGCTTATGGTGCTCCATGGAAGGAAAGAAACATGCGCAATGGGCTATATGCAGCCAACACTTCCGCGTTCAGCTTCCTTGGTCTCAACTGCGCATGTTTCTTTCCTTCCAAAGCAACATGGCGTCGCCCGTACGGTCATCGCGTCTCGTCCTTCTTAGACTGTCCTTGGTTGATACCAGGAAGTTGTACATGACAAATCATAGATATGGCACAAATGGTCCAGCAGATGGCGTGATGCCACTGAAAGGAGATATGCTTGTATATCATGTCACGTCATTGGATTTTATCTTTTATATTAACGTTTTAACAACAAAGTGGAGGGTCGAATGGGGTGAGTAAGTCCCAGCATGGATCATCACACAGACAGTAATGTTGGTCGGACGTGACATATGTACAAGCATCTCTCCTTTCAGTGACATCACGCCATCTGCTGGGCCATTTGTGCCATATCTATGATTTGTCATGTACAACTTCCTGGTCTCAAACTAGGAAAAATAAAGAGGAAGGTGCACGGAGGTGCGGCCAGGGCTCCTGCGGGAGGTTTGCACATGTGCAGTGTAAACAGGAACTGCGATGATGAGTGTTCCAGCAGAGGTGCATGAGAGTTGCTGACCCTGAACTGATTTTTTTTTGTTTATAACAGACTGAAAGATAAAGGACAAGTACATTTACTAAATGTTAATGTTTTGATTGTTGTGTCAAACTTTTATTTTTGTGAAATGACAAAGGAACATGGATACTGTTCATTCAAGTGCTGTGGATGATATAAAACATTTGAAAAGGGAAGGGTGACTGCTGTTTAATTCTCAACTGTTCTGGATCTCATTATTTACATCACAAGTTATGAGCTTTCTATCTAGCACCTCTGCTGGAACACTCCATCATCGCAGTTCCTGTTTAGACTGAGCATGTGCAAACCTCCCGCAGGAGACCGGGCCACTCCTCCATGTGCACATTCCTCTTTAATGTTTCTAGGTCTCAACTGGGCATGTTTCTTTCCTTCCAGGGCAACATGGCGTCCACCGTACGGTCTTCGCTTCTCGTCCTCTTTAGACAGTCCTTGATGTAGTCCAAGGACTGTCTAAAGAGGACGAGACACGAAGACCGTACGGGCGACGCCATGTTTCTCCATGGTGCTCCAAGGAAGGAAAGAAACATGCGCAGTTGAGACCAAGGAAGCTGAACGCGTAAGTGTTGGCTGCATATAGCCCATTGCGCATGTTTCTTTCCTTCCATGGAGCAACATGGCGTCGCCCGTACGGTCTTCGCGTCTCGTCCTCTTTAGACAGTCCTTGATGTAGTCCAGGAAGTAAGTGAGCCCAGTGTCCATGACATCATGGACACTTGGAAATTCTAAAATGTCTAAAAACACATATTACCCACATAAAAACCCCAGGAAAGTGTTTGTGTCCCAAACATCATTAAAATAAGATCTGGTTGCAAAAGGGGTGAAGTGTCACTTCACCCCTGTCTTTAATATCTATAGAACTTACTTCACCACCAAGAACACGGGCCAGCAAGAAGACTGTTAGAGATCCAAATATCCAGATGGTGATAATCCAAGAGACAACCTTGGGAAATATGATAAAGAATAAATTCAGATGCATGTGCTGTTTAACTTTTTTCTTTATTAAACAAGAGGAACGGAAGCTGAAGGATTCCTCTTAATACAGGGCCATAACCCTCTTCACAGTTTTAATCACTGAGCCTACTTGCTCCATCACTGGCACCACAGTTGTGTCATATTGTATTAACATTCTACCATACAAATTGGACAAAATCAATTGGATTCACAAAAAAAAGTCACATATAGTGTACTGTAGCTAGAAGTCTTCAATTTTATAATTACTGTACCTTGTGATGCAAAACTATAATTGACAAAGCATCATCATTAAAGGTGGTGTAAGTGATACAGTGTGTGTGTGTGTGTGTGTGTGTGTGTGTGTGTGTGTGTGTGTGTGTGTGTGTGTAGTAAAAGAAAATCTATATTCAGAGAGCGATCATTGCTGTACTGTTTGTTTACACTCTCCCCATCTCTCCAGCTCTTTGGTAAATCCATGTTTAGGTAGGTATACCATATTAATCCAATCAGGAGAGAGAACGCCACAGAGATAATTTGTCATCTTCAGTTTTATAGTGAAGTGATCCACTTCATAACTTCCAATTTCACTTGTTTATCATGTATAATAATGAACGAGACAAATATAGAGCTATTTAACAATTATTTTAACAAAATAAATGTCACTGCATACAGAGTAAGTGCTTGTCTATGGTATATACTGCTTACCCTAAACTGTCCATAGATGGAGATCATTGAGAAGAGCAGCACCACAGCTAGAGGGCCCCAGAAGTCTGGGTTGTCTCTCACCACCTGACGGTTAAATCCCAGAGAGGGCATAGGCATAAGCACACAGCGAATCTTGTAGTAGATGTCCTTCAGGTCAATGTCCAGCTCCTCCCTGGTATGGACACAAAATAGCAGTCAGGGTCAAATAAAATAAAAGCCTGTCACTATAATTTGGCTCGATAATGAAAAGCATGCTTATTGCTTACTAAGTTACTACTGACCAAAGTACCATAAACACAGTGGTCATTGATTGATTGATTCATTGATTGATTGAATACTTTATTAACAGCTTGCAAAAAAAGAGCACAGGAAAGTACAGTTCAATACATCTGCTAAGAGGATTTAAACCCAAGAAACCTATTGGCTTGTTTCCAATTAATCGAAATTTAATAACATACAAATATACAGTACTATAGAAAAGAAAACATATCAACCCTATTATGAAACAACAGAATGTTGTAGTGATCATGTAATGAAAAAGGTCACAAAGTGACACGCACATCCTGTCCCGAGCCGGGAGGTAGAGACCTCCCGGCTCGAAATGTTACCAACAAAAAATTAAACCCACGATGGGAGCATCATTCTTGTGTGCTGATTTTATTGTTTCTTCATAGTGAAACAACTGAAATTTTAGGTTTACTCACAGTAGAGGTTTGATGTCTTCACCATCATCCTCCTCCACCTCCAGCAGCCATCCATACCCTCGTTGCCTCAGAAACGTGGTGGCATATGGGTCTTTTCCACTCTCGCTGCCCATGTTCAGCTTAATGTCCGGGGCATCGATGGTACCACTGAGCTCTGTGGAGAACAAGGTAATAGCTGAAAAGTGTATAGCCTTAGATCAAGACTCTCGTAGGTGTATTCTATCAATGTTGACATAGATATACAAATGTCAACATCAAAAAAATACACCCAAGTCTGGAACTAAGGCTAGCTATGCTGTGTAGATTGTGATCATGGAATACACGGCAAGGAAAACACTTTCAAATGACAACTGTAAAGACAATCACAGGAATGCCATCAAACACTTCGTTTTTGATATACGACATATTTCAAATCCACTTTGTAAAAGAACAGAAAACGTAAAGTCAGTGATAAAGATTAAACCACTTAAATGCTCTAGACTTAAAGTGGCCCTTTGTTGGCTTGTCTTGGACTGCTTTTTTCTGTTTTCAGTCTTCACCAAAGCTCATAGCCGATCTACAAACTCAATCGACTGTTTTGGCTAATGTTCCACCAGAATATGGATGCTGGGGTTAATGTGGTTAAATACTACACAATAGGCTTTCCATAGCCTACTGTACACAAACCACACATATATTCTACTATAAGTAATTGGAATGACAAAACGTGAAATAACTATTGCAAGGCTCAGCTCAGCTGTCAAATAAAAAGGGCAGCTACGTTTACGTGGAAGGTGCTTGTAGCATGCTAAACTTCACTCAGCTGATATCGCTAAGCTGCAGACAATCCTAATATCTGAGTGAACTGACGCGATTAGTGAAAGCATAGATAGATCAAATCGCTTCACAACGAGGATGACTTGGATTTTGAACATAAAGACCGTCCAGCACATAGGGCGATATGTGAATTGTGAGGCCTGCTAGCCGTTAAGCTACCCAGGCATTACCTTCAGCCTCTGTCGATGAGACGAACGTGAAATCTCCATTGGTGGGAGAGAACTGCATTGTTGATGTTGTTGCAATGCGCTTCAGGACCCAGGAAATGACATTTAAACCATCTGATCGCTGTAATTTATTTGGAGACGCTTGAAACCAAGGCTGACATTGACGAAGTTTCGCCCATGAACGAAAAAACTATTCCATTTTGTTGTCGTTTCACTACTGACACTGCTGCGATCGAAAGCAGGAAGTGGAAGGAAACCTGGGAAGAAAAGGAGACACGTCAAATCCAACACGAAACCAAAGACAAACACCACAGAGGGGGGAACCTCCTGCCACCTGGTGGGTGAAACGTGTAATGTGCATGAAACAGAGATGTCTGTCTGTCTGTCTGTCTGTCTGTCTGTCTGTCTGTCTGTGTGTGTGTGTGTGTGTGTGTGTGTGTGTGTGTGTGTGTGTGTGTGTGTGTGTGTGTGTGTGTGTGTGTGTGTGTGTGTGTGTGTGTGTGTGTGTGTGTGTGTGTGTGTGTGTGTGTGTGTGTGTGTGTTAATGACGTAATTTACCATTTTTGTGTTCCTGATCCGGTCTGGACGGAAATAACTTTACGTCATTAGGCGGCCGGAACTTAGAGTATAAATATGCTTGTGTATGTGGGGAACAAAAACAATGCGACGCAAACCGGAACCCACCACCGGGAACACGAAGAAGTGAAGAACTGACCAATAGGAATGACTTACGATGTGCCACTTCTTTTTGCCGCAAAAAACAAATCCCGCCTGCCGTGCTGTATGAAGAACAAGATTGTTGTTTTCGTCAACTGTTTGCAGTGAGACGCAACCAAGGTACGCGTTAATTCAATAACACTTCAATGTTAAATTCATGTTTCTGTTCACATTCTCGGTACCCCGTTGACCAGTGGCAGTGACTGTTCAGACTCTGACTGACTGCGAAAGATGGCCACAGGGGCACAACTCGGAATGTGGACAGCTATTCCGTTGTTATTTCAGAACTCTAAATGCATTTTAAAACAATGGTGGTAGTATCTGCATTGCAGTTTTAAGCCGACGGGGTTTCCTGCACGAGCGTTCACTTCGAACATAGTTGCCACTTGCCAGTATATTTTAACCTCATAATTCGACCATTCGACGAAAGTATGCGAATATTTGGCAAAATAATCTACGTATAAACTCACACAACGTGTTGTGGACCGCTCTGATCGGCTATTTGACATTTTCTGTTACAGGTGCTCACATTCAGGATCAAGTTGATTGATCGCAAAAATGGGTATAACTGGGTTGTTGCAGTTTCTCAAAGATGCGACAGAGCCCATCCATGTGAAAAAATACAAAGGGCAGACAGTGGCTGTTGACACCTACTGTTGGCTACATAAAGGGGCATTTTCATGTGCTGAAAAGCTTGCCAAAGGGGAACCAACTGAGCAGTAAGTTTGGGGTGTTTTGAAGTTAGTAATGGTTATAATATATAACGTTATAAATACTTATAATGGTTGTGGAATATCAATACATCATGATATGTTTTGTTTTCTTCTAATCATAGATATGTGTGGTACTGTATGAAATTTGTGGACATGCTACTGTCCTTTGGTGTGAAACCAATTCTGGTGTTTGATGGATGCAATCTGCCATCAAAGAAAGAAGTGGACAAGTCACGTAGAGAGTACGTATTAAACTATTTCTAATTAGCTAGATGAATGACTGACTGGATATATTTACCATAGCCTTCTTCTTCTTTCGTGTATCATCCTCAAATGTCCAACTCAGTATCGAGTAGCCACGCCGTTGTCTCTGGTCCCACATGGAAGGAGGTCTGTACAGGGGGCAGGTGTTAATTATGTGCTCGGCAGATTGCTCAGGCTCGTCGCACTCGCATTCTGCACTGTCCGCCAAGCCCCACCTCTTCATTGCTGATTTGAAGCAGTCGACTCCAGTGTGCAGGCGGTTCAGTAGGGTCCACTGCCGGCGTGGTAGGTCCTCTCCTTCAACGCCATCACCCGGGTCAAAGATGTAGTGGTGCATACGGGAGGACCCAGCAGACTCCCACTCCTGCTTCCAAGATGCCGCCAGCCATGCACTGGTGGACAAGTCCTCCGGGATGGAACGTAACATCTCTTGTGCCGCCTTGTTGTAAGGGTGGCGGGACTTGAGTCTGTTTGGAGGCTCTATTTCCACTGTAGTGTTTTGTAGGATGTGCCAGTCGTGTATTTATAGCCATAGCCTTTATTTACTACTATAATTTTCTCTCTAGACGTCGACAAGCCAATCTTCAGAAAGGCAAGCAGCTGCTCCGTGAAGGAAAGGTCTCAGAAGCCAGGGAATGCTTTACACGCTGTATCAGTGTCACCCCTTCCATGGCTCATGATGTCATCAAGGTTGGGGCATATGCTATTGCTAGACAAGTGGCATTCCTTTCTCTTGGATAATTAATAAATAGCCCTTGCTGCCTATATACAGCAAGGGCTGTATATAGGCCACTATATTGGTTTTATACTCTAGTCTACACAACATTGTATGTAACTAAACATACAATTTTACAACTATGTGTGTGTATTCTCCATTTCTCCTCCCATCAGGCTGCGAGGGCCAAAGGGGTGGATTGTGTGGTAGCTCCATATGAGGCAGATGCCCAGCTGGCTTTCCTCAGCAAGTGTGGAATGGCCCAGGCTATCATCACAGAGGACTCTGACCTGCTGGCTTTTGGCTGTAAAAAGGTACCATTAATTCAGTCATTTGTCCATTGCTTCAACCATGCATACACAACACATGGTCAGCACCTTGGGAGAAAACCATTCAGCTCTCTCGACCACACACAGGTGATCCTGAAGATGGACAAGGAGGGGAATGGGCTGGAAATAGACCAGAATAACCTGGGCCGCTGTCGTTCTCTGGGGGACGTTTTCACAGAGGAGAAGTTCCGCCACATGTGCATCCTCTCTGGCTGTGACTATCTGGCCTCGCTGTATGGCATCGGACTTGGCAAGGCCTGCAAGCTGCTGAAGATGGCTAACAATCCTGATATCCTCAGGGTAAGTTTTGTTCCAATTAATAGCTTAGGCACCTGTCTTTCTTCCTTTGTCTCAGAACAGAAATGGAAATGGTGGATAGTTGTTTGCACATTCTTTAATCTTTACTGTATGAACAGTACTTGCCAAAGAAGAGTATATTGTTCTCTTTATTGGTTTGGCATTTTAAAACTAGCATTAGTTCTGCATTGGTGTGATCATATCTTCTCTCAGAGATCTACTCTATATTCATCAGCAGTTAACCTGTGTGTGATCCACTCATAGTTTTTTGCCAGGTGCTTGAAAAGCGCTGGGTTGAGTGCATGACAAAGGTACTGTAGCACGATTGAAATTGTATATTAATGTATGATAACAAAAAATGAACATTGAGGCTCTTTGAATGCAAAAATAGTCCTTTACTTACAAAAGTGCTAAATGTCACATGGAGAAATAAAGTGACAGAGTGGATTTTGTTGTATTGCCTATCATATGACATAGGGGAATTAGGAAGATTTTCATTTCAACATAAAAAATATATCCACCCGTTTTTATATCTCAGCATTTGTATATCTCTCTCCTTGCATTCAGGTAATCAAGAAGATGGGCCAGTACCTGAAGATGAATTTGGAGGTACCAGACGAGTACATTGAGGGCTTCGTCAAGGCCGAAAACACCTTTCTCTACCAGCTTGTATTTGATACCGTCAAGAGGAAGGTTGTGCCGCTCAATCCATACCCGGAACACATAAACCCTGCCTCTCTGAGCTATGCCGGGCAGTATCCTTCCTTCCGCACTGTAGCATGCCAGTCAAGCTTTGTCCTGCCCTGCCATACTGCACATACTCACTGGCTGTATTCTATAATCAAGTACAATCAAGCTGGATACCACACCCACCTCCTGTCCCTGATGGGAATACAATTATGTTATACAGTTATACAAAGTTATACAAGGGGATTTTTGTCAGTGTTTCTTGAAAAGTGGCTGGTACTGCCAAGATAGCCTGGCTAATAAGCCAGACTAAAATCACACTGTCTTGTGGTATTTGAGTCTGGAGATGCTGTGTATGGATCTTGTTTCCCGGGGGGCGGGTTCAAACATTTTCTCTTTGACGCAATTGATTAGAGCTACTGTCAGTCAAAGGTCTCAAGCATTGAACGTCACTGTACCAAAGCCCGCCCATATTGCATACCGTGTCCCGATTGGCCACACCAGTTCTCTGGTGTAGGAAATGGGCGTACAATTGAGCCTCTCCAGACCGTAATCCGCCGGAAGGGTGATTCGGTCTGGCTTATTAGCCAGGCTACTGCCAAGAGGCTGTCAAGTGCTTGGCCTCAAAGAAGTCACGACAAAAGTTCAATCTAGGATACTAAAATATAAAGAGAATGAAATGGTGGTGTAAATTAGAAGTGTGTGTGTGGGGCTGTGGGTGTGTGGTTTTTAAATTGTGGGTTATTTTTGTTGCTATCTGTAGACTGTAGAGTATACTGTCCTTGATCATTTGCTTCCAGTAACGTGGGAGATGAAAAAGGCTTGCAGATGGCCTTGGGGAACCTGGACATCCACACCATGGATGTGATCGATGATTTTAACCCAGACAGACCCAATGCACAGGTACAAGAACGAGGTTGCATAGTCAACTTAATTTTGGAATTTATATAGTATAACATTGTGTTTCATTTGCATCTTAAACACAACAAAATTGCAAACATCTTTCCAGACAGCAAAACCTCGAAGTCACAGCTGGAATAACAGGCCGGAGCGCTCTGCCCAGCCCAGTATCTGGAGCAGAGACTACATCCCAGGCTCTGCTGCCTCGACTATGCCTGCTCCCGGCTCCCCAAAGAGGCCGCCCTCCACCAGGGGGAAGGAGAGAATCATAACTCTGCAGGGACTCCAGCTGCCCAGCAGAGACCGCCAAGTGAAACGCCCCAGAGAAGGTGAGTTTTAGTGTTACTGTTCCAACGCCCTAGTAGAGAAAAAAATCAAATGAAATATGAGATCTCATTTGGTAAATTAGATTTGTCAAATACTGTGTAGATATATGGGCCATTCATTTATCCCACCCCCTCTCAAATAGACTCCAGTTTGTCAGACCAGGATGTACTTCAGCAGTATTCTGTGTCCAGTCAGAAGAGAATAAGGTCACAAGAGCAGGCTACCACCACCAAAGACACGCCTACTCCCTCCACTAGACCACTTGATGTGCGCACGCCTGGCAGTGGCCAGGCCAAGCCACGCAACTGCTTTGCGACCCTGCTGCAGAGGAGGAACCAGGATGCAGAAGGAGATGATTTAGTCACACGCAGCAGGTAAAGTCACACAGCCAGTCAAGTGTGGCACAATTCCTTACCTATTTTCTGTCTTGTCCTAAAGCATTTGTGAAACTCCTCTCCTTTAATATAATGATATGATTCAGCCTGCTGCCTGCCACTAAGGCCAAGGGGTCAAACCAGGAGGACTTTAGAGGCCTCATTTTAACAAGGCCTATTGATACATCTTTGTTTTGCAATATGTATGTAACATACCGACAGTGGCCTTGTGGTTAGAGTGTCCGCCCTGAAACTGGGAGGTCGGGGTTCGATCCCCGGCCGGGTCATACCAAAGACTGTAAAAATGGGACCCAATGCCTCCCTGCTTGGCACTCGGCATCAAAGGGTTGGATTGGGGGGTCAAATCTACTAATCAAATGATTCCCGCGGGACGGCTGCAGCTCACCGCTCCTTGGCTGCGGCTCACTGCTCCAAGAGATGGGTCAAATGCGGAGAACAAATTTCACTGCGGTAACGTGTGTGACAAATCGTATGACTTTGACTTTTGATTGCAGGAATTACATTATTTCACCAGATAACACACAAATACAATTGTGTTATATTATTTATCAGATGGACTGTACTGCTTTTTCTTCCTTTACCAGGTGCTTTTTCTTTTACCAGGTTTTGTTTTCTGTCAAGAAAGACAAGTGTTAGTACAATGGCTGACACCTAGATAGCCAAGATATCCTTTGCAATGTGTACATTGCAATGTAAAACCTAATATGTACAGCCCTACTGTACAACCACACATATTTGTTATTATATGTCCTCATGTGACACTGTAAAAATGTTCCTATCCCATAGGTTCTTCAGTAGTTCCAGTGAGGTGATTAGTCAGAGCACTACGGCACAGCAGGAGGTTTCTCAGGACGCGGTCGGCCGAGCTTTGAGTCAAAATGACGAGACCTCTCACAGGGACGAGGAAGACCTCCAGGGCGACGAAGATGATCCCCCTGAGGTCCCTTCTGTGGACACCCCCAGTCCTCCCCCCACCCCCACACCTTCCTCTCCTTCCGCTTCCCCCAAACCCACCAGTCAGGGTGTGGGCGTGTTCCGTTGGTCGGGTACCTCCACGGAACAATCCAGATCCCCGGTGACAGTCTCTGGCCTGGCCGCTCTGCAGCAGTTCCGAAGCCAGAAGCCAGGTCAGAAGCCCAACCTCGCTCCGTCACCACCCACCAGATGCCCTGTGGACCTGCACCCAGAGGATGAGGACACACACCCCGATTCGCCCCCTTCACAGGACAGTGCCTATTTCTCCCAGCCTGGGCCTACATCCTGCCACAAAGAGGAAGTTCTCGCCTACTCGTCTTGTTCTTCTGTCATGACACCAACGCCCTCAACGGATGCTATATTTGTAAGTGCTTATCATTTCCACCCTGACAGCCCATGGCACCTTATAAGTGTCTACCAAAATCCATTTCATCTGTCAATATCATGTTTTCTATGAGGTGCTTTAATGACACGGTTCCGTTATACCTTAGGTAACTGTGTGTGTGTGTGTGTGTGTGTGTGTGTGTGTGTGTGTGTGTGTGTGTGTGTGTGTGTGTGTGTGTGTGGTTTCCATTGCGGTCCTTATTCTGTCAGATGTCATGTAATGTGATGCTGTTGGGTGCATGAAATGTAGAGTTCAAGTCTCTTGAATGAATGTGTGGGTGTACCTGCCACTCAAAGGTAGTATGAATGTGTGGGTGTGCGGGGCACACCAGATATGATGTATCCATGAATAACTCGGGTTATGTGTTTTGGTGGTTGTAAGCTGATTCTATTATCTGTGGTTTCACAGGAATTGAACTCAAGCAAAGATTCAGACACGGATCAGAGCCCCACAAACTGCTCAGAAGAAGATCGTAAACCCAGTCTGATGAAAACTAAGGTGAGCTTGTGTATATGCTGTGCAATGACCCCCTGGAATCCACTAGGTACTGTGATCTGTCTCTCTTGTTTTCTGATACTGGTCCTCTCTCACACATAATCATTCTGGTTCTTAATCACATGAACCCTAGTGTCCCTATTCCAGGCAGGGTATAATGAGTGAACATTCAGCAAAAATAGGCGAACATTCAGTGAAAATAGCAGATAACTTTACTTGTAGATCATCATCCATTTTCAGCAAGAGATTTGGTGTAGATGGAGTAGTATAGACCACTGGGGGACCCTGGTCAACAAAGTAGATACGGTTTAAGTGGTTAACGCCTTTTCCCACTCTATCAACACCTGTTCATTCTCTTCATCACTCTTCTACTCGCCTTCTCGTTTTATTCAGGTGCCAGGCCTTCCAAGGCCGAATCGCAGCGACCAGGTGATGGCAACAAAAATACGGCCCTCGGGCACGGCCAGGGCTAGTGGACTGAGGAAGAAGCCTTCGGGTCCTGGAAAGAAAGCACAGTCCAATAATGAGAACAACCCCGGCCTCCAATCCACCATCACTGGCCTCTGGAAGAACTTCAGCTTCAAAAGGTAAGGCTCATTACTGGGTCAATGTCGGCAGTCATTGCAGTAACTTTCTCCTCACTACCGTTTAACTTTCTGTCAAATTATATTAGATTTTCTTTTCTGTGATCCATCTCGGAAGGTGTGTGTGTGTGTGTGTGTGTGTGTGTGTGTGTGTGTGTGTGTGTGTGTGTGTGTGTGTGTGTGTGTGTGTGTGTGTGTGTGTGTGTGTGTGTGTGTGTGTGTGTGTGTGTGTGTGTGTGTGTGTGACTGTGTGTGTGTGGATCTACATGTACTGTACAGTATGTGCCGTAGCAGGTGATAATTATACTGTATACAGAAAGTTACTGATGCTTGACACTGCCTGACAAAGCTACAATAGCTCAAAAAAGTTGAGCTGACTTAACGTTTTTCAACGCTCCAGCAATGACGCAGTACAGCGTCAATCAAACATATGTTTTTGTTTCACAATTTCCACTCTCTTTCTCTCTCCTTAGAATTTCTTTTTTTTAAATTATTACTTTTTTTTTTATTGGTGAAAAGACATAATGGGACACGGGTGACATAAATGACTTGTAAAGGGGGAACAACTAATTATATCGGTCAGGCTGTTCCCTGTTATTTTAAACTATTTTTAAACTATTTTTCTTGCTTGTCGCTCCCAGACGCAAATGCACACTTGCTGACGTCTGAGCATGTTGTGCAACACTTGGCTGGCGAATCAGCTTCAGCGTAGCTCATCATACTGGTCATTTTCTACCTTTTTGTGGCTGCTAGTCTGAACTTTACACAGCAATAAGCCCACAGCATATACACCAGTGAGGTATTTCATTGTGATAAAGTAAACATTCAATGGGGAGATTGTGTGCACATCTAATACCTGTATTTAAGCCAGATATATCAATTCAATTAGCCTTTATTGTCTCCGAGGAGAAATTTATGGAGGATGTGGTTCGGGTCTCGGGTGATTTTGAGGCCCTGCTTCCTCACTGTACTCTCAAATATCTCTTGAAGAGAACATGGGGGCTGCATGCCTATGATTATATCAAGACGGGAATGAAGCAAAAGGTTAAAAACATCCGCACACTGTGTTAAAGCTCCCAACACATTCAGGCAATAATCTTCGGCTGTGAATCTCCTTCATTCACTGTAAACATTGGGTGTTGTATGTTACACATCACAGCCTCGATGATGGTCTGACACAAATGTCTTATTGTCTGTTGCAGAGAGAATCCAAGAATGAACCCTCGCGAGAAAGCAGAGCCCCTGTCGCCAGTGAAAGACAACCTGTTGGCCCTGACGCCTGAGAAGGAACACGATGTTTACTTTGTGTCCAGCACAAACAAAATCAAATGCCTCTGATACGTTTTTATCATTTTCACACATTAAGTGCGGTTGCTTTAGTATCAAACATACTGTGTATGTTATGTTAATGATTATTTTACTATTTTGAAAGGATTTAGTTTGAATAAAACTGTTTTGTTTTAGTTTGTGTGTAGTCTTTATATGTTCTTGGGGTCCATTCTTAACCCATTGTTATGCCTTTTAAACCTGGAAAATGGGTCCATCAAGTTTGCTTATTGACATAATTTCCCAACTGAAGTGTAAGAATGTGTCACCTTGTGAGATAGCTGAAACATGAACAATGCATACTTTAGTGTTTACTCAAAATGGCTTGCCAGCATGCAAACTTAGGAATGTGGCGACAACACAGCTGCCTTATTACCTGTTTTATAATGTCTAAGTAACTTACTGTAAACGCTGTACCTTTTAGCCACTACAACAGAGTTTTGTTTGATATTTAGTCTCTTTCCAGATAGATTACAATGTCAGGATGCAGTCTTTATTGCTACTCTAGCCTTTCTTGTCATGTCTCAATGAGGTAATTTTGGTTGTAATGCTGCCAGAAAGTTAACCCCACCCCATTTGCTACTTTATAGTAATAATGGGATGTTCATATCAAGTCAAGCTGTCTCAGTACGTTCATATTTATTATGAATTATTATTCCTGCTCCACCGACGGTTTAGAGATTTTGAATTTCATTCCATGCGAGTAGAATACTAGCTCCTCTAGATGCCTGACATGCTTCAGTCTATACCTTTTTATTGCACAATTTACTGTGACCTCACTCACTGCCAGTCTGACAGCACTGAATGTCTAAAAGGAACACTGCCTTGACACTAGGGGGCAGTGTAGCCAGAACGATGGCATACAAATAGATTAACAATTACCCCTCATTGCTCTTTAGAGACTCTGTTAAAACTGTAATACTGTGTTGTACATTAGTAGATTTTTTTTAAAATATATATATTTTATCCCACGATTTTGTAACCCATTTTTCACCCCTGTGTCAATTATCTAATGTGATCCTGGGCTCTACACACCCTCCGCCAACCTAGTCCCCATATATGGGGGACATGGGGAGAGCAACGGACTTGAACTCATGCTTCCTTCATGCCTGAGTGTCCAAGTTGCTCCTTTACACCTGACGGGGGAGTTTTCCCTGGTTGGACGTAGCGCGGAAGGAACACGTTATTCCAACCAGTTCCTTTCCCCTCCATCAGGTGCCCCGGCTGGCCAGGGGGAGGCAGTTTAGAGACTAGGATTACTGCATGTTTTTTGTGAGGGTACCTACCCTAGGGGACACGGGGAGAACATGCAAACTCCACACAGAAAGGCCCTTTACATGAGAAGAATTTGGCCTTATGAGGACCACTGGCCTGCTTTAACTTCAGAGCAAAAGACAAAAGTAACAATTTATATTGCAATGGAAAATAATTCTTAAAAAAATGGCAACCATGACATGAGGTAGACCTATACACAGTATGTATAGCCAAGTTATGAGGTATACCTTGTGGTTTTCATCACTCGTTGAGGCTGATGCATAGTAGCCTACACTTTTAGAGCTGAAATAAAATCTGTTTTATTTTGGCTCTAAAAGTGTACTATGCATCAGCCTATATGTCAAACTAGGCCTGCTCAGTCAGAACTGTAAGCATTGACAGCCCGATTTATACTTTCTCGTATGACCTATGATCTACAAGCTCACAACATGTCACATCTGCAATGAGTTGTCAGCTTGTACATCTGGTATTTTTGGCATGCGACACCGCCGCAGAATGGGGTTTAAATTCAGCGTAACTTGAACGCATTACAATACATCTAGTGTGGCAGCTTTATGTATGAGACACTGGTGACAATGCAGCTTGACAGCATTCCATCAGGCAAACATGATACAGAGACTGTATCAAAGACCTGACAATGTACAGCAAGTATACAAATCAAACCTTGGCACAAATTAATTCCCTAACTGTTTAAACTATTAATTTATTGTTGAAGCCATGAATTAGTGGACTTTGTATCAATTGTAATGTCCTTGTGTTTAGGGGTGCAACAGTTAAGCAAATGTATTGATTTAATCTATAATCAACAATTTAAAGATTTCAAGAAAGTTTAAGATAACCTGCAGAAAAGAAATTGGCTGATGGAATATAGAATATATCTGTATTTCAGTTCTTGGTGTATCAGTGATCAGAATCAAGTACTTGTTTAAAGATAACATTGTCTGTCACAAGTAAACAGATTTTACTTTGACATGGCTCAGGAAAGCACATTTAAAAAACAAAAATTCTATCTAAGTCTACATAACGTGCTATATTTAAAATACTATCTAAGTCTACATAAAGTGCTATCGAAGGGGCTAGTGCTACGGGCCATGGTGGAGTCTGAAGAGGTGGGTTTTCAGACTACGGTGGAAGATTGGGAGTGAGTGATCTATGAATACATGTAGACACAGGGCCAATATAATATATATAAGAGTCCTTGCATTGTAAACAAACCCAACAACTGTTTAATAGGGGCCCCTTTAAAACAGTTGAAAAGCAATTGTTGAACACATTGTGAGCTTGTAGATCAGCTATTTTAGCCATTTCCTTTTTGCATTCATTATTATTATTTTTTTTCTGTCCTTTTTGGGGGGGGAGGAGAGTTCGGCATTAATGACATAACCAAAATAGGTACAGGAACGGGACATTTCACTGTAGTATCGTCATCAGTTTTCTGATGAGTTTCCCTTGTATTGTGTGGGCTGGCCGTGGCATACCATGCATGCAGATAGTATGAGTCCTGAGTGGTGAGGCACCAGAGTACCATGAGGAAGTTTGCCTGAAATACTATGAGATGCATAACAGACATATTATGAGCATTCTTGTGGCTGAAGAATGTCCTCTGTGTAGGCAGTACGGTAAAGAGGACATTCTTCAAGGTGCGAAAAAGAATGCTTTGGCTATGATAAATAGTAGGACAGACAGTGAATGAACAGTGACTGTAGTGATGTTTGATTGATTGATTGATTTGATTGACAGTTTGCAGAATTACAGTACATTTCAAGCACAAACTCAATACAAAGACTGTTAACTGTGAGTGGACAACCCAATTAAGCATTACACTTGTTTACAAGAGGGTCCACCTTGTTCAATTCATCAAAACATTTAGAGACGTACAAATAGACACTTCTATATATAGTCAAAGAACAGAACAGGAATTCATCATAAGGGAGGTAAAAAGGGAAAAGAAACATATACAGTAAGGGGGAAAAGGGGGTGGGCGGTGGGGGGGGGGGGGAATTCAGATTTTACGGAGGCCAGTTTCGAATTGCAGCTGTCCGTAGGTGCCCTTTGAGAGCGGTTTTGAAGGAGTCAAGGGATTCGCATGTCTTAATGACTGTTGGTAGGGTGTTCCACATTTTGTGCCGAATCTGGGTTGTACATGGTTCGTTGCACTTCCTCTGGCTTCCTCAATACTGACATTTTGATTTGGGTCAAATGGGTGACACTGTATCATGGTGGTGGTCATCATACCATGTCCTCACACAGTATGGGTGTTTGGGGGTCAGGCAGCTGTTTGTCTGGATGAGTTATGTTGGTGGTAAACTTTCCTGCCTAATTACGGTAAAAGATAACTACTACTATGGTTGCACTTGCAACAATGTGAGCATGTCTATAAAATGATCACAACTAGGTCACCTTAAAGACCCGTCTTCATCTACATGTTCCAGATTCCATCCTAGTCCTACCACTTAACACATAACACGTCCCAATAACCGGATTGGCAATGTCTAACCACCACTAGCCTATTAACAGGAACATTCATTCACTGTTACACACATTCACAAATGCCCATCCTCCAGCTCTATAGCTTGACGTTCCCGCCTCCGTAATTCCATTGTGACATGCTGTACAAGAAGGCTGCATTATTCACAAGTTGTTAAATGAAGAATTTCACTTTGAACTTTAAGGAAGGCCAGGTATGAGCAGAATGCTGCCATGCAGTTGAGTGTCTTTCTGCGTGACAAGAAATCCTCCACAAAAGGCTTCCAACATGTTGACTTTCTTTGTGCGTTAACATTGTAGGTGACTGATAGAAACATACATCTTTGTGGCGTGCATTCTGTTCAGACCTGTGAAGGAGGTGTGTGTGTGTGTGTGTGTGTGTGTGTGTGTGTGTGTGTGTGTGTGTGTGTGTGTGTGTGTGTGTGTGTGTGTGTGTGTGTGTCTTTGTTTTACAGGCCCCCGGCTCTTCTGACACCGTTCCATAGGCCTTCATTAAAGAGTACAAGTTCAGACCTGAAGTCAAGACAGTGAATGAAACATGAATCGAGGAGCCATCCTTTTTTATCTCTGCTTCCAGAAAAAGCCACCCTGTGGGCAAATCCATTTGGACTCGGCTTCTGGACGTGTAGAAACAAATTTGCCATTACCTTCCTGCAATTTGCATTCATAATGTGAACATCTGGTTATTTGTTACTGTCCATTTACCCTGCACTGTATTTGTTTTCTTCATACATTTGGTCTTCACTAACAAATGGTTTGCTCAAGATTTAAAGAGGTCTTCAAATTATTAAGGAGAAAATGAATGAACAAGGGTTGTTGGTTTTGCTGCATTCCAAGTCTCTGCTATAGCTACAGTATACTGAATACAATTCTGCAGACATACTGTAATATACATTTTTATCTTATCGCACCTGCAAAACAAAGCACTTTTCTTCATACTGTGTGAAATATCAAAGGTGGTGTAAGTGATTTATTTTGTGTGTGTGCGTGCATGTGTGCGTGCATGCGTGCGTGCGCGTTTGTGCGTGCGTGTGTGCGTGCGTGTGTGTGTGTGTGTGTGGGTGTGTGTAAATAACTTAAATAGCTCCACATTCTGATAGCAATCATTGCTATTAGCTAGAGTGTTTGTTCAGTAACAGGTCCCCCCCATCTCTTCAGCTCTTCAGATAACAGAACATCTGAATATCAATTTTATCCAATTAGGAGAGAGCTCATGCAGGAGGAGAAACAAGTGAAATAGAAAGTGATGACAGAAGAAAATGAATTAACTTGAATTAACTTCTAACTCATTTGGAACTAGAATACTATAACATTCTTGGGGAGTTCTCCTTCCCGAATGGATAAAATTGGTATCCTGACCTGAAAATGTTTACTAAAGAGCAGGAGAGACGGGCAGCCTCAAGATACTGAACACAATGCTTACTTTAACTTTAGCATTCAGTGATTTGGGTGATTTGGAAAACCACCCAGTCCGCCCCGGTAACAAAATGTGCACATGCACGCTCTACATTGGGGGGAAGTGCAACAGGCCAACAGCATGTGCACCAAGGCTCGATCATGATTGGAGGAAGGCCCCTCTCATCCTGATTGGATGAAGGCTTTGCCACCCGCCACCAAAACTGAAACTAGGGTTTTTTGACCCCAGGGGCTCATTGGGGACAGGGAGAAACTCCTTATATGGTCAGCACACTCTATAGTAGGGAGGATTATCCCAAAAAAAAGTGGTATTTGAATGAAGTGAAATCACTGAATATACCTTTAACAAAAAAAATCAATAAATGAATACAAAAAGTACTTTTTATTTTTTACCAAAGAAAAACAAACAAACAAACAAACATAAACAAAATAAACTCAAAGAAATTGGCCAAAATGTTGGTAACCTAAAAACATTCCTTCTGACCGTATCGGGTTTGCTAAGTAAAAAACTAAAACATTGCCACCTTTTACAGTAGCCTACATGTTGTAACAGCCCACTCAACACTGCTCAGTACCGTGTATGCATACCGCTGTGCAGGCAGGTAACAAGTGGGGGTGGGGTTGAAAAAACACTGTTCACAAGTCTGAATTACATGTATGTACATTTCTGGATAAGTTGTATTTAACATGCCTCTCTGAGAAGTTATTTGTTTTTTTCCTCACTGACTCACTGATCAGGTCTTCTGTGTCACTGAGCACAAAGTTGGGTCTTATATTGGGACCTCCAAGGTTCTTGGACATTATCTAAAGTTTATAAGGTGATGAAGATATTTGTTGTAAATCCAGGACAAAGTTCAACATCTCTGCTTGTGTTGTGCATTCCACTTCCAACCTCCAATTCCTGAGCAGGGAATTCTACAAGGAGATAACAATCCGCTTATTAAGTGAGAAAAACAAGCCCAAAGTCGCTTAATTTAAGCGACTTTGGGCTTGTTTTTCTGTAAAGTCGCTATAAATATTGGTAGTTGCGGGGGTGTCTTTTTCATTTTTCACTTTTTCCCTCCTGTCCGAACACAGCCTGTTTGTATTTTTTATTGTTCTCTGCTTTATTTTATTGTGTTTGATGTATTGATCTCTGCATAGTTTTGATGATCCACTGTATGTTCTGTATAGTTAATAAAGATGCATAGTAATAGCATATATAGGCCTATAAACTATGTGGACTATAGATCACTTAATCAAATGAGCTCACCACCTGCTATGGGCCTCATCCCTATTAACGAGGGTGATTGTGATTGGATATTGTGGATATGTATAGCTATATGTATATAGCTGTGTGGCTACCTATTATTCAGCAGATGCCTGAAGAAGGTCTTTGACTTTGACCGAAACGTTGCCTATACTAATAAAGTGTTCATATTGCAAGTGCAGACGGTGTGCAGGTCTTTGTGCACTCTATGTGCATTTTTCTGAATACATTGAGCCCTGCCTACGCACCCATCTCAGAGCCTATCAGGTGTGCATAAGACTTTGTTGCCAATCACTTTTCCCCCCCCAACATTCTTATCTACGAGCTTGTCTGCTATTTTCAAATAGCCAATGTATTTGGGTTAAAAGTTGTGCTCATGTGGCCTATATATGTTGCTTCTTTTGGGCTTGTTTTCATAAACCAGGTTGCTTATTTCTCCTGCAAAATCTGCCACACTGGATAACAGGGGGGAGAGAGTGAAACCAACAGATGATCTGAATAGTCATACATACTTAGTTTACATAGTTTGCAGTGAATACCTGAAACTACAGGAAAGGCCAGTGATGATTAACCACACCTACATAATGATTCAATTTGTCATTGTCTAATAACAGGGTCATTAGTAGAAATTCCTTTATAGTGTCTCATTGATATGTAATCTAGCCTCTCTGTAAACCATCTCCACAGTGGCAGCACATTCTAAAACATATGCCAGTGGTGGTAACGCCTCAAAGAGTGGGAGGACAGAAACTAGACTAAACTATAAGAGTTACATCAACCTATTTGCCTTTCAAAAGACAACCTGCAACTCTTCTATTCCCCCTACTCCCATTCCAGATGAAGCCACACCAAAAGAGAATGGAGGAGGGAGTGAATATACTATGTAAAATGCAGCTGTACAGATGAAGCCACACCAAAAGAGAATGGAGGAGGGAGTGAATATACTATGTAAAATGCAGCTGTACAGCCTGCAGGGTTTGCTATGTATAGAAGCACATTTCCAGTAAAAATACATAGTCCTGAATTGCACATTTGTTTTTGGGGCTAACTTCTAAACTGATAGTTAACTAATAGTTAAAATAAACTCTTCCCCGTTTTGCTTGGGACCCCATGGAACCCACTGGGGTTCCCTGGACCCCAATTTGAACTTTCTCACATTTGTGAGAAAGAAAATCAGAATGTTGAGTTATGATTTTGAAATGGTGAGTTAAAGCCATTACATCAAACTCACATTATACTTACAATTCATGCCTGTTGATGCATTCAGTATAGTGGATATGGACTTCTATATATTACACTGTGACTTAAAGGGAAACGTTATCTATCTATGCAGTCGAGGGAGGGGAGGATTAAACACAAACAAGCACTTTTCGAAGTATGACTGTCTTAATTTTATTACCTTAAAGGGAGCACCGGAACCTCGACCAACAACAATTTCACACGTTAAAATACTTTTGTAATCCAAGTTGCTATTGCTCATTGTTGTCATCTTATTCTGACAACACCCAGCTTGCCTGTGTGTGGTTGGTTGTCAAGGTTCCAGTTCATTTCTAATATTCTCTCTGTCACTCAGACAGTCATCACATTGTCTTAAATGTGTAGAAGGGCTAGGTAATGACTCATTCTGGGCCGCTGGGTTTTGTTGTGTGTAGTATTAGCAAGGATAATGCTAAAGTAATGTTGTCTATAACAACCCAAAATCCTGTTTGCTATCAACACTGGGGGAAACACAAACCAGACAAATACATAAAGCATTATGAGGACGGGTGTGTGTGAGGTGAATGAGAAAGACTGAAATAAGTGCAAAACATAGCTAAGTCAAATCTTCCATCAAGCCAGGTAGAATCTGTATTCGATCATGAATTGATTAAAAGTGCAGATGGTTGAATCACAACTATCAAGTGCTGTGTGTGTGTGTGTGTGTGTGTGTGTGTGTGTGTGTGTGTGTGTGTGTGTGTGTGTGTGTGTGTGTGTGTGTGATTACAACCACACACAGAGATTTTGAAAACATGACCAATGACAAAAAACTCCCATATCTGCTGGGCGAAGTACAACAATGTGCAAACACAGCAGCAAGATTTGTGAGTTGCTGTGAAGGATATCAAACGGAACATAACCACCCTAAAGACTAATCATTGTGTATATTCCTGCACTATACCTGCATCCAGGGATCTTGGTACATAGAAATTGATCTATTGAAGATTCTGACTTTCAAATGTACATCATTTTTGTTTTGATTGTATTGCTGTATTGTTGTATTGTGCTTTCTGCTTTGGCAATGTAAACGTATGTTTTCTCATGCCAATAAAGCCCTTTGAATTTAATTGAATTGTGTGTGTGTGTGTGTGTGTGTGTGTGTGTGTGTGTGTGTGTGTGTGTGTGTGTGTGTGTGTGTGTGCGTGCGTGCGTGCGTGCGTGCGTGCGTGCGTGCGTGCGTGCGTGCGTGCGCGTGTGTGCGCGCACATGTGTGTTCAATACGCGTGACTATACACAAAATAGAAAATGTTGCTGGGTTTTTGGCAATTATTTAAGGCCTCTGTTGCTTTGTAAACCTGGTTAAGCCTGTTAAAGGAGTGGTATGCATGCACATCTCCCTTCCTTCCATTCTTTCTAGCTCTCTCTCTCTCTCTCTCTCTCTTGCACTAGCTCTTTCTAGACAGTTTCGGCTGTCACCAAGCTTGCAAGTCTGTCCCTCCGTCTGTGATAGTGTTCAGAGGTGTGTGTGTGTGTGTGTGTGTGTGTGTGTGTGTGTGTGTGTGTGTGTGTGTGTGTGTGTGTGTGTGTGTGCGTGCGTGTGTGGGTGGGTGCGGGGGTGGTTGGGTGCGTGTGTGGGTGTGTTGGTGGAGAAAAGGGGGGTGGGGGGGTGTAGGTTGGGGGGGTCAGTAGGAGAGGCGGTGCTGATGCTGTTCAACCTGTTCTCCAGCTAAAGGCATTTAACTGACAGCCCCATCATCCTCCTTGACAAAACAGCTGTGATACTGTGTGGAGGAGACATTGTTACCAACACTTTCCTAAGGTGGAGATATCCCTGGCAGCATCCGAAGGTGAGTCCATGCCTTCTAAATTACATTGCATGCACTGAAGATGTATACAGTTGTTGATTTGCTGTTAAGGTTAGGCTAGCCCTAGTTCAAAAAGCCAATGGTTTTATGTGTATATTGAAGCGCTAATTCAATCACTATTGATTGTAGATTGTTGATTGTAGGTAACACATGGGTGGAATACAACTATGGAGAGTATCATAATAGATTGGGAGCTGGTTAATAGATAATGTATGATTGACTTAAGTGACAGCTTGGTCCGATGGGGTCCAAATGGGAGCCGCAAAGATATTTCCACAGAGATGTTGAAATATTGTATTTGATGTCAAACTGAGGGCAATGCTCAAATTGCAGCTGGATAATACTTTTTCATGATTATTGTGTTGTGTAGACTAGTGTTGACCTACACAGACATGTTTTAAGCCTTGACTTCAATACAATACATTACATTATAACAATGAATCTTTAACAGATATTCATGGAAATGTAAAAATAGTATTGTATATTATTGGTCATTTTTTGTTTTTATCGGTTTACCTCTGTTTGTGTATGACTGAATAGTGTGTCCAACACTGCGGTCCTCACACTGTGTGATGGTGATGGGTGCCAACTGTTTGTGTAACAACTAACATAGAGGTTGACTGTGTTGAACCACAACTGTTACTTGTGCAGGGCTTTAACTAGACCAGTGGTTCTCAAACGTTTTCATGATGTCAAGGACCCTCAACTTGCTATGTATTTGGCTGTGGACCCACACCTGAATAGATTTTGTGAAGTCAACATGTTTTGTAAATATACGATCTATAAGTTCACATTGAGTTGAATTGCATCACGTTATGTGACTTATGTGACACAGTAGCTCATCAACTTTGATTGGATTTGGTGTCATTTTCTAGCTGAGACATCAAAAGTACTGCATTAATTTAAAATGACAGTGACACAGACAATGCCATTTATGAAGAGCACTAGGGCATCATTGGTCTACAATGTAATTTGGATTTATTAGACTTAGGATAGACCACAGAGGCATGTTTTTTTGTTTTACTTCAACAAATCAATTTTGAACTTGCAAGTGCACTTTTATAATTTTCTGGCTTGCAAACTACACCCTGTGGCTCTGAGTTTAATCATTATATAATTTGCATTACTTATTTATCTGGATTTTTAAGGAAAGTGGACATGACAAATGATCTCCGATTTGACCAAAGCACCATCATCTATTTTCACAATACATACTGTCCACTGGCCGTGGACCATTGCAATATTTGACGCAGATACCATTAAATGTATAGTATTACCACTTAGAGTAAACATGTTATTCGTAGAGCTCTATATGCATTAACATTTGTAATTGAGGGTATACTAGGGTGTGGTTGGAGGAATGGGCTATGAAACTCTGCGTGTGCGTGTGTGTGACTGTGTGTGTGTGTGTGTGTGTGTGTGTGTGTGTGTGTGTGTGTGTGTGTGTGTGTGTGTGTGTGTTACTGTTCATTCCTGTGAAGGAGAGGTGTGTGTGTGTGTGTGTGTGATGGCATGTCACCTAGCACGTACCCAAACGAACTGGTTTGTGGCACATTCCCTTTAGCAACCCTGGCAGGATTGGATTCCTGAAGTGTGAGGTGGTAAGATGGTGTGTGTGCGCGTGTGTGGGTGTTGCAGCCAGTTGTCAGCCAGCCAGCAATTTTAAAGTGCAATCCATCAGCTTTGACTCTAAACAAAGAATACCATGATGAGAAAGACGAAAGACTAAATCAGGAAGCCTGATTTATACTTTGCACAGTAGTGCGTGCGATAAGCTGATCTGATCTACAGCATTATTTGTGAGCTAGTAGATCTGCTATTTTCGGCACATGGCAGTTGTACAACAAAGCATAAATTAGGAATAGCAGAATGTGAAATTGTGCATGGGCTACTTGTAAACACCTTGGCTTACAGAAACACTTGTTGACACTTGCTGACAGCCTGACCTAATTATCCACATTCAGAACAGGTGTGAGAGGGGTTGAACACAGCACCTTTGAAGTGCCACTTCCCCCCCCTGCTTGGAGCTTTTGTTAGTACAGTTTCAGTGCCCTCTCTTAGCTGGTAATTTATTTTTCTGACATTGAAGAGGAGTTGTGAATGAAATTAGTAATAGCCATTTGTGAAAGCTACTATAAACTCATCATGAAAATAGGGGGGTAGTAGTAGAGAATTTAAGTTTTGGGTTTGAAGCTGTCAAAACTAGGCCATTTGATTTGCAAGTTCAAATGTTTGAAATTATGGAAAATGGTATTCTGTCTCATGAACTGCGGGAAGGTTTTGATGTTTGCTTCATTGCTCGATACTGCATTCATTCACTTCATGCATCCACACAAACAATTGCATATGCAAACACTTATGGCTCATGGAGGAAAAGAGAGAAAGAATACTATAACTATGGTATCTATAACCATATGTCTTGTCTTTGTGTTCAACAGGTTGTTTGCTGTGTTGGATTCTATAAACATCTTGATTTCCTGTTACCCACTTCCTTGATATGTGTATGTAAATGCACCTATGAAGTCATCATGGTGAGTTTAAAGATAATTGCATTCAGTTAAATCTTTATCACTTGTGACATCCAGACATTCCATTTTAATTCTAGCTTACCCTACATACACATGATACTGAGGTGATTAATTAACTAATGGCATAAGTCTAGCCGCAATTTGCAATTTGATTTTTTTAAATGGGTTTAATCTAGAGCTGTAACACCAGCCCATACATCCAAACAGAAAAGTCCTACCTTGTTAACAACGTTAAACCAACATGTAGCTGTATGAAAAGCTTGAATAATCCTCGTTCTATCTGTATAACTGTTTTTACATAAACATCCATCGTAGACATGCTATTTTCTCTCAAGATTAAGAAATTCCGTGCACGTGATAATTTTTAATTGTTTGGGAAATGGAAATGCTTGTTGGAAATCACTCAACAGCCCTGCGTACCACCTGTTTTCGAAATTGCACATAAAGCAGGAGGCAGCAGGAGCTTGCGTTATAGAAAACGAGCGCTTCCAAACTCCAACACTGAAGAAAAATTATCACCTGCACAGAAAGTAGCTCATACAGTAACATGTCTTGTTATTCATGTTATTCATAACATTGTCTTTGCAATTAGAGGATAATTCAAGCTTTTCGTACAGCTGCAATGTTAGTCGTTGTTTAATACAATCAGATAGGACTTTTCTGTTTGGATGTATGACAGGCAATTTATTTGGCTGGTGTTGCAACTTGAGATTCAAATTCAACCCATTAAAAATCTAGTGTTGCAAATTGCGGCTAGCATAAGTCCATGGGGTCGTGTGACACATACTGCAATGTATATTTAAACAACCTCTCTGGATTTCCGTGTGTGAAATAAACAAAATTGTGTGTAAATTTGCCCAAATCCAGAGTGAGGACAGTCAAACTATAGGATTCGCTGAAAACCTGCTCCTGGAGAACTCTGAGACAGGAGGAGTCACCATCACAGGAGTTGAAGATGACGCAATCACTGCAAGGAGTGGCCTCAAGCAAGGTAGGACATGAGAAGGGAAAGCTCTTAGAATGTTTAGAATGTAACTACATAAACTTGTGTATTTTATTTCTGTTGTCAAAAATAACCCAGTCATGATCTGTCAACATGTATAAACTACATGTCTGACAAGCTAGAAATCGAACACAAGTACGTGAAGTCACCAACACCTATGTCTGTAACCCTCATTGACCGTTCAACAATAAATGGAGTGCTGCATTTTGTAGTCCTAAATACCTGGAAGTGACAACAATGCATGGATTCCTTTGCCAGATTACAATTATTTTATTCTGCTTGGGTTTACATTTTAAGTATTAAATGAGGCCTGTGGTTAACCTCTAGAGAAAGGGTCTGTGGTTAACATAAGCTTAAGAGAATGTCATGTTTTCTTCTAAAACATAAATTATGGCCATAATGCAACCATGCATTTTGAAGCTGTAACCCAACTCTTGGCATGTCATATTAGGTGAACATTTGGTGAAAATAACTAATCTACAAGCTCATTCGTCCCAAAGTAGCACATTGTGAGCTTGTAGATCAGCTATTTTCAAAGAAGAGATTTAGTGCAGTGGGGGGGGGGGGGGGGGGGGACGACCAAGTATACAGTGTAGACTCCTGGGGGACACAGGTCAACAAAGTGTATAGGGTCGTAGTGGTTAAATGGTTTTGATAACTTGCTATGTGCTTTTATAGGAGATGAGGAGTATGCTGCCACCATACACCTCGGAAACCTCGGAAAAGACGACGTGCTTCAGATACTAAAAGTCTTGGAGCCTTATGATGACAAGATGAAGGTCGTGACGAAGCAGGAGCTAAAAGCCGGCATCAGCATCAGCCCTGCAGAGGTAAGGATCAAACTCCACATCATACATTGCTGCTGCCATTTAAGAACTTTATAACTTAATTGTTTATAATCCGGCAGCCAACAGACTTCTCTTGTTTTAAGTGGAAATTTGGTATGTAGTTTTTTTTTTTTTGCCTAAAGTATCGTCTATATACATGCATTCATGAATCCACTTGCTGACCAGCTGTCGGTATTGAGCAATTGTTTTTTATAGGGGGATATATGTGACTATACCATTAAACAACCTATATAAAACAAGATTTTCAAAATGTCATTATGCTTTATGTAGCACGTAAAACTAGGGGGTTTTCATGATTCTGAATCCATTCCAAGCATTAGTTTTGTACAAAAACACTCCTATGGCCGTTTTTTAGCCCAAGGAGTGTTTTTTGTGCAAAACTAATGATTGGAATGGATTCAGAATCATGAAAAATTCCTAGTTTGACAAAAATGTCATTATGCTTTAAGTAGCATGTGACGATGCTACTTAAAGCATAATGAAATTTAGATTTGTTTTACATTTTGCCTTAGATAGGTTGTTAATGGTATGGTCACATATAAACCCCTATTAAAAAATTGCTCAATACCGACAGCCGGTCAGCAAGTGGATTCATGAATGTAATAATATATAGACAATATTTTAGGCCAATTAAAAAAAAAAAAATCCCACTCCAACCCTGGCTGCCGGACTATTGGCATACTGTAAAAGCTAAAAAGACCTGCCATCCGAACTTTGGAAAACCTGTCCGAACCCAAATATCAGACTCCTTCTATTGTATATACCCAGATAGGAGTATTGCGCTTTAACCCATTTTGGGCGGGAACCCCTTTTGGTGTTAGCATTATGTTATGCTTTAGCTATTGAAAAATAGCAGATCTACAAGCTCATAGCGCGCCACCGAGTGGCGCGCTACGAGCTTGTAGGTCTGCTATTTTTGAAAAATCGAAGAACGAAACATAGCTTTTTCAGAAAACTGTCAGGATGTAGAAGACTTTTTTAGAATCTGATCTCGGGTCAAAATGTTATGCGCTCTATCTAGGACCTATGCTCCGTGCGCTAGTAGATCGACTACCATATTTTACAAATACTGGTACAGTACCTATATGGGGTTAAAAGGATATTTTGTGAGCACCTTTTGTGAGACAGTTTTAAGTTGCTTGATTCAATATTTAGATATTTGATATCATTTTTTATCAGACACGCCCCCTTCCTATACAAACCATTGTAACTTCAAACTATTTTAACAATAATTGATTCATTAAACACCCATCCTTGGTCCTGGTGACTGATATTGTCCTATTACGTGGTCGGGCCAATTACTTTTTTTTCATGTATTTTTATGTTTTTGGAAAATTAAAAATGAAATTGAAAAAACACTGCACCCTCACACATTAGAAGAACAGTATCAGTCACCACAACCAAGGATGTGCGTTTTCGATTAATCTATCATGGTTAAAATGGAGTTTGAAGTTACAATGGGTTTGTATAGGAAGGGTGCGTGGCTGGTGAATTGAATATCAAATGCGTAAATATTGAATAAAGCAACTAAAAACAGTGTGGGGTGCTCAGAAAAGCCAGAGTAGACGTTAAAATGACCCTAATCGTGTTTGAAAGTGAGATATCCCTTTAAACTGATTCTCTGAGAGCAAACCAGTAAAGAAAATAGGAGTCAGGAAATTAGCCTTTCATATTAATAGTTAGTGTACCTGCATAAAGCAGATTTATACATTGTGGTACAAGCTGAAAATAGACTATTTACAAGGACACAACCTTTTGCAGATGGAACTCATTGTGAGCTTTTAGATCTAGATTAGTTTTTTTTAGATATTTTCAGCATGCAACACATTGTACGACAGCATTAATTAACCACATGAACCCTAGCTTCCTAGCTAGCTATTCTGGTCATGTCGTAATAGGCAAGCATTCTGTGAAAATAGCATATCAACAAGCTCACAACATACGTATTGTGAGTTAGTAGAGTGGCTATTTTCGCAGAAGAGATTTCATGTTTAGGGGGCCTGAGACACTAACCTGACTCCGCCAGATGGGGCAGCAGAGAGTACACTGTGTTCCTCGGGAGGAACTCTCTGCTGCCCCATCTGGCGGAGTCAGGTTACTGAGACACGGGTCCCCATAGGGTTTAATGGTTAAACACAACTATTTTAACAAAACTTACATTTTGGAATGTGCAGATTATGATAAGCATACCTTATTCACCAATGATTAACTGCCTAAAACTAACTATCCAAAATCATAGAAATAAATTGTAGACTGAATTTATGTTGTTTTCTGTTTTCTTTTAGTGGGATTTCACTTTCATGTTTAGGATCTTTGTATCATTTGTGAGCACCCCAGGCAACTTAAGTTGCTTGATTCAGTATTTAGATATTTGATACCGATTTTATCATACCTTCCTATACAAACCCAGAGTTCCTTTTTAATTTATTTTTTATATTGCTTTCTGGAAAATTAAATAGTCAAAATAGCCAGAGTATATGTTAAAATCATCCCAAACATGTTTGAAAGGGATATCCCTTTAGGCCTAATAGTGATGTCAAACATACTGTATGTTGTCTGTTATGGTTAGTGAACTTGTGTTTTGAGTGTTTCCTAATTGAACTTATTTACCCCTTGATTGTCTACAGATGCTCAGTTCCAGCTACAAAAAGAAGGAACTCTCAATGGATGCATCAGCTGACATGCCAGCTATTAAGCTTGATGGCCTAAATGGACAGTTCAATTCAGTTGGTGGGTTGGGGGGTGAAATAAGTGGTCCTACTCTGAATGGGGAGTTGCCCAATCTTACCCTGAACACACCTTCAGCTGACGGAAGTGCCAAGTTCACAATGCCAACCATTGGAATGTCTGGGCCAGTGATAAAAGGAGCAGATCTGGATGGTAACCTCAGCTCACCTGATGTCAGTGTTACAACTCCACAGCTCAGCACCCCCGACGCCTCGCTTAAGATCCAGACACCAGAAGTCAAGACGGGTGTATTGAATTACAAAGCTCCCAAATTCAAGATGCCACACTTCAATCTACCTCGTATGAAAGCCAATGCACCATCAGGAGATGTGAATGTTGACCTAGAAGCCCCTGTGGTCAGTGGTAACCTGCAGACACCAGACTTAAATCTCTCAGCCCCTACAGTAGATGTAAAAACTCCAGATGTGGATTTAAGTGTGCCAAATGTGGATGTGAATGGTCCAGAAGTGGACTTGAAAACCCCAGATGTATCTGGGAAAATCAAATGGCCACATCTCAAATGGAAAAGTCCCAAGGTCAAAGGACCAGACGTGGATGTAGACCTGTCTACACCGAAGATTGATGGCGAGTTGAGCACACCAAATGTAGACCTTGATCTGCCTACAGCTGAACTTAATGGGCCCGATGTAGATGTTCAAGTCCCAGATATCAACTGTGAGGCTCCATCCGGTAAAATTAACTGGCCTCATTTGAACTGGAAGATGCCCAAACTCGGTGTTCATGGACCAAACGCTGACATGGACATTGATGCAGATCTGACACCACCGGCTATTGATCTCTCGGCTCCAAAGATCGAGGGTGAGATTAATGCACCAGATGTTGACTTGAGTCTACCCAATGCTAATGTTGAGGTCCCCGATGTGGATGTTCAAGTCCCAGAAATTGATGTTGAAGCTCCTTCAGGCAAGATCAATTGGCCTCATAAGAAGTGGAAGATACCTAAATTCCATGGTTCAAAAGCTGATCTAGACATTGATGCAGACCTGAATACACCGGCTATTGATCTATCAGCTCCAAAGATCGAGGGTGAGATTAATGCACCAGATGTTGACTTGAGTCTACCCAATGCTAATGTTGAGGTCCCCGATGTGGATGTTCAAGTCCCAGAAATTGATGTTGAAGCTCCTTCAGGCAAGATCAATTGGCCTCATAAGAAGTGGAAGAAACCTAAATTCCATGGTTCAAAAGCTGATCTAGACATTGATGCAGACATGAAAACACCAGATGTAGATCTCTCTGCTCCAAAAATTGATGGGGAGATTGCAGCACCAGATGTTGACTTGACTTTACCCACAGTTGATGGTGACATTGATGCCCCTTCTGGAAAAATTAGATTCCCAACACTAAAAAAGCCCAAGTTCTGGCTCACAGGACCAAAGATAAAGGCACCAGAGATTGACTTTGATGCAGATGTGAATGTGCCCGACGTTGATCTCTCATTTGACACACCTGATGCAGATCTCTCGTTGCCTGGTGTAGATATTGGCCACCCCGAGCTTGATGTGGACATTCCAAATGTAGATATTGATCCTCCATCTGGGAAATTCAAATGGTTTAACTTAAAGAAACCTAAATTTGGTACACTGAAAGGACCCAAGGTGGATCTTGATGCTGACCTTTCAGCACCTGACTTGAGTCTCTCCACTCCAAACATTGAGGGGGATATAAGTACACCAGCTATTGATCTGAGTTTACCTAAAGCTGACCTGGAAGGCCCTAAGGTAGACATTGATGTTCCAGATGTTGATATTGATCCTCCATCTGGAAAATTCAAATGGTTTAACTTAAAGAAACCTAAATTTGGTACACTGAAAGGACCCAAGGTGGATCTTGATGCTGACTTGGGTGTGAATGTGCCTGATGTGGATCTCAATGCACCAGATCTTAGCCTTTCTGCACCTCAAATTGAGGGTAGCATTGATACTCCAGATATTGATGTTGGCTTGCCTAATGTTGATATCAAGGGCCCAGATGTTGATCTTGATCCTCCCACTAGTAAATTTAAGTTTCCTAAAATCAAACTACCAAAAATCAAACTACCAAAAATCAAATCTCCAGATATTAATGTGGACGCTGATGTAAAGGCACCAGACATTGATGCCAGTGTTGATTTACCCAAAGTGGAGCTGGAAGCACCTACTCTGGACCTGAAAGCACCAGATCTCTCTCTGTCCACACCAAAGATTGAAGGAGGTATCGATGCTCCAGATGTTAATCTCACCTTGCCAAATGTTGATCTCCAAGGACCTAATGCAAATATTGATGCTCCAAAATTCAAGCTTCCCAAAATCAAATTGCCAAAGTTTGGCTTGACGGCACCAAGGGTGAAAGGACCTAAAATTGACATTGATACTGACCTGAAGACCCCAGAGCTGGATGCTTCTATTCCTAATGTGGACATCAACCTGCCTGTAGCAGATTTATCAGGGCCTGATATTGATGTTAAAGCTCCAGCGTTGAATCTCGCTGCTCCAGATTTGAATCTCAGCCTGCCTAAATCAGACATATCTGTGCCAAGTGTAGATCTGGATGCCAGTTTGCCAACAGCTGACCTAAAAGCTCCCACTCTTGAAGGAGGTCTCAGTACCCCAGATCTGGATCTTAAGCTACCAGACATAGAGACTCCCGAACTAGACCTGACATCTCCTGATCTTGATATTGATGCTTCTACTGGGCAACTGAAATTTCCATCTCTCAAAATGCCAAAATGGTTGGACTTCTCTGGACCTAAAATAAACGGTCCTGACCTTGATGCTGACCTTAAGACAGATGTTAGTCTTCCAAACATTGATATTGATTTGCCCAAAGCAGACCTTGAGGTACCTGATCTTAAGACAACAGCACCAGACATCAATCTTTCTGCCCCACAGATTGAGGGAGAGCTGTCTACTCCAGATCTAGACATAAATTTGCCCAAAGTTGAAATCAAGGGACCAGATGTGGATCTTCAAGCACCTGATGTTGATATAGACACATCTTCAAAATTCAAATTACCCAAATTCTCACTACCCAAGTTTGGTTTATCCAAAGCAAATGTGGAGGGTCCTGATCTAGATGTTAGTCTTCCAAACATTGATGTTGATTTGCCAAAAGCAGACCTCGAGGTACCTGATCTTAAGACGACAGCACCAGACATCAATCTTTCTGCCCCACAGATTGAGGGAGAGCTGTCTACTCCAGATCTAGACATAACGTTGCCCAAAGCTGAAATCAAGGGACCAGATGTGGATCTGCAAGCACCTGATGTTGATATAGACACATCTTCAAAATTCAAATTACCCAAATTCTCACTACCCAAGTTTGGTTTATCCAAAGCAAATGTGGAGGGTCCTGATCTAGATGTTAGTCTTCCAAACATTGATATTGATTTGCCAAAAGCAGACCTCGAGGTACCTGATCTTACGACAACAGCACCAGACATCAATCTTTCTGCCCCACAGATTGAGGGAGAGCTGTCTACTCCAGATCTAGACATAACGTTGCCCAAAGCTGAAATCAAGGGACCAGATGTGGATCTTCAAGCACCTGATGTTGATATAGACACATCTTCAAAATTCAAATTACCCAAATTCTCACTACCCAAGTTTGGTTTATCCAAAGCAAATGTGGAGGGTCCTGATCTAGATGTTAGTCTTCCAAACATTGATATTGATTTGCCAAAAGCAGACATTGAAGTACCTGATCTTACGACAACAGCACCAGACATCAATCTTTCTGCCCCACAGATTGAGGGAGAGCTGTCTACTCCAGATCTTGACATAAATTTGCCCAAAGCTGAAATCAAGGGACCAGATGTGGATCTTCAAGCACCTGATGTTGATATAGACACATCTTCAAAATTCAAATTACCGACAATCTCACTACCCACGTTTGGTTTATCCAAAGCAAATGTGGAGGGTCCTGATCTAGACGTTGGTCTTCCAAACATTGATATTGATTTGCCAAAAGCAGACCTTGAGGTACCTGACCTTAAGACAGATGTTAGTCTTCCAAACATTGATATTGATTTGCCAAAGGCAGACATTGAGGTACCTGATCTTAAGACAACAGCACCAGACATCAATCTTTCTGCCCCACAGATTGAGGGAGAGCTGTCTACTCCAGATCTAGACATAACTTTGCCCAAAGCTGAAATAAAGGGACCAGATGTGGATCTTCAAGCACCTGAAGTTGGTATAGACACATGTTCAAAATTCGAATTACCCCAAATCTCACTACCTGATCTAGATGTCCAAGTGCCTGATCTTGACTTTAAAGCACCAGACCTCAATCTGTCTACCCCAAAGTTGGAGGGAGACCTCTCTATACCAGATCTCAATTTGAATTTGCCTACAGCTGATTTGGAGTTGCCTACATCTGAGCTGAATCTTTCAAAACCGGATCTGGAAGCAGAGTTACCTACACCAGATACAGATTTTATTCTAGCCAAAGCTGAACTAAAAGACCTAGAGGCAGATGTTGAGGTACCTGAAGTTGATCTGGATACATCTGGAAAACCCAACCTCCCAGATCTGGAAGTACCCAATCTAGAAGTCAGCGCTGATCTATCTTCCCCAAATGTAGAAATTTCAAGTCCTGATGTTGATGTCAATCTACCAAAGGTAGATCTCCAGGAGGCTGACATCAGTCTCTCTGCCCCAAATATTGACGGAGACGCATCTATTCCAGATGTTAGTCTTCCAAACATTGATATTGATTTGCCAAAAGCAGACCTTGAAGTACCTGATCTTAAGACAACAGCACCAGACATCAATCTTTCTGCCCCACAGATTGAGGGAGAGCTGTCTACTCCAGATCTAGACATAACTTTGCCCAAAGCTGAAATCAAGGAGCCAGATGTCAATCTTGAAGCACCAAATGTTGATCTTGAAGTTGAGGGCCTTGATCTAGATGTCAGTGCTCCAACTGTCTCTGCACCAGACATAAATGTGACTTTACCAACGGCTGAATCAGAAGCCCCTGAATTGAATCTATCTACCCCAAGTATTGGAGGAGACATCTCTACTCCAGAAGTGGATATCAACTTAACTAAAGCAGACCTTGATGGACCTGAAGTAGCATTAAATGCCCCCACTGTAGATGTTGATGCCCCATCGGGTACATTCCAAATGCCACACTTTAAGCTCCCAAAACTTGGTCTTTCTGAAGTGGATGGCCCAAGCATTGATATAGGCACACCAGATTTAAGTGTTTCAGCTGAGACTGAAATTGAGGTGCCTGAAGTAGAACTAGACACCAATGATGCAAATGTGAATCTCTCAGCCCCAAACATCGATACTACAAATGTGGATCTGAATTTACAAAAGGCCAACCTCCCTGATATAGATGTAAGTGTTCCTGATCTTAATCTGTCCGCCCCAAAGATTCAGGGAGATACAGATGTTGATTTAAGTATGCCTGGAGTGGATGTAGATACTCCAAATGGCAGTGTCTCAGACCCTGATGTCGATGCAAGTCTCTCAATTCCTGATGTAAGTGTCAAAGCTGATGGAGATGCTGAAGTAAAAGATTCTCCAAAAAGTAAGCTGAGATGGCCCTTTAAATGGAGGATGAGGTCTGGTTCAAAATCTAGTGAGGAGTCAGGAAGTGGGGCAGACTCTGAGCCTGACTCATCCAATGTTGAAGTGGAGGTTCCAATATTCAAAGTACACAAACTACCAAGGAACAGCATCGATGAAGCCGGTGGATTTGATGATAGTATTGAGGCAAAGTACACCGGAGGGCTACAAAAGGAACAAAAGGATTATATCATGAGCAAAGGAGTCCGCTTGCCTAAAGTAAACATAACACCAAGTGTGGGGAAGATCAACATTATGGAGAGGTTGAGAATGGCCAAAGAAAAAACACCTGCAGTTAATATCTCACCAGCTGAAGGGAAAGATCTTGGCCTGAAAGGGGAGCTTACTGCCCCAAGTCTTGATGTCAGCACCTCTACAGAATCAAGTGATTCCTCTTTGGTGAGAGGTGGAACTTTCAAAATTGCTAGATCCGAGTCTGGCCCAGGCCTGGAGCACCCTGTAGTTGATTCATCAGAGGAAAATGATAAATTGTCAATAAGCCTCTCCAATATGCTTGGTCTAAATATCGAAGGTTGATTCATCCTTACTGTGTGAATGTAAACGTATCATCCAATCAACTTTGTAAATACATTTTAAGTTAAATGATTCAGCCACTAATTTGTGACTATGTAAATTATGATATATTGTGTCCATTGAACCTTGGTATTAGATATCTGCCCATATTCATGTCACTGACATCACTATCTGAAAAGACATGGCAGCCAAAAGAAGGATTTTTTTATATAGTTGTGTATACACCTGATATTTATATACTGTGCTTTTTCAAAATCTTGACATTGAAGTAATCTTTTTTTTTTTTTTTTACCAACTGTCTCAGTATTTAATATTCTACTGTTTCTACTGTGTACTACAATTTAATGTAATACTTCATTTATGTATTTTTAATATCTGAATTTTAGTTATGAATTGGAATGTATTTAAAAAAACAATTTGTCCAATAAATGACTCGATACCATCAATGTGGTGATTATTTACATTCGGTTCTAGTGATAAGATAAATGTTTGATGTATGACTGAATTAGTAGTTCATTAAGAGTTGCATTGTGAACAAAGTTTGGTACTGGAGCTAAAATCTAAAAAAGCTTTTTTAAGCTACTATATGTTGAGACAAAATTAATTTTTATTCATTTATTTAAGAGAACATGGACACTTAAGAAATAAGTACTCCTGTGTAACACAAAATGAATGACAAAACATGGAACTTTGCATTTATAACAATCTAATTGAACTTTTGTCTTTCAAAATTTCACAAGTGTTTTCATAATGGCAACTTGACCAGGGCAGGTTGGGAGAAATCTTTTGAGCATATGAACTATTCTACTTTGGGGTCTATTTCTCAGCTATCTCCATGAGTCACCTTTCCCTTCAACATTCCACAACACTGACAAGTATTTTTGATCGAATACCATCAGAATAATGAACAGATACTGCATGTATCCTATATAAATGTCTAATCTCAAAAAGTGCTAGTTAAACTGTAAAACCACAGCACCAATCTTTTTTTAATCATTTGTTTACCAATTTAGTCATCGCCAATTCTCCTGTACAGTAAGTATGTAGTGTGGTCCCTGTCGCTGCCATCCCCCACACTATAAACCTGGTAAGGGTGTACTGTAAACAACCTCTACGAGTGTGTGCTATGTCCCCCAAATCCCCTTAAACCAGCAGGGATCTCTGGTGCAGCGACAAAGACATGATCCCTCTCGAGCTTCCCACCCATGAACACCAATTGTGTTCATTGGAGTGCCTGGCCAAGCCAGAGGTACCGCTTCAGGAAATTGAACCAAAACACCAACATTTCCTACAACAGTTGTACAGTATCTTTGACTTGTCTTCCTGTAACCTGGCCTTTAAACTGACTTGTCAAACTGTCTGATGGCAAACCGAAGTCTGTCAAATGTATCAGTTGGTTATCAAGGATAAGAAAAGGGCAGAGGGTCAAATATATACAGGTCCTAGTGGTTAATGAGTCTGCTGCCAGCGGGAGGGCCAGTCTTTCTCTATCCAGCTCTGCAATAGTCGTAACACATCAATGCGCTGATAGAGCCGACAAAGTTCAGTGAGCTCAGTGACCGTCTTTTGGTTGTAACGCAGCAGGAACTCCTGGGTGGGGCTGTGGGACAGGGAGCCCTGGGTCCGGTGCTCTAGCAGGGTGAGCTCATCATAGCTCATGCCCCACCGGCTGGCAAAGTTCTTCCAGTTCTTGACGGTGCAGTGGTTTGGGTCCAGTTTGAGTCTCAGCAAGTCCAGAAGATCCTTGTCGTTCATGAGGTCGCTGATCTTGGGGGGCGGTGCTGGGCAGCAGCACTTGTCACAGGAGTAGAACTGCAGCTCTTTAGGGAAGTCTGAGTTCAAAGCAGAGACAGTGAAATTGCATTTAGCCCTGGCAGCAATACCAATTAAGAATGCATTTTCATGGTGGAATTAAGTGCGATTCATCTATGATTTGAAGAATGAAAAAAAGGCAAATGCACCTGGTGAAATAGAAGTTGTACATATGCATTCTTCACCATCTTCCACCGGCTACAGCATGTGGGGAGAAATACATATTACTTTTATTACCTTTATCTATAATGTCCATTCCATTCATTTTATTTTTTACCATAAATATGTCTAATGTCCATTCCATTAATTCAATTCTCCATGAAGAATGTAGACGATGCTATTAATGAATTGATTTCAGCCAGTGGACTTAAATTGATGAAGTTGTCTTTGTTGATTAGTTTTGATATTGTGGGTTTACATACAGTATCAATAGATGGAGATCTCTGACCATCTTACTAAAGGAGACTAATTCTAAATGGGCTGTTGGGATGTTGGAAGTTATTAGTGAGTCTGATGGACTAATATCAAAACTAGCTATTAAAAGCACTGCTTGGTTGTGAATACATATATGATTTCCAAGTGGTAAAACAAGATGCCTGGTGTGAACTGTGAAGCCACAGTATACTGTGTAGTGTATACTGACATTTGTGAAGGTACCTTACATTGCAATGCATAGTACAGTCAAGCATAGCTATATAGTTTTCCTGTTAATATTCTGCAACATTATGTTAACATTAACATCATGTAGATGTTAGATATTGGAAAGACCGACTATCAAGTTATTTTGTCCCATAAATAACACTGAAAGAAGTAAGTATAGACAATAACTGCTCTTTCAAAGTTTTTAAGTACACAACTTTGATACAGCCCTGGGCTTGATAAACAGACCATCTTCTTACCATGAACATCATTTTCTTACTCAGAAAAACCATTCAGTAATCTGGTCTCACTCACACATGCACTTTCCCACTTGTCTGGATGGAATATGTTGAAGGATGACTCACTCATCTCACCATATCTCTGTAGAATAGTTTTTTGCACTGCTGAACTTTCACTGAACTGTGAAGCTCCTGCCATCTGTGCCTTTCAGACACTTTCTATTGCCATCTTACATCTGCATTTGTCATGTTTCAACACTCATTTACTCAAGACTTTCCTTTGTCACCTGTCTGTAAGTTCAAATATTGTCATATATCATCATATTCACCTGCTGTTTCAGTGCTCCGTGAGAAATAACTGATGTGCTGTGATACCATTTACTGGCATTGTATGACAAAAACAAAACATGTCTCAAAATCACACTTTTAGCACGAGAATTGACCCAAAATGGATACTGCCAAAATAAAGTATAAAAAACTACTCCTGGTATGTAAAGTGGGAAAAGTGAAATGGTTGTATTCATGTTATATTATCCTTGACGGAACTAATCTAGCATGAAAGTGTGAGTTTGAGGATGCTTTCGTCATACAGTGAAATTGAAAGGAATCAGTACTTGTCTAGCTCACAGAGCATAGAAGCAACAGATGAGTATGAAGGACAATATTTAGATATCATGCCCAGCCAGGTACAGTAGCTATACAACCCAAAGTTCTACCCAAGTTCAACATGGTTTTAAGAAACATATTTTGCTGCTTTTGTCAAGGGGGAACCCTTGCAAACATCTAGAAGGGTTTGTCCTACAGACCTGTCTTATTCGGTCTGAGAGGGGTTTGAGGTACCCAGAGGGCATGGAGCTCAGATGGAGTGTCACTGCATCTGGTGGAGACACAAATTATTGATTGTGTAAGACAGTATACGGTAGTTTAGCCTAAAGCCTGATGTATACTTAGTTGCATGCCAGTGTTGCACTGTCGTGTAGCAAAAATAGCCTTTCTACAAGCTCACAGCGCTCAACGCTCACAGCATGCATTGTAGATCTATTTGTAGGTGCGTGTCACGGAATATGCAACAAAGTATATCAGGCACAAATGTATACTCTTAAAAACTTTGCATTGAGGGTTTGCTCAATGCAAAAATGTTGATGTTATATAGTGGAAAGATGGGTGGAATGATCATCAGAGAGATAAAGAGTAAACAAGAACATGATATCAGCTGAAAATAGACCTGAACGATTGAGGACAAAATATCCAATTGTGAATCTTCAGACTAATATTGTGAGTGTGATACTGTGATTCAATTTGCCTGTGATATAATCTTTTTTACTTACTTAGTTATACTGTTAACAGTATAACTACAACAACAACATTAGATACTGTTAACATAAACAAATATTTAAATATATTGCATGTTTAGTCCATTGAATACAGTTTGCATACAGTACAATACCATACTGAAATGAGTGGAAACCAATGGGAGGAGTGAATGTTCACTGGGGGAGGAAAAAGCAAAAATAAAGGAGTAAGTAAGCCGATGAATGCATTGTGAAAAGTTGAGGTTTAGCTTTACCATGAGGATCTGTCACTTGGACGGGATAGTTGGCTTCCAACGACTGCAAAGAAAGACAAAAAAAACATTGGAGAAAAGTTATATGAATAAAACTATCAAAGACAAACAAAGGCTCTGCAGTTTGCTTTACCATTCTCTTGAGAGCCTCACACACTGTCTCTGTTCATGAGACAGAGATACGCTAACGATTACAGTCGCCTGTAACTGTGGAAGAAAATTACACTCTCTGGTGTTTGAATAAAGAGGCAGCGGCTTGCTAGGACTTGTTTCTCATTGAGTCCCCAGGCACAATAAATCACAGTACAATGTGCTCAGTTATGGTATTTCTTTTAAAGAAAAAAAAGAAAGAAATACAAAACAGGAACAATGAGAAATCAGCTTGCTTGAGAAAAATTACATATTTTGTCAGTAAGACAGATATAATAATGCCTGATATTTTGGCTGTGCACTGTGTCACGCAATGAAAATAGCAGCTTGTGGATGGGCTATTTTTTGTGTGCAACACTGGTGGGTAACTAAGGCGTATGTCCTTTTTAATTATTTAACATGAATGAAGAGATGAAAATCCTTACAATTTCTGCCATAAAGCTACTGGTGTCTGTGTCCTCCACCGGTTCAGAAGATTTTCTGCCTGTTAAGAAGAAAGAGATGAGTGAAAACCTCCATTTGTTAACAAAGAATGGTAAATCCTTCTGTAGTAAAAGAGCAAGGCTGTTGTATCATCATATACAACAATACAATTGAATACATAAAATTCGGTTCTACAGCCATATTCATGATCTAAGTCAATAATAGATTCAGGGTCCCTATAAAACCAAACCCATTTAGGACTGAGGCTGATTCTAAAAACGCCTTCTAAATACTGACCTATGTTTTCTGAAAATCTTATTTATTCAAAACTTACAAAAACATTATGTTGCTATATACTGTACATATATACTGTTACAAAATGGGTCCTGAAGGGTAGGGTTACCAAAAGGGCCTATAATGGGTTAAAAACAAGCTCACAGTGTAGTGAGCTTCTACTGTAGATCTGCTATTTTCTTTTTCTTTTTTAAAGGGATGCCAGGTTGAAAGTGGCAAAAAATCAGGACACGTCATCAGCTGCATAATTGCCAATACTGATGTAGCCAAAAAGTCCAATAATGGCCAATATATCTGCCAAACTTGGTCTAGCTCTAATTAGATGAGGTGTGTATGAAAAGACACCGTTATTACAATGTTGTTGACGCATTCTGTCACTAAAACTTTATACCAGCACATGCATGAGACTATGTGAGATCACAAGCATCAACCACAAATACGCGCAGAAACCACACTTAGTAACACCCAGTAAACAGAATGTAGGAGATAAATTCAGATAAAAGGCTGTAATGGTTCAACATGATCACTCATGTGATGTAGTGGTAAATAAACACATGGGGTGACAAGCATATGGTTAAAAAAACACACCAATACTGAGTTTCTATTTTCATGAAATCTAAGTCAATCTTTTGGTGAAAGGATCCTCTGGAAAGAAGAAAACGGAGAAAATAAGGTTCAACACCTGCTTGAAAAGGTCTTCAATCAAACCTTATTCCATCTAAGCTCTGAAAAGGAAGCCTCTCGGAAAGCACATTCATGGATGAGTTGCAACAGGGGCACAAAGGCACCTTTTCAGCTTCAGTAAATACCTGTACAAGGCCATGTGGGCCTTCGTCACGTTACGTCACTATGAAGCCATTGTATCCAACGCAAAGGGCTCCACATAAAGTACGCTGCTGGCCTTTCTTGGGTTACACTTCATGACGTTCAGCCTTACTTTAATTTGTATGGGGTAACTAGGATTAGAAAATCCACTTGTGTATTCTGCACCACTTCTTACATGCAGCTTTCAAGATGTTGGCCAATTTAAAGACATGCTACTAACTCACAAAGTTTCACATGAACGGGAAATTAGCCTATACAAGAAACATATTTTCAGAAAACACACACACACACACACACACACACACACACACACACACACACACACACACACACACACACACACACACACACACACACACACACACACACACACACACACACACACACACACACACACACACACACACACACACACACACACACACACACACACACACTTTAACATAATCATGTATGTTTTGACAATATCATTGCACACACATGCTGCCCAAAGGGGCTAAATGTTAATATGTTAATTATTTTTCCTGTAGCATGCATGCAGACAAAACATGCTCTAAGGGACAAAAAGGGACAAAAGCCTGTTACCCAGACCCTATAGAGCTTTTAGACTTTAAAATAACCTGCCCACAGCAGGCTAACAATGACAGATTATTCTTGTTGTTTCATGGCTATTTTAACCATTGGTATTTTATACACTTTGTATTGTAAATTGTACCTCATGTCCATGTAGGAGCATTATAGTATAGTTCATTTAGCTTTCATACGAGCAATGATATCACCAGAGAAGCTGTTAGGGCTCTCAAAAACCTATTTGGAATCAAACTCTGCCGCTGAGACATCTCACATCAGTAAATTACAATGGAAAGGTTAGGTAAATGGTAAATGGTGCATTTATATAGCGCCTTTATCCAAGGCGCTTTACATAGATTGTGCATTACATTCACCCATTCACACACACATTCATACACCGATTGCAGCGGAAGCCATGCAAGGTACCAACCAGCACATCGGGAGCAATTTGGGGTTCAGTGTCTTGCCCAAGGACACTTCGACATGTAGACAGGAGGAGCCGGGATTCGAACCGCCGACCCATGGATCATTGGACGACCTGCTCTACCTCTTGAGCCACAGTCGCCCACTGTTAGGACCTATTGAAAATGGCCCACACATGTCTGTCACTTATTTCGCAAGGGGGCTGTACTGCATTACATGTATGTGTGTATGTATGTGTGTATATATACAATACACTGTACACTATGTACACTATGCAGTATGCAGTACACCTCACAAAACCAGTGACATTCTCCGCTCCTGACCCTGTTGCACCCCTTTTCATGCAACAACAGTAGTAGTTGCTTATTTTAAAGGCGCTCTATAGTACCTTTGTCAAATGGTGCTAGCTGTTTACTGTTTACTGTACAATGTGTACATATTATTCTTTTTGATTTCTAGTACTGTGTATTTGTCATTTGTCATTAAATGTTTTGATGAATTGAGTATGAAGGACCCTAATGGCAACAAGCCAATGAATGGGCTTTAGTAAATATCCTCTTACTGCACCTTGTATTGAATTGTACTTTCCTGTGCTTTTTATGCAAACTGTTAATAATAACTGTTAAGTATTCAATCAATCAATGTACGTAAACTAAGTAGAGAACCTCTAAAACACACACACACACACACACACACACACACACACACACACACACACACACACACACACACACACACACACACACACACACACACACACACACACACACACACACACACACACACACACACACACACACACACACACACACACACACACAGGCTTAACAGGTTCTTTGTACAGAAGCAATGCTGTATATCACCTCAACCACCCCAGAAAACCACTGAAGAACCAATATTGTTTTGGTGGTGTTTAGATTCTTCATTATCTGGTTATAATCAATATACGATAATGTGTTACTATGGTTGTATCGCGTCTTATTCAAATACCGCACTCATAGTAAGTTACACCTATTAATAACTGCCACATTTGTACATTATATTCCAATAAAGACATACATAAGTGCACTTTTCTTTGAAGCTGCTATAAAACACGCTTGTACTGCACAACATCTTCTTATGTGATCTGGCATCAAACTCATAGCACCACCACTGTTGTATGCGGCTTATACTGTATGCCCTTAACCAATTTAGACCTGAGCTCGATTCTACAAATGTCTTCTAAATCCTGAACGTTTTCTAAAAAACCTATGTTTCTATATCAGTGGTGCTCAACAATTTCAGGTCAAGGAGCCCCAGAATTATCTGTATTTGGCCACAGACCCCCATCTGAAAATATGTAGTTCCAGGGACCTCCCAGAAGCAAAGATTTGAGTTAAAAACGTTCACTGTGAAATAATATATATTCAAAGATTTGTGCCACATTTTCACGATCTTTCAAAAATAGCAGACCTACAAGTTCATAGCGCGGCACTCGGTGCCGCGCTATGAGCTTGTAGATCTGCTATTTTTCAACAGCTAAAGTTTAAAATAATGGTTCAAGTGGATCATGGTTAAAAGCTAATGTGACACAGACGCGTCCTCAGGTCTAAATGGGTTAAGAGCTCAGATGTAGCATTAGGCCCTGTACTCAGTCACCCAATCAGCAACTGTAAGTCGAACCCCAAGATCAGTTGAGCATTGTTTCTGCCTCTCTGGGAATGCGAGGGCATGTAACTGCATGCTCTGGATAAAGTTCAAGAGATGAAATACAAAACCACATCATAATACTTTGCTTAGGGCCATAATTCCACACAGGTGAACCAAGCTTTTCTCCGTTTTTGACCACCCATGCCTTGTATGAAAGGATAAGCACAGTAAGCATGCAGTGGAGTGGGGTGTTTGCGTGTGTGTGTGTGTGTGTGTGTGTGTGTGTGTGTGTGTGTGTGTGTGTGTGTGTGTGTGTGTGTGTGTGTGTGTGTGTGTGTGTGTGCACGCACTAAGTGCTCTCCATGATTTCATTTCCACACATGGCTGGAGGTGAATGGCATGCTAATACCTGACTGACTCCATGTAATGTCTAGACCCAGAGCAAAGATATACACATGCTTTGTCCAAACCGACTGTGCTTTTTGACTGATTGTGGGTGGTGTGTGTGTCTGTCTGTCTGTCTGATATCCAGATTCCAGCATTTCTTTAAAGCACGGGGGAAGAAACGTTTTTCTCTCTCTCTCTCTCTCTCTCTTTTTTATTTCAGATTTAGTGTGAATTTAAACCCATAACCATAACCTTCTCCTAAATAGGCTACTGCACAGAAACCACTAAACAAACTGAATGACTGGGTAAAAATATATAGGACAGTTAAGATGGTCATGGAAATGCATCTAAACAAACTCACTTTCCCCTTTAGGTTCTTCGATCTGTGAACCAAAACCAAGAGACTAAGAGCCAGTTGGACCACCTCACACTAAGCCTAGCTTAAATGGCTTTTTTCTTTGTAATGTATAAATCTTGACTTAAAGCCATTTAAGCTATAACTTAGGCTAATCACATGATGATGTATTGAGTTTGTACTTGAAATGTAGGCTACTGTAATTCTGCAAACTGTTAATAAATATTTCAATCAATCAATCAAAACATGTCTATATTGTTGTCAGGCAGATTTAACACTAACATTGGCTAAAATGTATATTATTTCAAGTTAGGCTGTTGCACAAAACTATCATTTGCACAATGAAAAACAAATGTAGAGCAGTAATAATTTTGAGATTGTAACTTACCAAATGGCTCCTTCTTAAACGCCTTAATGCTGGTCATTCTTAGCCTACAATAATGTGCAAGTCTAGGATAAGTAAGCTAGTATACAGGTCAGGTGCAGTAAGTAAACGAGAAGTGGTTCTGGGTTGGTGCAGAGAGATGATGCCACCCCTGCGGTGGCCGGAGCCTGACTGCTGCACGCTTTCCGTTAGTTTAAATACCTATGACAAGAACGTCAAATCATACCTAAAATAAGCATACGGCTTCCGGTTGGCGGACTTTCAAAATAATAGATACGTTTAATGACAAATATTCATGCAGTATACTGTAGTAGAACTAACTTTATCTGATTAACAAAAAATCATTAAAGTGGCCAAAAAAACAGCCAAATATAGGGAGATAATATCATATCACAAAAAACAAAAACAAAGAACACTCCAGTTTGAGCCTTGCATTATATTACGATTACAGTTAATGACTGCAGACTGCAGTGTCCCCCTTTACTTTACATATCCAGCGGCGGCGATGCTCTGCGCTTGCATTAATGCATTGTAGACCTCTGAATCATATCTATGCTCTGAATGATAGCCTAGTGCCTACACACGACAACACAGCCAAAATGTGAAATGGATTGGTCGAGAGAGAGTCGCAGTAACTCTATGATTACAATTTACAGCTAGTCAATGTGCTCTTATTTTGGCGTCCAGCGAGCGGAAGTTACATGCTTACTAAGCCTACAGCTTGACAACCGCTTGACGAGCGTTGTAAAATAATTTAAACTGACGTATGGATGTATCATGGATGTATTTATTATTAAGAGAGACTCGTAGTAACCTCGCGTCATCACACTGTCACCAGACTTTCCACGGCTCGGACCACGGCCGGAGCAAAGCTTAGGAGCAAAGAGGCAGGCGGGGGCGGGTCTTTACGCAAGTTACGCAACCCTATCGATGTTTTGAATCAAATAATCAACTCTGTTTCCGATGAATGGATGTGTCAAATGAAAGAAAAAAGAAAGAAAATCAAGTAGTGCTTCTAATTTGCGGATCAAGACTTTTAGAATACATATTTTATTCTTGTCACTTTTACTTTATTTAGTATCTATTATCATATGCAAATGTCAGAATCGTTAAAATACATCTTGATCCGACCTAGTGCATGCTTCTAGCTCTGAACCATAGCTCTAATGCAGAGAGGTCAAATCAACGGTAACTACCTCCGGCTCCGACCGTAGGCTAAAAAAAGGACAAGAAGCCTGACACATTTCATATAGGCTAGTTTGCTCTTTGCAGAAGTTGAATGCATGCTGCTCATTCATAAAAGTCATAAGAAAGTAGAAATAGTCACTCACTTATTAGGTGTCAGCCGTGTCACGCGCCGAAAATATCCAATCTGATGATGCTGCATCATGGCATGGCGGCGGCGCAAATGACCCCCATAGTAGTCCGAATAATATTGTTATATTTGATCAAATGGGTCAGAATACATATTTGGAGATTTATGGTCTCATTAAACTATTTCAAAACGCTAAAGTTGACTAGCTACTTTATTCACATTTGCTGCCATCTGCTGTATGAACGATGTACGTGTAATTGTCTCCACCAGGCCGAAGGCATGGGGAGAGAGTATGTTTTGCACTCCGTCCGTGTGTGTGTGTGTGTGTGTGTGTGTGTGTGTGTGTGTGTGTGTGTGTGTGTGTCCTTCCGTCCGTCCTTCCGTCCGTCCGTTATCAGCTAATCTCCGGCACCGTTGGCCCGATCCATGCCAAACTTTGCACACACACTCCCTGGATGCCAACGACGAACCTCTGCCCCAAATATTCCTCAACGGCCTGTTATAGCGCCACCATGAGGCCGATTTAGGCAAAACACATTTCTGTAGATAACTCGTACACATTTTATCCATACGTCACACAATTCGGTATACACTATCTCCATAGTCATGTGATCAACACAGATCTGCACAATTTCCCATCTTCCATCCTGATTGGCTAAGATTGGCTTCCAAAACTCACATTATTGGTCCGTTTCGAACAAAATGCCACAAATCACAAACACAGTGTCCAATTTCCATGAAATTATACACGCACATTTCCACTAGGCCGAGGGCGACATGCCACATTTTTTCCCCCAAATCAGCCTCATGGTGGCGCTATAACAGGCCAATTCCTGTTTTTACCTATAACTGCATCGACAACTTGTGCACTCCCTAGAGGCCATGGAAAAACATTTTCCCTGCATCCTTCCACATCTGCCGGTTATAGCGCCACCATGAGGCCGATTTCTGCAAAACACATTGTTTATGTTAGTCGCACAGATTTCATCCAAATCTCACGCAAATCTCACACAAATCGGTACACATGATCTCTGTAGTCATGTGATCAAGACGAGCCTGTTGGATTTCTCAGATTCTACACTGATTAGCTAAGATTGCCTTCCAAAGTTCTCAGGAGTAGCCCGTTTTGTACAAAATGCTGCACATGTCCTGCTCATCCAGAATTCTATCCTCAGAGATGCTATGAGTGATCTGGCTCTGCATTTCCTCAACAAAATTAAGAAAATTGTTGCAAGAAACAAACAAACAAAAAAACATGTTTATATTACTCCTAAACATTTTGCCAAACATCACACACACTCCTATCCTCCTGGTGGAGACCTGTGCCCAGAAGGGCACTTTTTCTAGTTAAAGCTTTTTTTGTATCTCATTTAGGCTATATTATTATATAAATTATATAGTATAATAATAATAATACTAATTCAATATGAATCTAATTTTGGATGAATATGATATCTGTTGTGTATAAAAATCCGGCAACCCAAGGATCAATTTGTTGCATAAATTTAAGATAAGGGAAGGATCGAAGACCAATTTGTTGGAAAGATGGCGAGAAAGGCCATTTAATGGATAAAAATAAATTATATTTATTCTGTAATGCTAATTAGAAAGGACTGTAAATATATACCTTCAATAACCCAGCAGGGAGACCAAATACCGTGCTGTATTTACCTTAAAAATGAGTGAGTAGCCCTTTAAATCTTGAATGACAGTCACTCTACCATAAAAAAATAGAAAGATACCTTAAAAACGAATTGGAGACAGACGAAATAAAGTTCTGAGAGGAAGTTTAAGGTTTTAACTGTAATTTTTAGTAGGTAATAAAGTCAATTTACATAGAGAATGTGCTACATGGTTCAGATAATAATAATAATAATAGTACAATACATCACTATAATTTAGAGTATTCAATTGTTCCAATATGGATCCGAACTGAACCTGAACTCCTCTTCACAGTATGTTCCAGGCATTAATACTGTAGATCACGTCAGTTGTTGATAAACGTTCATTGGCTCAATAGATAGTTAATTTCCGCAATATCCCACGGTGGCGCTGGTTGTCGAGCGCTCATTGGACCAGCACATGGATGATGAGACTGGTATCATTGATGTCGCCTCAAGCCGGGAGAGCGTGGACGCTGGCGTTGCCAGGCAACCTGTTGATAACTTTCCCTGCACTGTGAACTTTCGACAGAGAGAAACACTCCCTGACTCCCACTGAGCAGCTATCTCTTTTCTCACTAGGCATCAAGGTCAAATACATGTAGTCTCGAATCAAAATAGACCTTTCATTATGGCAAGTTTACTTGACTGGGGACAGACAGTATGGAGACCGAATAAGGAGTCAACAAGATATTAAATCTTAATGTGCCGTCAGGAAATCCCTAATATAAATATGATAAAATAATATAAAGGATAATATAGGGCTGAGATGATTAGGCACGTGGATGGTGACATGACATAAATAGGATAAGGAGAACAACCCGGAGTAAACAGGCAGTAGGCTAAGAGTAAAATGATGATAAAAGGGTAAGGTGACAAAATATGACCTATATGGAACACGGTCTGGGCCAAAGTTCTATCTGAGTTGACCACCAGAATATGATGGAGTGGCCAACTTGACATGACGTGTAAACAACATGTCAGAATTTATCTAACAATATCCAAAATGCCTTTCATCTAAAATAAAGATTTAGACTCCATAAGTTTCTCCACCAAAAGATTCGGCCACACCATTTTATTGTAGCTAGTAGATATTTCTTTCAGGGGGAAAAAAGTAATTCATGACTTGACTTGGGAGAAGTCTTATGCTTTCGGCTACTGCTTAAGCATCACAAAACCATGGGCTGTATAGCCCTTATGTCTCCACCAGGCCGAAGGCATGGGGAGAGAGTATGTTTTGCACATCCGTCCGTCTGTCCGTGCGTGTGTCCGTCTGTTACCAGCTAATCTCCGGCACCGTTAAGCCGGTCGATGCCACATTTTGCACACACACTCCTAGCCCTGAAACATGACTGTCGTGATGATTATCATGACAGTCATGGCGCAACTGCAGCCTGTTTTACGCAATCGCTACATTTACAGTCCAAACATGTATATAAACATTCAGATTTCAAATATAAAGTACTCGCCACATGTGCCACGGGTGTTAGAAATTTGCTGGTACAGCAATTAGCATTGCTGCATCCCGCGTTGTTTAATAAAAAGCATTTTTATCCGAGCGCCCCGGCTACTTTTCTCAAACGGGGTTCGTTTGGGAAATACAAAGTTGCACACCGGGAGCGCACTCGCCTATTAGTCTGTATTGGCAGTGCTGTCAGCGTGCCTATATCGAACACACCGAGTGCCACACTCCTCCCGACCGATAGGGGCGCGTAGTTGAAAGCCAATGGCAAAAAAACAGCTCGGATAAAAATGCTTTTTATTAAACAACGCGGGATGCAGCAATGCTAATCGCTGTACCAGCAAATTTCTAACACCCGTGGCACATGTGGCGAGTACTTTATATTTAAAATCGGAATGTTTATATACACGTTTGGACTGTAAATGTAGCGATCGCGTAAAACAGGAGGCAGTTGCGCCATGTGAACCATGGCTAACACACTCCCTGCCCCTGGATGCCAACGATGAACCTCTGCCCCAAATTTTCCAGAGCGGCCTGTTATAGCGCCACCAGATTCTGTCCAAAAATCCCGCAAATCGTTACACAGTAGGCTATCTCTATAGTCATGTGTTCAAGACAAGACGGATCTGTTTTCATTTGATGTGATTTCATATTTTATCCTAATTGGAGGATTGGCCCGTTTTGAACAAAAAGCCTCAAATCATGAATGCAGCGTGCAATTTATGTGAAATATTTCACAGACTTTCCTACTAGGCTGAGGCATATATCCCACCCTTTTCACATTGGCCTGTTATAGCATTTTTGGAACAAAAAAACACTGCTTGGTCTAAATTTACAAAAATGGCCATAACTTTATTCCGCAATGTTTCCGGCAGGGCAGGCCTCTCATTCTGTGGACTTTAACCCATTTAGGCCTGACGTCGAAATAAAAAAACCTTGAAGAATATATACCTATTCAAATATTTGTGCCGCATTTTTACGATTTTTCAAAAATAGCAGTGGCGCGCTATGAGCTTGTAGATCTGCTATTTTTCAATAGCTAAAGTATAACATAATGCTTAAAACACCAACAGGGGTTCCCGCCCAAAATGGGTTAATGACCAAATGAATAGAAAAAATCACACCCGTGTGAACTGAGTGGTGCACCTGTTCACACATTACGTCACACACTAACCATAGCAACCATGCTCATCTGTACGTGGCCCCGCGTACAGGTACACACATACACACATACAGACAAAGCTGGTTGTTGGAGTGGTTTGCACCACTCAAAAACACAAATAAAAAGTACGGCATGACATCACAGGTCCTGTCCAATCTTGGGTGACTGGCTCCCCGGCTATATGGCCAAATTGGCCATGTCCTTTAAAGATGGAGTGCCATGATTTTATTCCACCCTAAAACATGATCATCAGGTATTATTATTATATAAGGAGAAAGATGTTTATTAAAATGTAGTTTTTATGTGGACACACACCAGTTTGCACACCTGGTTTGCCTGGTGGGTGGTGATGGGTGGTGAACTGGTGATCCACCTGAACTTAAGCCACACCCACAGCTGTTGTGGGTGCGGGGAGGGGTTAGGGGAGGGGATGATATTGTGATGTGAAACCCTAAATACAAAGGGAAGACATCACATCATTGCACATAACCACACCACACCAAGGGGTCTAATGAAGTATTGTCACCTCATGAACACATGAATGCCTCAGCCATGCCTATGCTTGGACACAAACGAGATTCACGCACTGCAGCACGTCATCCGATGAGGACCCACATGAGTCTTCTCACCCTGCATGCCCCATGTCACATGTCACCAGATATGTCTCAGACCCTGTCGACACAGTGTCTGCCTGATGTTGGGATCAGTTAGATGAAGATGTGTCTCCTCCTGAGGCAGGGATGTTTCCCTGTGTTCTCCTCCTATCCCTTTTTGACGCATGACCAGGGTGCACATTATTCCATTTCACATTAAGGCTAACCATAATGAGCCTTAACCCTTGAGATTTTTAAATCCAAATTGAAAACCCATCTTTTTAGTCTGGCTTTTAACATAGTTTGAGGTTATTGTACTGTATGTTGTTGTTTGCTGTTTTTGATGTTATTTTGTTTTGCTTGGCCTGTTTTATTATTGTGTTGTGTTTTTACTATTGCACTATGGATAGGCTAAGGGTCAACTGCTGTTGTTTTTTTAAGACATTTTAAAGTGAAATATCCCTTTAAGCAGAAAAATCATATTTTCAGAACAAATAACTAGAAATATTTTGCTGTGAAAACAATAACTGAATGCAACTTGTCCAGTCATGTACAATCTGAATCTTGCTCCATCTTGTATGGAAAGAAAGGTATTTAGGCTACTTAATCATGCCATTTGATAAGACTACTAACTTTGTTTTACAAAGAGGTAGTTGGCAAGATATATTTTAATGGTCATTATCTGATGTATGTGGATTTATGGCTAAGTGCTCTTATCCTATGAGCCTTCTGGACTAACACAATTATTGTTCAAATTGAATTAGTGGGCTGACTTGATTCTATAAACGGGAGTACTTCTTCTCTAAAGAAGGGAGAAAAAACAACCTGTTGATCACCACATTTTAAACTAGAAAAAGTGCTCCTCTGAGCAAAGGTCTCCACCAGGTCAGGAACATTTGTGATGTTTGGACAAAATGTGCAGTAGGAGTAATATAAACATGTTTTTTTAATGTGCCTCCTGGTGGCGCTATAATAGGGCATAAAGGGCTAATTAATTGTTCCTCAGCGTAGTGGAAATGTGCGTGCAAAGTTTCACAGCAATTGGATTCTGTGTTCATGATTGATTTGAGGCATTTTGTTCAAAACGGATGTAAAGATGTAAATCTTAGCCAACCACGATATAATATAAAAATCACACATGTGTGAAGTGAGGGGCGCAAATATATTCAAGTCTAACTCGTGTTGATTAGGTGATGTAAAACAAACGGTGCAAACACAAACATTAGCCATTAACAATAAAGAGACAATATGACGTAAATGGCACATTATAATGTAAATTTTCCCTTCATTGTCAATGGCGTTTACAAAACAAACATTGAACTAAAGACAAACATTAAACCTGTGTATCGGAGGGGAATCACACACATCCGTCTTGATCACATGACTATAAAGATCATGTGTACCGATTTGTGTGATATTTGGATTAAATCTGAAGTGTAAACATAAGTCAGCCTCCTGATAGCGCTATAAAATGCAGATGTTGAAAAATGCAGAGCAAAGCGGCCCGAACTTCTAGTTCTTATACATTCTCCAAGACTAGACTTGTAAATTAAGTAATGCAGATGTTTAACAAAATGTACCCAATCCAATCCACTTTATTTATATAGCACATTTTACAACTCAGGGTTTACAAAGTGCTGTACAGAAAGTTAAAAGCTAAATACACTGTAAAGCTAAAACAGTAAAACAGCAAAAACACACACATAACAAAGCCAAACAAAAACACAGAAAACTCAAACCAAGCCAAGGTGTAAAGGTGGGTCTTAAGGCGAGATTTAAAAGTCTCGATGGTGGGGGCCAGTTTGACATGGGAGGGGAGGTCATTCCACAAAATTTAACTCTTGAGAGCATACAATTCATTTTAGACTCTCAAGAGTTAAAGATCTATAAGGGTCCATTTGGTTGGGACCACCTGGAACCTCCTCAAGGACCGGCTGGTGGTCCATTGGTTGAAAACCACTGCTCTAGAGGTGTGTATGGTAGGGATAGGACAGTAGAATGGGAAAGAATACAATTACAAAGCATGTTATACAGTTAAATAGTTTCTATACATACACATTGTATAATTGAATCAATATCGGACTAAAGGTCATTACACACTAACTGGGCTTTAGAGTATTAGTCATGGAGGTATATTAGTGGGACTGGGATCATTATCAGCTTTGAACAGTTAGTTTGAAGCAAAGCCTCTGGCCCTCTTGTAGCCATTCGTTCCCTCCTACGTCATCACGCACACTACGCATACGTTCGCCCAATCAGCTGAGGACTCTCAACCTCAGGAAAGAGGCAGATGATATGGCAGCTTTGTGAGCGACCAGGTGGAACTTGCTTTGTTATTACGGTTAAAACCTCTCAGTATGAACACATTTTAACGCGAAGACGACAGGCGTCTGGACGGTAGCTCGAAATGATTTACCTGATACTGATTTCCGCGATCTCCGGAGCCGTCCTTACGCTGATATTACAGTTCTTGTTGATTTACCGATGGAGCCCCGAGCCTGTGGGCAGGACAGTGCAATATGTCAAAGCGGTGCCCGATCCCGCATTGAAGGATTACTTTAATAACCAGCAACATGCCGAACCGGGCCAGCAACAACAACAAGACAACGCACCGTCCAGACAGCAGCAGGAGGCCGTCTCCTCACGACAACAGGACGCGACTGTCACTAGTAGCAGTAACGTTAGCCCCAAACAGTCGCCACTGGCGTCGCACAGCGAGCCCATCCATACATCCAAGGCGGAGACGTGCGATTTCCTCAATGCCATCTTTCTGTTCCTATTCAGGGAGCTCAGAGACACTCCCGTCGTTAGACACTGGCTCACCAAGAAGATCAAGGTGGAGTTTGAGGAGCTACTGCAGACAAAGACGGCAGGTCGGCTTCTGGAGGGTCTCAGTCTCAGAGATATATCCCTGGGTAATACTTTGCCCGTGTTTAAAACGGCGAAACTGATGAAGCCGGTGCATTTGAATGAGGACGGTATGCCCGAGGAGCTCAATTTTGAGGTGGACCTGGAGTATAATGGAGGGTTCCATATGGCCATTGATGTAGACCTGGTCTTTGGGAAGTCTGCATACCTTTTCGTGAAGATGATGAAGGTGGAGGGAAAGCTGAGGCTGCAGTTCACACGCCAGCCCTTCTCCCACTGGTCCTTCTCCTTCATCAAGGACCCACTGATAGACTTCGAGGTGAAGTCCCAGTTTGAAGGAAGACCTTTGCCCCAACTCACCTCAATCATTGTCAATCAACTGAAACGGGTCATCAAGAAAAAACACACTTTACCAAATTACAAAATCAGGTAGGCGCAAAACATTAACTTTATATCTATATCCTACGCTACGTCCTGTGATGTTTGTTACACTAGCAGTAGTAGCAGCAAAGATCACTTGACTGGGCAGGGGGGGAGAGATGGGCCACTTGACTGATACAAGATTTGGGAGCACTTTTAGGAGGAGCATGCTCAGTGAAGCTGTTGGAACCGATTCAATATGTTATTGGCAGTAAAATGGTGTTTTGAGTTTATCATAAGTCACCAGCTAAATTATGTGCAGTCTTGATTGGAATAACACTTAGACAATACAGAAACGACTGGTCATCATCATTTATTATGTGGCACCTCATTTCAAAAAAGAAAGATAAACAAGGACCAGTTGCAGGTCTGTATTGGTACTGTTGGCTTTGTTGGCAGCACTGGACCAATAGGCCTTGTGACATAAAATGCACCTGTTGTGTGCAACATGGTGGAACATTTCTACCAGTAGAGTAATGACATTGAAACGTCAATATTTATGACACCCCCTTCAGTATTTACAGAGATTTCAAATGACTGTGAACACACAAGATTAGTGTGAAATTTAAGAGACAGACTGATATAGGGACACTTCCTTGTCAAATGCAGAAGTGCAGCAATTCACTCAACTTTCTGTCTACTTTCTCAACTTCTCGTCACTTCCCCTCTGTCCAGTTGACCTCGCAGACTTGCTATTTTATTTATTATTTGAATAAACAAACTATGATAAAGGACAGAAAGGCACTAGTGATAGGCAATATATCATTGGGATATAAAACTAGATAATGTCTGGGAATTTGATTGTAATATCATGACTTAGGCCTTGCCTGTAGAACAATGCACAAAGTAGGATTCTTCGAACAGCACATTTATGGCCATTGTTAATTTGTGGCCAATAACTAGATTCTTCTACTTCTGATTTAGGCTAAATGTTGTCTTTTAAAGGTTGCATTACAAAGTGAGAGAATGTTTTTAACTGCCATGTCTACTGTTATAGCTGAGTGAAATGAACAATGTATCTACCAGGCTATGGCATCATAAGTCACATGATCTTAACCCCTAATTGCTCACTGCTCCGAGTAAATGCAGAGGACAAATTTCACATATGTGCAAATATACAATGACAAAAAAAAATCTATATCTATTCTATCTAACCAATAGCCAATATTAACCATCACCCAAACATCGTCAGATTATTGACATTGAGGTACTAGGTAAAAATATTAAGATATTTGATTTTGTCAACATCACCCGCCCAGAAGGATTGCCTGTTCCAATTAGAGCACCACTGACCTATCTGCCATTATTTGACAACATTGGTATCGGCAACTATGCAGCTGAAGCTGATGTGCCCTGATTTGAGCCACTTTTAACCTGGTCTCCCTATTTTGAGGGTAAAATGAAAAATACATTACTGCATCAAAAGTAATCCCCCCCCCCCCCCCGCGCAACCCTAACCCCTGGGGGTCCCCGGACCCCACTCTGAGAACCTCTGCTCTACAGAAATTCCACTGTATAATGCTTATTTTAAATGCTTCTGTCAGCTTGCCTTGAATGCTGTTACAGCACTTTTACTAGATTCAGCATCAGTGCACCCAATTACATGGCACACTGACCCGTATGCCTGCCAGTGCCTACGTTTGGAGAGGTCACCCTGCTGTCTCAGGACTGCAGTCAAAGCTGCATTGGCACCGCAAACTTCAGCCTGCCTTCTTATGCCTTTGTGTTGCCTCTGTGGCCAGAGCAGATTAAAGCTACAAAAAACCCTCCAGTGTGGACACTGGAGTGGATTCAGTGAAAATCATTCTTTTCATAGTGGGGAAACAAATTGAAATCACTTCTGCACCAGGTTATTCCGATCTATCTATTTCAGAGAAAAAATGCTGAAGTGAAAAAGATGGCGTAATCTTTTTAAAATTATGGATCTCTCTTTTTGCAGAATGGGTAATTATCTACAGAACCAGTTGAGTCATTAGCCTGCTTCTGTTTGCATGGCTGCCTTGAGGACATTGTTTTCTCGACAAAATCAATGCATCGCTGTGTTGTGCCTGACAGAAAGGAACACTTTTCCTTTCTGCACCATATTCTCTGTGTAGGCTGTTTTGATCACCACCCAACAAAAGGTTGGCTTGTTTCATGAACATGAAAATCACCAGACATTAAATTTAAGCTTCAGCACCACAGGCATCCACTGACAACAGTACACAGCATTGCTCTTGTTGAGCTGTGTGGGAGCAAACACCACGTGTGTGTGTGTGTGTGTGTGTGTGTGCGCGTGTGTGTGCTGTGAGTGGTTCACAACCTTTTTTGAGCTCTGTCTGGACTACTAGCATATTTTTATTCTCATATTCACATATCGGATAGATAGTCTGTTGTCAAATGTTAAATACTTTCAGTTTGGTTGTATTGTGCAATAACTTGCGAACTAGCTTGAGTACACAACATTCTGATATTGCCTATAGAACACTGAAGTCTGACGTCAATATCGGTAGAGGGCACTAAGTCCACTGGTTCATGTACTTTTTTTTTTATTGTAATCCCCATAGAGGGGTTTTAGATCGCCTCATATAAGAACTGTGTTTGAAAAATAAACCAATCATCCCGGCCGTTTCACTCATGGATATGAAGAATCAACTGACTGATATTGTTACTGCTGCTGAATTAGTTACATTTTCGCTAGAAAAGGCTACATGAAATATGACTGACTGACGGTCGTAAACGATACAGAGACACCTCCCCGACTATTTCGCAGAGACAGTTTATTTGTTTGTTTTTTGGACCGCAATGAGACGATTTTAAGATGACCCCATGTTATTCTCCATAGAGAAAAACTTCCATGAACCAGGGGGATGAGTGAGTGTTGTGACGTCAGGATCTCGGCGCTCTATTAAAACAATTGTAATATTCTACCCTATGCTGGCCCAGACGCCCACCACTAAATTTATGTACAGTACAGTATGTGTATTTACTGCATTACCCAATACCGATGAACATGTTGTGTGAGCTTGATGAGATTATGTGCAACAGCCTTTGAGGATGGAACCCTGAGTGTTGGGATTTGCTGAATGGCACAGATGGTAGGATGTTGGAGAGGAGGGCTGGGAGAATGGCCCTCTGGAGCTAATCCAGGCCTTTACAACACCCTCGACTAGAGGCAGAGTAAAATCATAATAAGCAGGGAATCGCTCTTGTTTTATGGTGTGGATTGCTAACTTCCTAAGCTATTTTATACTTTAAAGTACCGGTACATGAATTAGGGTTCAAACCTAAATGCAATACTGTTTTCTACGGTTTTCTGTCAAAAATGTTTTGACGTTCTTTTTTCTAGATATGATTTTAGTGGAGAGCTGCATACTGTAATTGATAGATTGAATCAGTGATCAAATTGAATTGCTATCTTTTTTTCTTTTTGTTAATGAATGAATAACAAGTGATTTTGTTTGTGTGTGGGCTGTGGTCTCTGGAATCATCTATGGAGACCACTAAAGGTGCTTGTTTTTGAGAATCAGTCCTGTAATGTGATGTGCTAAATCATTCACCATTGATTAAGGTAGTAAAGTAAAAGATGGAATTTACACAATAACTATATGATCTCCAGTCCACATAGTTTATAGTACTTTCGACAATGTGACACTGTATCTTGGCAATCGAGGGACGCGACTGCAGGTAATGCATTTGACTGTCACAATCCAATTAATTCTATCCATGAGTCATCACCACGCTGGGAATGCCCTGCACACAGGCATAGTATCAACACATGTGCATACAGTACACACACAATTCAGCGTCATCTGTCGTTTGTTACATAATTTGCTGGATGGACATCTGTTATCCCTCCATCTCAACTTCTCTCATTTTTTGAGTCTGTTATTTCCTGTGCTGGTGGTGGGGTATGGCTTCTATAGTATACAAAACTGCACAATAACTATATGATCATGCAGGACAGAGCTGAGCAGAGTTTTCAACCTGGTCATTTTAGATGTAGACATGTTCCATTTTAGCTTTGGGTCTCTGCGTTGTCCTGCTGCAGAAACGGGGAGACATTGAGAGCCTTCTGCTATTTTAGTTTAGCTGTTAGTTTCTTTGTCTGAATTTCTGTGAGTCATATACAGTAGAAGGTGAATTTTGTTCAATAACAACCATATACATAACAGTGCTGCAGGGGTGCATTGTGACTCAGCCAGTTAGTGCACCGACTACATGCTCCTTTTGAGTCGCGAGGACCAGAGTTTGAATATGATTCCCGTCATGTGTTCTGACCTCGGTTTCCTGTCTTTCTACACTCTACTATCTAATGAAAAAAAAATACACATGATGACACATTGAGGGTAGACAACACACTTCAACAACACACAGGAGTTGGAACAACGTGACTGTGCGTGTCCACGACTCCACGCATGCTCTGTGAAACTGGAAATCTAGCACTAATAAGGATTGCGCAATAATGTCGTTTTTAGACATACTATTGGTCGACCGCATGGTGCATGATCGACCGCATTTCCGTCCGTTGGGGTGTCTAATCTACGTGTGCATCCCGTTTCACTTCATTCAAAGTGTACAGTTAATATGAAAGTTGCAAACATTGCAATGTATTGGATTTCCCATTGTATGCATTGTGTGTGTGCTTAGTGTGTGGAGGCATTTTGCACAATGGTGTGCTAGAAGAAGGCACACAGATTGCCAGGCTTCTAATTTCAGTTTTGTTGTCATATTACGGGGATGTGAGCTGGTAGCTTTTTATGATATTACCAACCAATGGACATTATATCGTAAGCATGGTAGTAATGTGTGTTTGTTATGTGTTTTTGTTTAGATTATTGAACTGTTTATAGGGACCTGGAGTTACTCAACAAAGAGGGCAGTTATAATTCCAAATCTGTGGTACAGTATGACATCTCAACTTCCTGTCACTGAGCAAGGTTTGTACATCAGAGGACTGCATGTCTACTGCTCCAGGAACGACAGTCTGACATTGCATCCTGTTGGTCCTCTCATATAGCATGCTCTCCCTGTCCCACATGTGGTCATTTTAGGATTATTGCCTGGAACATCGGCCTGCATATTTGTGCCAGGTTAATCAAAAATAGACATTAATCCCCTTGATGATTAAGCTGTGCTTGTGCAGATCGTTCAGTGGACAACCTTGGAGCAAAAGTTGCAAAATATATCTGTCAACATGGAACACACAAGCATTATACGGCGGTACATGCATAGGTTATAATCATATTTCATAATGATTATTATTACGGAAGTTATTATGATTATTTCAAGTGGTATGCCTGGTAGTGATTTTTGAAACATTAGTCTGTGTTTCTTTTGGCTCCGAAAACCTAGTTTTGCTATGGATTTATTTGGCCAAATCAGACATCTGAGTTAATGTGGGTGTGGCCTGAAGGATAATATTTTTCTGGTGTCATGCAACCCCTTTAAGCCTGCAGAGATTAGTGAGCTGTTGGTTATCAGTCATGCTATAGGACTTAGTCTGTATGCTTATAGCTGCTTGTCATATACTGCAGGAAACAAAATCGCTGGATCATAATTTTTCGCCGACATCTTGGATGGGTTCAGATTTTCAGAAATGGTTGGCTGAAGCTCCGTAGTAGTAACTCTATGGATGAACTGTGTGTTTAGTTAAAAATGTAAATGTGGCCTTTATAACATGGAAATGATGGATGTACTACAGTATGCACCTGCTCTATAGAGCGTCGCAGTCCCGCCCCCTTTCATGACGACGCCAGGCCCAGGAAATAGTTCCCAATGCATTTTTCCCATAGACATTTCAAAAAGTATTTATTTAAAGACCTTATAAGCGTCGTACAAAGCCAACTCTTGTCGTGACAAATCATGACAACAAACACAATATTTTGGACCAAACAAATAATTACAAAGAAGAAAAACAACAAAAAGTGTTGTAACCTGCCGGTTTCTTCTTCTTTCTAATTATTTGTTCAACCCGAAAAATGTTGTTTGTTGTCATGATTTGTCACGACAAGAGTTGGCTTTGTACGAGGCTTAAAAGGTCTTTAAATAAATACTTTTTGAAATGTCTGAGGAAAATGAACGTAATCAGTGTTTTAGAATGAAACAAAGGCAAACTGTTGTGCTAGTGCACTCGTTTAGATAATGTCAGGTGGCAGGCCCTAGACCTTTACAATATTATGTATACAGTAGTAAATGGCATAACTGAAACTGATACTGGCCATGCTTGAAGCTAAACCAAACAGCCCAGCAGAGCACATCATACAGGTATTCATTGGCTCTTGTGTGCATTGGGTCTTTTGAGCAGAGAAGAAAAGAGGGCTAATCTCATAAGAACTTTCTCATTAGAGAGTCAAGTTTCCTCTTTGAAAAGGAATGTCTGCTATTGTTCCCAAAGCCCCTTGATTTCTCATTAACTGGACTGTCATAAGCTAACATGCTTGTGGTGCATTTGATCCTGGGAATGCCGAGAACGGAATGCATTGTGTGGGTCTCTAAAATAAATAACTAACATCTGATGTGCAAATAAATAACTTTCAGGGCTCACCTGGTAAGAGCACATACCGTATCACATAGATAAGGCAATAGTCCTTCCTGCCGCTCAACCAGGTTCCAATTTGACCACTCAATTGAATGAATAATAAAGGAATTAATTCAATGTTTTCCCCGCAACGAATTGTTGATATATACAAATAATTATAAAAAAGTGCTTCGTGTTTATTTAATTATTTGACAAAATAATCAACAAAATAATGTAGTGCCCCAACACTATCTTAAACGTATTTTCGGCAAGCAACAAAATATGCGACAAAATACAATTATTGCTACAGGTGCAGACGCTTCAAATACGTCTGGGCAAAACAAATAATGAATGAATAATACAATTATTCAAGCTGAAATCAAACAGCTCACTCCCCCCACAGTAGCCCTATTTTAATTATTTTTGGAAATGTTTGAACATTTTCACCTAATGTATAATGACCAGCCCTAAATAGGGATGCCACGTTGAAAGTGGTTAAGGTAGTCTCTAGTCTGGGGTATTCTTCTATACTCTGGAAAGATACAACTTGGATACGAATACTAGAGTCTATGATTGGATGAGTGTGTGGGGGAAATATGAATACTATTCTTTATTTGTGTTCTAGAATTTGTCTTCCTTCTTGGCTGGCTAGTTCATAGCTCTAGTACCAGGCTTGCGGTGTCATCTAGCTGAGCCCGATGTCAGTCAAGACTAATCATCAGGCTCAAGATCAAACACACTGAATTATGTCATTTCAGAAGCTCCAAGTGGCCATGTGGTTGGTAATATTTTGTTCTCAATATAATTACCAACAGTGTGGTGGTGTGTCCTAAAGTAATTTACTACATTTTTCCTAAACATACATTTTGCAATGACCACAGGTTGCAATGCACTTTGCATTACATAATGTAATGTTATTGGAAGTGGTGATTTCCTTCTCATTTGGAATCAGCAGGTTTGAGTTGGATCTAGATAAGCAGCGAGACATTGGAGAAGTTTAGCTAATCATGAGGAAAAACAAAAGCACCATTTATTAACCACAAAGGGCTTGACAGCAACCAGCCATCTTAATTGGAAAACGTGTACTTGTATTTGTCTCTTGCAAAATACAAGTCAGCAGACGGGACCCTATCACTTTCCAGACACCATTAGCTGGGGCAAGCAGTGCCTATTAAAAATGCATGGGGCACACCCGTCCTCACAACACCCCTTAGCCTATCTGTGTCCTGCACAGGGCTTTCTTATGCTTCAGGGGTGTAACACAGTGGAGAACTGTGCCCTCATCACTGCTGAGTGAGTGACAAATAGTCCCAGATTGGTATTCATAGTGCATAATACATTACTCAGCTGCACTTCTGTTCAAATTGAGAACCAATATGTGGAAGAAGTCATTCAGCAACATAATGTATGTGTGTTGCTCAGACTATTTAGCCAATGTATCTATAATACATAACAAAATAAAATACAGTTCAGCCCCAATAAAAGTGAAACAAAATAAAATGAGCACACCCCTGCACACACCCTACCTAGTACCACCCTGGCTCAACCACACACCCTACCTAGTACCACCCTGGCTCAGCCACACACCCTACCTAGTACCACCCTGGCTCAACCACACACCCTACCTAGTACCACCCTGGCTCAACCACACACCCTACCTAGTACCACCCTGGCTCAACCACACACCCTACCTAGTACCACCCTGGCTCAACCACACACCCTACCTAGTACCACCCTGGCTCAACCACACACCCTACCTAGTACCACCCTGGCTCAACCACACACCCTACCTAGTACCACCCTGGCTCAGCCACACACCCTACCTAGTACCACCCTGGCTCAACCACACACCCTACCTAGTACCACCCTGGCTCAGCCACACACCCTACCTAGTACCACCCTGGCTCAACCACACACCCTACCTAGTACCACCCTGGCTCAACCACACACCCTACCTAGTAGCAACCTGCACACACCCTACCTAGTACCACCCTGGCTCAACCACACACCCTACCTAGTAGCACCCTGCACACACCCTACCTAGTACCACCCTGGCTCAACCACACACCCTACCTAGTACCACCCTGGCTCAACCACACACCCTACCTAGTACCACCCTGGCTCAGCCACACACCCTACCTAGTACCACCCTGGCTCAGCCACACACCCTACCTAGTACCACCCTGGCTCAGCCACACACCCTACCTAGTACCACCCTGGCTCAGCCACACACCCTACCTAGTACCACCCTGGCTCAACCACACACCCTACCTAGTACCACCCTGGCTCAACCACACACCCTACCTAGTACCACCCTGGCTCAGCCACACACCCTACCTAGTACCACCCTGGCTCAACCACACACCCTACCTAGTACCACCCTGGCTCAGCCACACACCCTACCTAGTACCACCCTGGCTCAGCCACACACCCTACCTAGTACCACCCTGGCTCAACCACACACCCTACCTAGTACCACCCTGGCTCAGCCACACACCCTACCTAGTACCACCCTGGCTCAACCACACACCCTACCTAGTACCACCCTGGCTCAACCACACACCCTACCTAGTACCACCCTGGCTCAACCACACACCCTACCTAGTACCACCCTGGCTCAACCACACACCCTACCTAGTACCACCCTGGCTCAACCACACACCCTACCTAGTACCACCCTGGCTCAACCACACACCCTACCTAGTACCACCCTGGCTCAACCAGACAAATGTTTCCACTTATGAGAACATAGGGTGGCCTGGTCCTATGATGAAGTGTTAAATTGAGCAACACCTGAAGCTCTGTGAAATGGGAGATAAATGGTTGCCATCAATGAAATGGCTTCTCAGCAGATCCTCTCAGTTAAAGTTTTATAAAACAAAAATCACACTTTTCTTAAGCCAGTGCAATAGTAAAGTACACTGGTCTAGTAAAGATGGGAATACCGTCCTTACTCATGGAACAGAACTGTCAGGATTCAGGAATCCCAAATATAGCAATCACTCAGCGGGCATTGGCGCAATCTACTACAAGAACTTTTGAGTCTTGACATAATGGTAAAAAATGCAAAAAACAGACCAAGCAAACCAAATTGTCAGTTGACAGTAAAGCCAAGCCAAGCCAATCCAGGTCCAATCCAATAGATTTGGCCAAAGAAAGAACATGGCTTAGATGGCAAGGGCCATGACATCTTGGGTCGAATGCCAATCCTGATTTTGGAGAGTCCTAGACCATCACTTACTAATGTTTTGTCAAAATGTAACATTTTGTAATACACTTTTGAAAAACACAGATTTTATAATATTTTTCTTTGAGAACATTTAATTTATAAAGCAGCATATAAATCTAAATGTACACAAATAAGCTTTTGATATATAAAAATGTAAATCAAGTAATCAAGTTAAAGTCCCCCTCCCTCCCCCCTTTTCCATACTGTACATGTTTTTTTTACTTGTTCTATGCACAAAAATAAATCATTATATATATATATATATATACAGTTAGAAGTGTATATTTGTAAGTCTTTTTTTTTTTTATAATATTTATTTTATTTGGAAAAAGCAGTACAGTATAGACAGCATTTATATTTATACATAGGACACAAGTGCAATTCCCAGGATTTTTTTTTCACCCCTCCTCCCTCCCTCCCCCCTCATGCCCCCTCCAAGTGACTCCATCTCCAATGTCTCTGTATAATCCTCGCTTTCTTCAGATGGACTACATAATGGCATCAAGTCAACACTTAACAGGGGCAACAGGGCAATATCACTTCAGAGTATGTACATTTCAGGAGAAAAGGAAGAACGAGTGGGCAGAAAATACACACACAATAATAATACCGTAAATGGACAAAAACATGTAAACCTGAGTTCCAGCAGTGGAACCCTTCCACTGCCCAACCTCCTAACTAAGGGATAACCTCTATTCCCCGCTTGTGCTAGAGGGCCCTCAACCCTAACCTGACTAGTCAGGTTACCTCAACCCTGATGACAGCTATGAAAGAAAGCTCTTACACCACAATACAATACACCACAGTAGTATGTCTCGATCGTATCAAAACAAATGCAGCATTGTTGTATCTAGTAGAAAATAACCCCATATTTGTAAGTCTTTAAATGTTCTTCTGATGAATTGAAAATGGAGGACCCTGATGTAAACACGTTTTAGTGCTTTTTCTGGTTTTATCCTCGTAGCAGATTTTGTATTGACCTGTACTTTCATTGAACTGTACCCATTCTACAAACTGAATAATTTTTTCAATCAGTCAAGAAGAATAACTAACATACTAGACAAGTAAAATGGCAAATAACAACTGAACAATGGTGCTGTAAAAACTAAAAGGAACCTGATACAACTTAACTAATTGATGGTTACCTGTAGGTCCAGCTGCTATTCAGCCAGCTCTGGAGGACTTGAAATTAACTACCGTATGTAGCATTCAATCCATTCCACATGCTGGCTGCTGCAGAGTATATCAATGAGTCCTTTCCAAGTATCTTTTTAGATTTATACGCACCGTGGGGCACCGGGCCTTCTGCTCGGCAGCACCACGCCTGTGGAACAGCCTTCCTAGCACCGCAGACACTGAACTCTTTTAACCCATTTTGACCTGAGATCAGATTCTAAAATCTTCTACATCCTGACAGTTTTCTGGAAAAGCTATGTTTCTATGTCAGTCGTTCTTCGATTTTTCAAAACTAGCAGACCTACAAGCTCGTAGCGCGCTATGAGCTTGTAGATCTGCTATTTTTCAATAGCTAAAGCATAACATAATGCTAACACCAAAAGGGGTTAAAACAGGCCTAACTTTTTATTTTATTTAGGAAGGCGGCCTTTTTGTGTTAAATTGTAGTGTAACTACTGTCACACTCGCAGTAGTGTTTTGTCCATTTTTAAACCCTGCTTTTACCGTCTATGATGACTGTGAATGAAAAGTGCATTACAAATAAAATGTATTATTATTAGGTATATTCAGTAATGTGAATAGTTTGTCCACAGTCTATTTCAAACCACCGGAGTCGCAGGTATAGGTAAACGGGAGACAAATGACAGCATTGTGCTGTCAAACAACATACATGACATAACTGACACTCCTTTTGGTTTAACCACCACACCCAATAGTCACAGGTCTGACAAGTTTCACTTTTACTAAGAAATAGACTTGCTGTGCTTAACACATTTTCAAGTAAATATGTTCATTTGATAATTTACCTTTTCATAGTATTTCTCACAAATGATGAAATCCTGTGAATTTGAAATTGTGAAAGCCAGAGCCCGTTTAAAAAAAAAAAAAAAAACTCTCTTGAGAGTTTTCATCTGCGCAATGAGGTGCCACTGCCAACACAGGATAAGAAGAATCATGTAATGGATTTCTGTTCTGTTGGTGAAAAATAGAAACTTATTTCTGGGCCTATTGAATATGGAGACATGAATCAAATGATTGATGAAAATGAGTCAAAAGATTGACTCATTTGAAGACACTGGCAGACTGTCACGATTGAATGGGATTGGGGCATTCAGGGTTATGTGATGTGTCTGCATACCCAGGGCCTAGCCCTAGTGGATATTTAATTATGTCCCAGCAGGGCAAGTCTTTTTTTTCTGCCTTTCCTGTGCAGTCTTGTGCATTTCCCTTGTGATAACAGAACTTTATCATCCGATGAAAATTTGCATGCTGTCAATGTGACACGACTCTAGCCTACTGAAACATATTGACATTTCTGTACAGTATTTCCTGGTTAGCCTATCTTTGTGGATGCCTTACTGCTGGTGTCGTACACTTTGGGCACTGCAGTATCATAAAGCTATCGAGCAGCAGACTGCAGGGAAATTCCACCTTAAAATGTCCTTGGCTCATTGCATTGTTCTTAGTTGTTATCTGTGAGTGATGTTCAATACCCCTATGGTTTAGCTTTTGACTTGAGATTTCCTTTTTCTCACACACAGTGTTTGACTTTGCTTTAGTGGGTGACTTACTGCATTTCCCATAAGCACATTTCCCACAATTCCCATGCAAGTAGCCTATAAGGACATAACATATTCTATATAGTGTAATGTCTGTCAGCACTCGTAATGCATTATAAACCATTGAGGCTATTGTTACTGAGAAAATTAGAACATCTGCTATACTTAATGATAGATTTCTGCTTTCCTGATCACTGAATGCAGATACCAAGTGTGTATCCTGCAATGGTAAATGCCTTAAGGCCATCTTAATAGATTCTCCACTTTGTACCTGCATTCATTGACCAGGAAAGGAGGAATCTATCATTGAGATGGCCTTGCGGCTGTAACGCACTAGGTGTGTGACAAACTAATATTTTGTGTGTGAATTAATCACATGAAAAAATGTATCTGATTTGTAACTTGACATTGAATCTTAATATCTAAGAATATTTTTGATTTATTCCTTTCCTATCAAATCACCTTATGGCTACACCAGGATAGCCATTGACTGATATATCAGGCTCATATTTGCATTCTGTATCATATTGATATCGGCTGCTAAGGACACTGATATGGCAGATTTATGAATTCAGCTTTTTGTTAGTTTTTAAATATATAGCGGATGACTAAGAACCTTGTCGATAAAGATGTTATTGTCTCCACCAGGCCGAAGGCATGGGGAGAGAGTATGTTTTGCACTCCGTCCGTGTGTGTGTCCTTCCGTCCGTCCTTCCGTCCGTCCGTTATCAGCTAATCTCCGGTACCGTTGGCCCGATCCATGCCAAACTTTGCACATACACTCCATGGATGCCAACAACGAACCTCTGCCCCAAATATTCCTCAACGGCCTGTTATAGCGCCACCATGAGGCCGATTTAGGCAAAACACATTTCTGTAGATTACTCGTACACATTTTATCCATACATCACACAATTCGGTATACACTATCGCCATAGTCATGTGATCAACACAGATCTGCACAATTTCCCATCTTCCATCCTGATTGGCTAATATTGGCTTCCAAAGCTCACATGATTGGTCCGTTTCGAACAAAATGCCACAAATCACAAACACAGTGTGCAATTTCCGTGAAATTATGCACGCACATTTCCACTAGGCCAAGGACGACATGCCACTCATTATTTTCCAAATCAGCCTCATGGTGGCGCTATAACAGGCCAATTCCTGTTTTTAGCTATAACTTCATCAATCTGTATACAACTTATGTATGCGCACTCCCTAGAGGCCATGGAAAAACATTGTCCCTGCATCCCTCCACATCTGCCGGTTATAGCGCCACCATGAGGCCAATTTCTGCTAAACACATTGCTTATGTTAGTCGCACAGATTTCATCCAAATCTCACGCAAATCGGTACACATGATCTCTGTAGTCATGTGATCAAGACGAGTCTGTTGGATTTATCAGATTCTACACTGATTGGCTAACATTGCCTTCTAAAGTTTTCAGGAGTGGCCCGTTTTGTTCAAAATGCTGCACATGTCCTGCTCATCCAGAATTCTATCCTCAGAGATTTGATGAGTGATCTGGCTCTGCATTTCCTCAACAAAATGAAGAAAATTGTTGCAAAAAACAAACGAACAAAAAAACTTACTCCTAAACATTTTGCCAAACATCTCACACACTCCTATCCTCCTGGTGGAGACCTGTGCCCAAAAGGGCACTTTTTCTAGTTTTGTTTATTTTGAGTGGATAAAAAAAAAAGAAATGTACAATACAGTAAATGATATACTGTATATGTCTGACTGGAATGAAAGGCAGCATGTTCTGCTCAGACAGTGGAATCAGATGCCTGTTAGGGTACAGAGTTCAGTACATTAATTATGGACATCGGAATCTTTGAGAGAGAGAGAAAACAAATTGGTATTGGCTTAAAATACGGATGACCTCTACGGCAGTTACATCCAGCAATGACACCACCCTGAGAGAGTTTTTCTGATATTAGGCCACGAAGGTGGGAATACAAGACCATACATATTTTGGATTATTGAGTATGTTTGTTTTATTTTATTATGATAGGTTAGTAGAGAGACAGGAAACTGAGGGTAGAGAGGGGGAAGGACAAGCAACACAAGTCTCCAGAATCAAACCTGGGACCAGGGCTTGACATTAACTTTTTGAGGCACTTGTCCTTTGGACAAGTACATTTCCCATTCACTTGTCCGGGCACAAAAGTCACTTGTCCGGAGCACGAGCACACGAATAGGCCTACATTTTAAATGAACTAACTGTAAGTTGGTCTTACTTGGTGAATACATGTTTGAATATTGGATGAATATTCTAAGTTTGCAAGTTAATAGCCCTAGATTAGAATGTCTATGATCTTACATATATTTCATGTATTCCAAATACACAACCATGATAGATCGGTTCTATCCGCGCATGCCCGCATGGTTAGCAGACTGACCTCGCCCGTGCACCCACCCAATAATTAATTCCTAAGACTTGGAGTCGTTTTGGGGACTAGTTTCATATTAATTTGAAAGTTCTGGCAAAAATGTGTATTTAGTCAAATATTTCTACTTTTCTATGAGCTGCACGCGGACGACATTCTCTGTGGTGAGGGGCCCGGAATGAGTAACCTGACTCCGCCAGATGGGGCAGCAGAGAGTACACTGGGTTCCCCCCTCCTGCTCCCATCTGGGAACTCTCAGGCAGACTTGATGCCCGGCCACAAAACGGCCTGGCCAATCAGCAGCAGCTATCCCGCCTATAGCTGCTGCTGCAGGACTGAACATATCAAAACGTCCCTTTAGTGCTACAAGTTTACATGCCGACGTGGTCAATCTGCTAACTACTCTGATAGGACTGATATATGGCTGTGTATTTGGAATACATGAATGTATGTATTATGTAAGATTACAGACAGTGTAGGGCTATTAACAATATTGGAAAGGTGATGATTAGGAAAGCCACACAATAATGCCAGACAATATTGTTGGCTGGTAGGAGCGTCCCAAAAAAAGCTAAACCAAGAGTCACTTGTCCAACGGACACTCTGTGTCTGTCTGACTGTCTGTCCGCCCGAGCAAGGACAGCTTAAACACCACTGGATGGCACTGTTGAGCACTTCTCTCTCTCTCTCTCACACACACACACACACACACACACACACACACACACACACACACACACACACAACCTAAGTCCTAAGAGTTCAGCCAGGGGCCAGGGAGGAGTACAGTACAGTACGATTAGCACAATACAATACAGTGCAATACAATGTGGAGCAGTACAGTACGAGTAATACAGTACAGTAGTACGCATAATAAAGTACAGTACGTATAGTTGCACCACAGTTCACACAGGTGTGATTTCATTTATATAAACAGGGTCATCGGGGAGAAAAGTGAAGTTTTCTCTCAATTTCCTCCTGATTTTGTTGCCAACACAGTGAAGATTGTATTTCAACAGAATGCCATGACTAGCCCATTTAGACAATCCAGGAAAGTATCTGTCATTTTATGTTGATTTTCTTTAAAGGACTTCAGTGATTTGGAAACCCCCCCCCGGTCCGCCCCGGTAACAAGATGTGCACATGCACGAACTACAGCGACATGCCAACAGCACACACACCAAGGCCGGGAGGCCCGCTTCAATCATGATTGGTGAAATCACTGAATATACCTTTAAAATTTAAATTTTTAAGAATTACAATTTTCAGAAAACCTAGGTTAGGATTTAGAAGGTGTTCAATCTGACGTCTGATTTTAGTAAAACCCCCAAAAAAGATGATTTCTTAATTTAAGTACTTACGAAAGTGTGACGATCAAAAATCGTCACAAATTATGACATTTAATATTGACCTTTGGACCATGACTACTGTGATTTAAACACCAACCAACTCTACAGCTAAATCATCCTTAAAGGACCACTTCACCACTTTTCAACCTATCTTCATATAAATAGGTCCTCACTAATAATCATGATAAAATGGCACGATTTTTTTCTACTCAGTCTGTGTCTCATAGGAGGGCTGTGGGCAGTTTAGAAACCGTCTTCCAGTGATTCATCATCATTAGGCAGATTATTTTTTTAAACAAGATTTTTTTACAAAAATGTTTAGATTTTCATTATCGTGAGAACGATGGCTTCCATTTTCGCATTGCAACTTTTCAGGACTAGAAAGCCTGCAGTTTTTATTAGCTTGTATTCCCCAACGATGATGTCACTGGAAGACGGTTTCTGAACTGCCCACAGCCCTCCATTTTGTCATGATTATTAGTGAGGACTTATTATATGAAGATAGGTTGAAAAGTGGTGAAGTGGTCCTTTAAGTCATTTGTCTGCACAGACCGATCATCAGTTCATCAGATCCTGTAGCAAAGGCTTACTGAGTGCTATTCTGTTTCTTCCAGATACAAACCCTTCTTCCCATTTCAAGTGCAGCCTCCGCTGGGCTCGGCCAGTGATTTGGACCTGTCCCTCCAGGACACCCGGCTGGTGGAGGGGCGACTCCAAGTCACCCTCATTGAATGTAGCAGGTAAGAGAAGGTGTGTGTGTGTGTGTGTGTGTGTGTGTGTGTGTGTGTGTGTGTGTGTGTGTGTGTGTGTGTGTGTGTGTGTGTGTGTGTGTGTGTGTGTGTGTGTGTGTGTGTGTGTGTGTGTGTGTGTGTGTGTGTGTGTGTGTGTGTGTGTGTGTGTGTGCGCTTCACTTCATTAGAATAGAAACAAAAAAGCGTTTGGCCCCATCCTACGTGAAGCCCCCCCAACATAATTCCCCCCATTCCCTGTACCCCCAACTCCACACAGTAGAGCCAGCCGCCCGCTGGCCAAAATGTGGGGGATTATCTGACTTTTGATCAAAGTAAAAAGTAAGTTATGATAGTTGAAAGCATGAAAGATAACCTATTGAATGCCCCAACCCATGCAAAGTTTGGAGCCAATTAAACTAATGGTGTGCCGTGAAAAAAAATACACACTGGATGCCTTGCAGATTCTAATAAAGATAATGGCAATAACAATAAAGGAAACAAAAGTAAAAAATAATACAAAAGTAAACTATAAGAAATAATTAATTACACAAGTGAGAAAGAGAACTAGAGACCATCTTGTGATGGGATAACACCGACCGCGACACCACATCGGTGTGTGTGTATCTGGTGTGTAATGGAATACACGACACGAGAGACATGAGTTTGATGAAAAAAAGAGTTACTCAATATATCATGGTCAACGTTTAACTTATGTTACTATTGACATAGCCTGGAACTCACCTATGCTTTTTATGGCATAGGCAGCTCCCGGCAGAAACTATGCGCAGCTGCTAGACATGAGACTAATTAATTAGAGCGACAGAGAGAGAGAGAGAGAGAGGAGTGTGTGTGTGTGTATATGTGTGCGTGTGTCAATTTAACAAAGGTGCAGACGATCAGAAATCAGCAGAGAGTGAGTGATGTTTGCGCTACTCTATGCCGAATTGAAGTGGACTCACTGGGTTTCCGAGGCTACTATTGACATAATGTGTTAGGCTGAAATATGTACTTTGTACGTTGTAGAAGTACCTTAAAGAACAGTTGGGGGGAAGGACTTCCTAAATGGCCCAAAACTATTAAACAATATGAAAAAGGAATCTCCTTGAATGCAAACAAACAAACATTTAATGGTGCTAATCAGCAGCAGTGCACAGTCCCAACAACCACTTTAGAAACTGAGAACACCTTGTTTACAAGTGACTGGAGGGGGTGTCAGTGTCAGGTAGAGGTCAAACAGTTGAAAATCACTTTTTAATAGGCACTACGGTTACTGAGAAATGTCCACTGGAAGCTTGTTAGCATGTTGCTAATGGAAACAAACGGTATCAGTTAGCCAGTATCCGTTTACCACAAACTTTCTCGGTCACACCGTCCGAGTTTGAGTTCCACCCATGGAGCTTGGCCTCCTTCGCTGTGATCTAAACTACATACCCAGAGTGACTGCATGTTCCACAGTTGTGATGCTGTCATGATGACTAAGTCTGTCCACAGACATAAACACCTCACAAGGTGAAAACAATACCATCCAGGCAGGTAGCCACTGTGTGGCTGATGAAAAAAAGAGGTGTGGATGTTCACCCATCCTCAGGTGTCAGAGGTGGTAAAGTGTTGCAGTGCCTGCAACTTTTCTTTTTTTAATTGATCATCCCTCACAAAAGATTGTGAACTGCATTGGAGCCCACATTATCCTTAAGGAGTGGTTAACACTCAGGACTCATGCTGTGCATCATGTTATAAAGTTTAATTTATACTTTGATCATAGAACTGTAATTTTCATTGAGCAACATAGTCATGCAATGAAGTATAAATTAGGCTTAAGGCCTTAGTCATAAGACACAATGCTTCAGAAAGCTATGGAACAATCCTTCAGAGAATATTGTTCAAATCTGAAATGTATCTGAAAACAAAAAAAAACGTTATCATAATAAGACAAAGTTATTAAGCCAGTTTCAGTTTTTCCACACGTCAAATTGCAATATAATAATTTCTTGGATTATTAAAAAAGAAAATGTGTTTTGAAAAGAAAAGGCTTAACTTTTAAACCCTTTCTGTTCTCAAATCAACATTAAAGCTTTGTTAGCAGCCCTTGTCTAGAGGCTGTACTGCTTCTTACATTCAACTAGACCAAAGTGGATTGTAACGGCCAGAAGTTTTCTTTTTTTTTTATCTTGTGAGATCAATGTGGTGGAAGGACGAAGTTGGATGGATGGGACGACATTGCCATCGTTTGAGCCCCGCTGCTAGCTGGTATAAAAACATTATTGGGGCAGTTTGTTGCTGAACATACAAATATAAAACAGGGTAACAGGACATGACACATGAGGGTTATAGCAATACAGCAGATACTTAAATAAAATGAATAATATTAAATAGAAATATGTCATCATAAAAGGTTCAGTGGGTACATTTATGATTTAGTTGGTCGATGCAGCAGTAGTATACGTCAGTAGTTTTTGACAGGGCACTAACAGACAAATCACCAGCAATCAAGGTGGCACGGCAGTAAAGAGATTACTGCTCGCATTACATTGTTTTTGAGACATCGCAGAAATAAAAACGTAATTTTGGTCGCTGAGATTTGGTTGGAAACGCGTGATTTGTGCAAAACAAAATGATCTGATTTGTGCAGAACAAAATGATCTGAAAGAAGGCTCTCCTTGCTATAATAACACAAATCCCATATTAAGTCCTTAGGCCATCTACAAGGTCAGGTGCTGTGAGCTGTTGTGTAACTGATCATGAGTAGCTAGCAAAACATCCCAATGCAATGGGAAGAAGAGAAACTATTGATCACTATTATGCTTAATTTACCTTGTTTGAATGAAAATAGCAGATGAGCTTGTAGAAGCTATTTTTGGCACACAGTATAAGTCAGGCTTTAGTTCTCAGTTAAAGGGATACTCAGACTACTTTTATAACTGCATTTGCAAATCCTATAATTTCCCACAGCATGGGAAATATGACGGTACAACAATAATAAAACATGGCAATTTCTTCTTTAAATGCTGATGTTTACTTTAAACAAATACATTCAATGACTATTATAGGCTATTTATAAATGTGTGAGCCATGCTAAGGTCTAGCATGTAAAATGCAATTTGTATCCAGTTTCTGCTGGTTCTTGGCACTCAAACTTGTCTTCTTGTATTCAATTAATGTACTTTGCATTTGGTTTATGTGGCCACTGGACAGTGAACAGTGTATTTATGTGGACAGTACAGTATGTGTTAGATGGTGTAACATTATGTCCAAGGTGTTCCTTCCAACTTGCCACTCTCCATTACAACCAGAGCTTTTTATTGGCCTTGCTGCACCACTGCACAAAATGCTGTGCTAATCGACGTAACCATTAAAGCTATAAATGTCATTGCTTCTCCCGTAAAGGAACATAATCTGTCTGTCTGTCACATTGGAACGCAATGTCAACTTAACTAGATTCCACACGATACAGCCCATTGTCTTAGTCAGGACCCACTCCTTTGCCTGAGGGAAGGGATTGAAAAAACTGCAAACGTGCTGTTGGGCCAATGGAAATGTAAACATGGCAGCTTTGAACCAACTACTAACCACTCCGACCACACCCTGATGGAAAGTGTGTGTGCGTGTGCGTGTGCGTGTGCGTGTGCGCGTGCGCGTGCGTGTGTGTGTTGCACTAACTTTGCAGTAACTTTCCCTCTCACTCTCTAGTTGTCCCTTCCTTATAAACATCTGAAGAATGGGTATAAACCATGTATTCTAAATGGCAAGCAAGCTGAAAGCTTATTCTTTTTTTTCCTTCTTTATTTTATGAGAGTCGCTTTTACTCTCAGAAAAGGTCTACTCTTCTGTCAGCGGTCAGAGGATAATTAACTAGAAAAGTGCCCCTCAGGGCACAGGTCTCCACCAGGATTGACATTTGGATAAAATCTGAAGGACTAAAATAAAATAGTGTTGGACATAAGTCAGCCTCCTGGTGGCGCTCTAAAAGGCAGAATTGAAAAATGCAGGCCAGATATTTGTCCTTGGCCTGTAGGGAGTGTGCATACAAAGTTTTACACAGATTTGTGCAGTTATATGTAAAGACTCTGCCTGTTATAGCACCACCATGAGGCTGATTTGAAAAATGTCAAGTGGCATTTCTTCCTCAGCTTTGGCACCCAGGGAGTGTGTGTGCAGGGTTTGGCTGCGGTCAAGCCAGCATTGCCAGAGTTTAGCTGTTCACAGACGGACACACACAGACGGACAGGCCGAGTGCAAAACATACTCTCCCCATGCCCTCTTGTAAACAAGTGTAATGCTTAATTGGGTCGTCCACTCACAGTTAACAGTCTTGAAATGTACTGTAATTCTGCAAACTATTAATAAATATTTCAATCAAATGCCTTCTGCCTGGTGTTGACAATTTAGTGTTACCATCTAAATGAAAGACAGACTCATAGGCCATTTCTGCAATATTTCTTGTGTAGGCGATGCATTATTCTGTGAATCTCCAGCAGGGGGAAGCATCTGCCCATTGCATTGCTCAGTAGCCTGCTGTGATTCAGGAAATAGGACAATCAGAAAAATAACAGCTTCAAAGCAGCTTTGGATGAATGTAAGAAATAAATACAGGTGATAATCAGAAAGTTGTATAATTCGGACTCATACAATTGACTGGTATCTTTAGCGTAGGAGTTGGTTATTTTAGAAATGTGGAGGAAGCTATTATGGTTAACACAAGCCAAAGCCCTTTGATGTACTGTTAAGTATTCTGAATTAGTGCACACCTTGGCCCTTTTTGAAACCAGTCCCTTGACTTGAAGTGCTCTCGGGAGGTTCCCTCGTCAGGAAGAGCAGGGCTGCACAAGGCAATCGAGTCTAGATCGGCACAGACTCGCTCTTGAGGGCTTTATAAGCCACTTCCATTCAAGGCTGCTTGGTTTCGGACGACACTTAATATGGCGCAGCCTCGCGTGAACACGCATATCGAGGGAAAGTGTGTAGGGCGAGTGGCGAGTAGGCGGCTTGTGTGTCGACTAGTGACTTTCACATGCACAGCTACACTGGTAATGTCATAGAGCACTCTCTCCTCACCGCACCAGGGGGCAGCAAGTGTCTTGCATTTGTCCTAAAGTCTAATGAGACTAATCCATCTTTTAGTTCACCATTTATATATATATTTTGTAATCATAATTTGTTACACATATGGCTACACCACACAATTTAGCAATAATTTCTGAAAACAACCTGATAATTTAATTGTTACATTTAACTGAAACTCTCTCTCAAATACAGGAAAAAAAGTCTAGGAAACCTCAGTTAGAGGTCTCATAAGGTATAATAGGTATATTTTCTATATTGTATTAATTATCATGCAATCACAGGTCTGTTTAATTTTGTTGATTATAAATATAAATTGTACGCTCCTGCATCACTGTTTGGATTCACATTATTACCAACAGAATTAAGGGACAATATCGGGGAAACGGATAAATGGAAATTACGGATACATACATACATAATTATTCTATTCTATTATTTGATTATCGCATGCAATTACTTAAGATCTCAAAACATACAAAATAATGTGGTAATTATGTAGTCAAGGCTAGTACAGAATGCTTTTCACATATGATCTGATTTGACTGCTTTTATTCAGTGGTCAAAAACGTAGCTTTTCATTTTCAGAATATTTACTGTAGGTATAATCAGTGGCTTTATTACCAGAATCACAGGTACTGTCCTATTTCTACTGTTGCACTTTGTCTGTTGAATCTCTCTGTATAAGAGTGTCAGCTAAATACAGTGATTGTGAATTTTCAAATAAATTAAACAAATTTCTAAGCAAGCAAACAAAGCATAAATTAGACTTAACGCTCTTCTTCTCCTGTCCTCTACTGTGCCTGCAGACTGTTCATTCTGGGCTCCTATGAGAGAGAGACGTACGTCCACTGCACTTTGGAGCTCAGCAGCCATGAGTGGAAAGAGAAGACTCGCAGCTCCATCAAACAGGTGGGTGTTATACCACAAACAATGTATTACTTACTCCCCCCCCTTTAAAGAGGGAGAATGGCAAATTGTCAAATAATTTACTGGTAAGAAAGACAAAGACCAAGAAGTTTGTGGAAAGATACTGTATCTCCAGCAGCCAGGGACTTTTCTCAACCACGAATACCAAATCCACTGTAGTGGATCGATGTTGACTCTGCAGATTAGGGATGTCCCGATCTAATCTGACAGATAGCACTGGAGCCATTCAAGGCAAATTCAAACTAATTGATCAGTATCAAACACAGAATTTAAGGTTGCGCTGCAATGTTGCCACTACCAATTAGGGATATCCCAACAATCTATTCTGACAGATCATGATCAGAGCCGATCAAAGCATATTCTAATTGATTGGAACACAACATTGCAGGCTACGCTGCTCAGGTGATGCTTTCATTGTGGACTTGACTTGCGTTCTATATTACAAAAATAAATGGCAATGGAAAGCAAAACATCTGTGTCACTTTAGAATCAGATATGATTACAGACTCTGAATATTTGTTATTGCCAGGTGTTTGTTTCTCTGTAAGGTTGGTTCATTACACTGGATATCAATATTTACTTTTCCCAAAATATAAAGAATAACCATAAATAATCTGTGTGTGTGTGTGTGTGTGTGTATATATATATATATATATATATATATATATATATATATATATATAGCTATTCTTTTTAGTTGATATATTTATTTTGGCCTCCATTGTGCTGACATTTTCATTAACTTGTGTATTGCTTAAAGTGCCCTTACTTTACCCATATGTACCTCATTTACCCATATTTTCCAACCATAACGTCATTTCTGAACGGGCTCTTGTCTTATTACTAGGTAGGTACGGACCACATAAACAGTATGGTTCTGAGGTTGTTTTGGTTCTGCATGTTAGTGGTGGTTAGGTGATAAAAGCCTATGAGTCCAGCTAGATGCGATGATGATTCCAAAGTCTTGTCCTTGGGGGCCCACTGTTGGACGATTAAGATCTACCCTTGTCAGGAACCATACACACACTGGTCGGGTAGAGAGACAAATGGAAAAGAAAGAAGGGTAGGTGTGTTTATTGGGAGAGGGGTACCGAATCACACTGACTGCTGGGTTCGGCTGTGTATACTGTATTATACATCTTAAAATTGGTATAAGCATGTTATCCATTCAGGGCTTGACATTAAAGGTGGTTGCACACCGGCCGCGTTTTTCGGAAAACCGATGGAGAAACGCCGCTAAAAATCCGAATTCGCATCCAATTCCGGTGTGTGGAGACCTTAACTTTTTGATGGGGGCGTATTCTCTCATCCACGTCATCAGTGCCCATACCCTAGGTGGGGTTGGCGAAAGGGCCTTTCTGTGTGGAGTCTGTGGAGTTCGCATGTTCTCCCTGTACTCTAAAAAAAACATGCAGTAATCCTGGTCTCTAAACTGTCTCCCCCTGGCCAACCTGATAGAGGGGAAATTACATTAGAATGATTAGATCATTGATACTGGGTGAAAACATGGTTACAAAATTGTGGGATAAAAATTTAGTAAAAAAGAAAGTGTGTAGAAATGTGCTCATACTGATGAGATTGTATACGTTTAATTAACTTTTTTATCAAAATAGACGATCTACAAGCCCACAACGCTTTGCAGTATGGCATGTTGAGAGCTTTTAGATCTGCTCCTCTTCAAAGCCATGTGAGACGACGTTGGTTTGTCCTCCACCCTTCTCTGACACACTCACACACCCACACTGGCCGTGGCTAAAAGCTAGGTCGCTAACTTCATGTAGCCACAGATAAAACCACACTAGCCCATTTTGACCTGAGATCAGATTCTAAAAATGTCTTCTACAGTTTTCTGAAAAAGCTATGTTTCTATGTCAGTTGTTCTTCGATTTTTCAAAAATAGCAGACCTACAAGCTCGTAGCGCGCCACTCGGTGGCGTGCTATGAGCTTGTAGAGCTGCTATTTTTCAATAGCTAAAGCATAACATAATGCTAACACCAAAAGGGGTTCCCGCCCAAAATGGGCTAGTCTAAAATGAATTATCTTGAGAAATGTACAGCTACAGTACGCATAGCTGAGAGAGCGCTACTTCTCTGAGAGAGTGATATACGTCTCGGAGCATAATCGAGAGAGTGCTGTTTCTCCATCCAACGGTGTGAAGCAATTTGTGTCAATCTGTTCTGTAATGTGATATATACAAATAGAATTGATTGCAGTAAGTGCAGTGTGCAATACATGTGTTTCGAGGGGTGTTGAGCATGTAACCATCAGGCTTCACAACCAAAAAAAATCACACATGGCGAGCCGCCCCGCGTCCGAAACGGTTGAGAAATGACAGAGTTACAACCATGCTGTTTTCATGCTCGGACGCACACCCACACACCCACCCACCCACACACATAGGGTGCGTTCGGAAATGCGCCCTGAACGCACTGGTGTGCTCTCTTGTCGTTCGTTTATTCAGTGCACTCGGTGCGTTGTCGTTCGAAAATCCAGTGCGCTGCGCACCGCGTGTGCCGAGTGCCCGCACTGAGAGACCCTACCCTGAAGCTGGGGTTGTCCAGTGTGAATGCGTCACAGCTGTGGTCGTTCGTAAATAAGGCACACTGAACGCACTCTGTGACGTCAGTCACGTCACCGCCCACCACACTCAACAAACTGACCACATTCCCGGTGCGCATTTCCGAACGCACCCATAGTCACTTAAGGAAGTGGTTGCACCACTTAATAAAAACTCCCACATGAGAACTTTAAGACCTGCACTCTCTGTTGAATGACTACTGATTCCAGAATGGACTCTGGTGCCCCTGTAAATACCAGAATGGCCTTTAATACCTGCACTCTCTGTTGAATGACTACTGATTCCAGAATGGACTCTGGTGCCCCTGTAAATACCAGAATGGACTCTGGTGCCCCTGTAAATACCAGAATGGACTCTGGTGCCCCTGTAAATACCAGAATGGCCCTACTATTTAGCATACATTTTAGGCCCGGCCCAGCCTGAAAATGTCGTGTCGGGTTCGGGCAAAATGTTGTGTTTCATTCTCACTGCTGTTGCTACTATGACACTAACATTTCCCTCTGGGGATCAGTGAAGAGTTTTATCAGTCTTATCTTTTTTTTTTTTTTTTTTTGTGGCTTTCGCCTTTATTTTATATATTTTATGGAGGGACAGACAGTAGACTGACAGGAAATTGGGAGAGTGATGGGGGGGAAGACATACAGTAAAGGTCGTCGGGATCGGGAGTCGAACCCGCGGCACACTGCCAGACTGGATTACCAGCCAAGGTGCCTGGACCACTGAGCCATGGCCCAGGCCTATCAGTCTTATCTTATGCATACATTATTCAGATCAAACTTGATCGCTACACCTGACCACCCTATACTACAAATGGGTATTTTAATGTGGATAGGCCATAATAAAAAATCATTATTTTAGTGTCAGTGTTTGGTGGTGATGCTTATACAGCTGTGTTCACATGCTTTGGCAGTGTAAAGCAAACCTTCTGAGTCAAATGCCAGACCTATTGATGCTTTGACACAAATTATGACTGTTCCCTCTTCATGTTCATTTCAATGTTCTCTCGTGACATTTGGAATAGCAAAGAAAACCACCAGGCCACTCAAGCAAACCTTTTCTAATTGCAATATATTACAAATGTTAACATCATCATGTCACATCAATGCTGTTTGCATGTGACTAATGACTCTCTGAGAGGAAAATGTCAAACCTAATTGCTCTGTAGCGCTTATGAATGACATTTGTGGAAGCCTAAGTTTATTCGAGTTTCATTGAGAAATGTAATTGCTCTGTGTAATATATTTTCAATGGATGATTTTAATCAGTCTGAAGTAGTTGTTTGTTCTTCCAGCAGGTGGCAGTGATACATTAGCTCTCTGGTCCATGTGGTTACTTTCTGTGCTGATGATGTGACACAGTTTCACTCTCACTGTTTTCATGTGATTCACAGCAAATCATCTTTGGGGCGTTGTGTATTTCATGGAGCAGAGACCATGACTGGTCACAGTGGTCAGACATGCTTTTATCAATACGGAAAACCAGATCATATTTAGTGAAGACAGGATCTTTATGCCGACATGCTGTCAGGCATTTATTGGCTAATATACTAGTGTAGTGACTGTTTAAAGTAAACTATAGAGCCGATGTCAACTTGTTGAAGCGCAACACTATAGCTGTCCACCTGGTGTGGTGTCATGGCCATATTGATCATCATTGGGCATTTTATTTATTCTGTGCCATTTTATTCTTGAAATAATTTCAAGTGTTTGTTTGGAACACAGAAGCAGAATTCGGGCCCGGGCTCAACTGATTGAAGATTGCCGTGACTGTTTCCACTTAACCAATATGGCCGCCAGAGTGGCCCTTCTCGAAGGCAGCCAAATTCAAAGCCATTGAAGTGCCTTCTTGTTAATATGCACATGGAAACGCAGATATACAATGGCATTTGGGTCTAATTTATCAGACTTCTCCAGTCTTTGTGTTCCCAGCAGGACTCTGTTGCATGGATTAAAGGCTATACCATCTGGAAAAGGTCACTCTCCCTTAGCTCTCCCATCTCCTACCGCATCCCCCACCAGCCCCAGATGAGCGTGGTTGCCGGAGATGAGACGCCCTCGCCTCCTCTCTCAAACACGCTGCGTCACACACAATGTATGTTAATGTTTTTTTTCCTGGCTGCTACTCTTGAACGTTCTCTCGTTTGAACTAGTGTGACCTGCTGTCTTTCTGGTGCAGACCGTAGGCTGCAAACCCTGCTGTCTGGAGTAGCACGGCACGGCAGCTCTGCTCCTGAATGGACCGCTTGAACATGCCTGCCTGTCAGGGCTTGGCTTCAGAGCTACATCTTGCAGCTGCGTGCTCCTGTTTGGTTCCAGGGGCCGCACACAATAGACCCACAATACTGGTGCTGAATCGAACGGAGAGCCAGGGACTGCATTTTAATGAGCTGTTGAACTCCCTCCTTCATTCTATTTGCTTAGTGTTATCACTGGATGCTGAATGATGGTCTTTGTATGGCCATGTTGGAGATGTCAACGTAGTTGCCCAGTGATAATACGCGTTTATCTTTTCTACGTCCGAGCATAGACATGGTAACGCCCCGCCTGCCTCTGATTGGCCTACCGACACTGCCGGCCTTACCAGAGTTTCCTCCGAGGTGGAAGATGCTTGATAGTATGCCGTGAGGTTACTCCGTGGTGGGAAATAAATAATACAAGTACGATATAATACAAGAGAATGACAGCTTGGCACGCGCGATCAGTAACTTTTATTTTTGTAGAAGAGGCAAACAAATGTTATGCCGTTGGCCTGTTTATTTGTATACATGTGTAAACTTGAAACATTATTGTAAAAATGATCTTTAGCTTTTTTACTATAACAGTATTAGTTTACTATAATTAGATTAATACCTTGATCTTCATCTTTTTTAGTATAATAGTATTAGTTTACTATAATTAGATTAATACACGATAATTAACACTTTATTCAATCAAAGCAAACGGCCCAAACAATATTAGTTTGCCTTTTAAGTTTTAGTTTAAGTTACTGTCGCGTGTTGCCATTCTCTTGTACGGAGTACCCTTGCATCTCGGAGGACAGGCAAGACGTGCAGTGACGGTAGGCCAATCAGAGGCAGGCGGGGCGTTACCATGTCTATGCTCGGACGTAGAATACGCTAATAATACTGTACTTGCCACATGTGTCTGAACAGGTTATTTAACTCTGTGGTAAAGCTTTGTCATAGCTTTATGTGGACACCCACCCACCACTAGTCATGTGGGTTTAAAGTGCTGTGTCGTCTGGCCCTGTTCCACCTGTTCCACTTTAAATGATGATTGTGTACTACTGAACAACAGCGTCAGGGTCTAAATAACCCAATTGAAAAGATGGAATCACTCCTTGTTTGTCTGAATAGGAATTGAGGCTAAGAAATGCATCTTTTTCTGTTAACCTTAAAAATGCTGCTTTCTAAAGATAAATCGATCTGTGGACAGGTTGATGAGGGAAAAAACATCCCTGATGTGAACCTGTTGCGGCCAGATAAGGTCCTAGCAGCTTTGGTAATAATTATAATTATGTACAATACCTTAAGCATAAGTGCATATTTATATCATGAATAGAGGGCATGCGCGTGACATCATTATCATACCCAGAATTGATGCCTACTGAGTGGCAATACACTACTTTCTGGCCTTGACAGCCCATACATCCAAACAGATTGCATTGCATTAAACGACGTTAAACTCTCTTTGTCACTCACTTTCCCACCTACTTTATACATGCCCATACCCTCTATACTAATATTTATTTTTAAGAAAACAAAAAAAACAGGGCTGATGTACTGTATCTTTTGTGTCCTGTTGGCTTTCACTGTGGGCGCATCAAGGCCACAGCATGCTGCCGACTAATGGCCTGGGGCGGATTTCCCTTCCTTGTATTGATCGTTTGGGAAGAGGGATCTCCTTTACCCATTAGCTCATATTTGACCCTACAACTTACCTGCAGTGTGAACGTGTGTAATGCGGCTCGTGCATGTGTGTCCGTACACTTGCGTACATGCATCAAAAACAAAAAGAGAGAAAACCGGTGAGATACGATAATTCAGCCTTTTCCCAATTCAGTGTAAGGCTGTTGTTTTAGTAATGATACGTGGTGTGCTGTGGGGTGCGGTGAGGGTTGGCTCTGTCAGCCGTGTTTACACATCTGCCCTGTTGATTCCATCATCTGCCCTGCCGATTCCATCATCTGCTGATGAGTGCTGCTGATGTCTTCTGACAGCCTGACAGAGATGGAGTGTGTGTGTGTGTGTGTGTGTGTGTGTGTGTGTGTGTGTGTGTGTGTGTGTGTGTGTGTGTGTGTGTGTGTGTGTGTGTGTGTGTGTGTGTGTGTGTGTGTGTGTGTGTGTGTGTGTGTGTGTGTGTGTGTGTGTGTGTGTGTGTGTGTGTGTGTGTGTGTGTGTGTGTGTGTGTGTGTGTGTGTGTGTGTGTTACGCGCTCACCGACAACAGCAGCACAATTCCATATTTTGTAACAAGATTGGATGTAGCCTCCAGTCCGAGCTTCCTTTCCTCGTTTGTACTTTGTGTGAATAACCTATTGACCAGTGGATGTTGTCTCTTTGTTGCCGTGTGTGTGGTCTCTCATGGCCCTGGGCCTCAAAGTCTCCAGTTTCCCAGACACAGGCAGACGGAAATCCTGCTTTCTAAAGAACTGCTTAACCTTGGTGGTTAGGAGTTCAATTTAACGGATTCTTTCTGTCCTTTTAAAACCCACCTCTCCATCTCTCAACAATAGAGATGGTGAGTGAGTCATTATATTGTAGATAAACTTATACTGTGTGTCTGTGTTGGGCCGTGCACCCTAAATACTCCTCCTACTAGAGCCTCCGCTGGTCACCAAATTATTGTCTTAGGAATGTGACAAAAACTGGTGCGTAATTGATAGAAAATAAGTCATTTTTAAGGTGAACTACTCCTCTTTAAGTGTTCAGTGGACATGATTCTGTCTCAGATGGGATTCTGAGACTCAAGGCTGCCAGTTCGAACCCGGGCTCCCCCAGAGTTGGTGTCGAAGTGTCCTTGAGCAAGACACTGAACCCCTAATTGCTCCTGATGTTCTGGTTGGTGCCTTGCATGGTTTCCGCCGCCATCGGTGTATGAATGTGTGTGTGAATGTAATGCACAATCTATGTAAAGCGCCTTGGATAAAGGCGCTATATAAATTTACCATTTACCATTTTAGTCACCCCTTGCTCTCACCAGCGGGTTCCCTCTGCTAAGCGTCATCCACAGTCCAGCGTGGGGAGATAACATCCTATTATAGACCAGAAAGACCTCACGTAGCCCAGTCTCATTTGGAGAAACTGAAAAGCATCTCTGAAGGCATGATGAATTTGAAAAATTCATCTAATAATAATAATCTTGTAGGAGTATTTGCACATGCATGAAATTCGTCCTTCATGCATTTACCCATCCTAAACCATTAGACTTGTAATTATAATTAGGTGCCTATATAGGTGCAGTGACTATTTTTAGCAGCACCTGGGGGTCAGTTAGGGGTTAAGTGTCTTGCTGGGGGACACTTTGACACATAGACCCCAAAGGTTGAACCGGGTGACCTTCCGATTCCCTTATGGCCTCTCTGTCCACTTGGCTTCATACAGTACAACATAGGTGTGACATATGAGTGACTTGGGTCTATGTGTTTATTGGTTGTATAAAAGTCAATCATGCCAATCATGTCATGCAGAAGATGGCTTACTAATCGGTATATTTCTATTTCCCTGTCTTTGTCTACACATACACGTACAGTGAGTCACACGCACTTAAACACAGCATCATCAATTTGGCCCTTGGCATTTTCACTGGCTGCTGGTTTGGAGAGGCAGAACGGTCACTTCCTGTGTCAATCAGAGTGATCAGTGAATCCTCTGCACCTCCCCCACAGCTACTCTTTGTTGTACCATTCAGGCTTGCCTACGTGCATCTGAACGTCCGCCCTGGCTTCTCCTTGAAAGGCGTTCCGCTAATGAAGAGAATGCTCCTCTTTCCCATCTCACATCCTTCGCACTTGCCCGACCAGCCAAACAAGTTTTGTGTTTTTTTTTCTTTCTTTTTTTTTTACCTCATTGCTTCCTGTGAGACATTTATTCTGTTATTACCATTTGATGTATTGTGTTTGCATCTTATTGCTCGAGTTCACATTTTCCCAAGAAGCTACAGCATATGCTCTGAACATGATACTTTTAACCTGAAGAATCACAATCTAAAACCAGATTTTTATTTCTCAACCTAATGTGGTTACACAGCGTGTTATCCAAAAGGAAGGCTCATTGTCTGTTTTCCCAGCAAACAGAATTGACTAGTATAGTATTGCCAGCCATTTCCTCCTAGCAGAGCCAAATAAATGGCCCTCTCTAATTCTGTTTTGCCACACCTGGCCGTGAGGCAGAAAGGAGATCAAAAGACATGAGCAGTGAATCTCACAAGGCATTTGTTTCTAATCACTATGTGGCGATCGATTGAGCTCAGAGGGAACAAAATTGACGCGCCAACGTGTGCATGACGGACCAGGCGACAGCCATATTACAGGCTTCCTGCCATTTACATCTGGAATGCCTTTTTCTGATGCCGCAGGCGGCGTCTCTCATCAGAGCACAAATGACCTCCTGTTATCTGCGTCAGAATTGTAACTAGCATCTCAAAATAATGCCAATATTGATAAGAAATTAGGCAAAAACCCAGTGCATGGAAGCCATTTAGTGCCCTCCCCGCCCCATGCTCTTGAGTGCTGTGTGTGTGTGTTCCTATCAGGACATACACACCACGGGTGTATAATGTGCTGTCATACTGGATGTCAGTCAAGGTTGACAGCTTGTCTGGTTTACATCCTATTTCTGGTTAATATGCTTATTAATATCACAATTAGTCCTCTGTTATGTTCTGAACAGTGGCCTTAGCCACACACTGCTGTTGTCAGCTAAAGTATAACCACTAAATGTACTATTGTACTCCCGTGTACTCTTGACCCCTTTGCAATCTCAGAAATAATATTTAATTACAATTGCCACATAGTAAAATCTTCAGTGGTCATTTAACTGTGATCGTGAAAAACAACCCATTTTCTTTAGTTTTTAATAATAGTTTTTTTTCTGCAAGGATCCGTCAGCCCATATTAGATAGACTATCTGGTTTTTCTCTTCCATCTAAGTGATATTCAACGTGATATTCACTTATACCAACATTGAGTATATTTGTGGTTTCTGTTTCTTCTTAAGTAAAATTACTCGATGTACTGCACCAGTCTAACCACAGAATGGGAGTCAAATGAAATAAAACCTTTTTTTATGTATTTCCCTCCTCCCTAACTAAGGGTTTCTGTGAGCTGGTTTCTTTGAAAAGCAGAAATGATTGAGTTCTAACTTAAGGGCCAAGTTCAGACAAGATATTAATTCAAAGCACTCGAGCCAGAGAAAGTACAGCCATTTTTTGCCTCCAACACAAGTCCCAATCTGTGCATATACTGCATAAATGTTAAAGGGTTAATCTGTCAGCTGACTATAAGCTGTAAGGCACTCGACGGACCCTGACTGCGCTATCAAGTGAGAAGTTCACTGAAAAAGGAGATAGCCATGCTAGCAGTATTTGCATGATGGACAAGCTCCCTCGTTTGTGCTCAAAGGAGCCAAAACATTGAAAATGCCAATGTGATAAGGAGGAAATGTGCTATTCCTTCCTTTCATTGTACGCAAAATTCTGACCTATTTTATAGGGGTGTGCTGAAATATCGATATTGCGATATATATCGATACGTCCTCCCGCGATAAATAATCGATATCGATTATTAAAATATCTATCGAGAAAAGAAAAAAAAAATATATATATATATATATTTTTATGTTGTTCATAATGAAGTGATGAACAACATGTTTAGAAAAGGAGGAAATTACAGCTAAAATAAAGCAAATCCCACTCTCAGATTCCACAGCAACCAGAAGTACTGAATTACTGGATGGTGATACTGATTTGTCCAAACAGCTTTGTGGGAATACAAAATGTAGAATGCATTTCCCCAGCAGTGGACAAGTCCATTGACACCAGTGATAATGGTCAGTTGGTGGTGTTTGTGAGGTATTATGATGATACCAGTGATAATGGTTGGTGGTGTTTGTGAGGCATTATGATGATACCAGTGATAATGGTCAGTTGGTGGTGTTTGTGAGGTATTATGATGATACCAGTGATAATGGTCAGTTGGTGGTGTTTGTGAGGCATTATGATGATACCAGTGATAATGGTCAGTTGGTGGTGTTTGTAAGGTATTATGATGAGGGTATGAGGCAAAGGGGGAGTTTATTGAGTATTAATTTAGTGTTTGAGTGGTGCAACCACTATAGACAGCTATGTCTGTGTCCCTCCCTGTGTCAAAGCACGAAAATAGCGTTTTTTCAGTTCCAAGTATTTTGTATATTTGCCGATATCGTGATATATCGTTGATGAAATTTCATACAATATATCGATATATCGCAATATATCGAATATCGTGATATTTTCGTTATCGAGGGCCTAATATCGCGATATATATCGTATCGTGAGGTACCCATATCGTCCCACCCCTACTATTTTATATGTTTTTATGAGTGTCACACAAAAGTAGCACAAATATCTGACCCACAAGCAAGAGTGTAGATTATATATTTTTTTTAAATTGGGGACCTGAAAGCTGCTGTTATAGATATTTAACCAATTAATGAAGAGCTTATATGACTAAATTAACGGTTTCGGACATACAAGATTTCTACACGAGAGTGACGATGATATATTTGTGTTTCCCTGGTGCTGGTTTTCGTCTTCATTATTTTAAGCTCAAGATGACGTGAGCTTTGTGAGAGGTGACTTTTGTTTCATCAAAACAATGCAAATGTAACACAAAGGGGACTGAGTGGATGATGGGAGGGTGAGCGTCATGCTATCTCCATAACAACTCTTTGTTTTTAATGCTTTTGAAACCTGCCTCCTATGATATAACGACAACTTGAAAATTCAAATCGTAGTAGATGACTGATGTGAGCATGAAAACGGGACTTCACAGGGAGCTTTGCCCAAGAAATGGCCCACAATACATTTAAATGGAAGACTTTGTTAAAGGTATATTCAGTGATTTGACTTAATTCAAATATCACAGGGAGGACAGTTCCTCCCTGTCCCCAGTGAGCCCCTGGGGTCAAAAAACCCTAGTTTCGGTTTGGGCTTTGGGTGGCAAAGCTTTCATCCAATCAGGATGAGAGGTGCCTTCCTCCAATCATGATCGAGTTTGGCTGGTATTGGTGCGCGTGCTGTTGGTCTGTTGTACTTCCCCCACTGTAGAGCGTGTGCATGTGCACATCTTGTTACCGGGTGGACCGGGCTTTTTTCCAAATCACCCAAATCACTGAATGCTCCTTTAAATGGAAGACTTTGTTAATTAGTTACTTCCAATTGCTCTTCCGCCATTAAACAGGTCATTAAACAGGAATAGATTGTACCATTGTTCAAATATTGAGTCATTTACTGGTCTAGTGATGTGAGCCGTTTTAAAATGTGTATAAAATGGTACTGAATTATCACAAATGGGGATATGATATGGTATTGCTGTACAGCTTCTCTGGCCTCAAAACCTCGATTTACACATTTGGAACTTGTGATTTTCTTAACGTGCGCGTTCATCAACCTGAGCTGTACCCATGTGATACCTTTGTGGCCACTGGCCATCCACGCCCCCTGCAATGATGCCGACTAATTGGACGTGGCAGCGAATTGCTGTCTACTTGCCTCGCAGGGACTTGTACCCTATAACCATACACAAATCGATCTGACATGTGGTATTAGATTAGATTACTGGGCAGCGCGGTGACAAGGAAAAGGATTTGCTCGTCCCAACCGGCATCCACCATTGTACGTGCAACCCCCTAGACCTGCCGGAAAAGGAGAGCACAGTTCAGCCAAGCAACAGTAGTAACTGTTCTGCTCGGGTCAACAGCAGAGCAGGGCAGGCTCCCATACCACCCCTCAGCAAACAAACCACATCTTAAAGACTAGCTTCTTCAGCTAGTGCTGTAGCTGTATTTTTATTTGAGATATATACAGTGTTTAGTTGTATCTTTAATTTTTGAGTTTTTCACATGTTTTTCACATGTAAGTTGTTAAGATATGTTACGTTTATTTTCTTCGCACTGTACTCTCATTCATTAAATTTGTTTAATGTTATGTCATCATATTGGATGAACCAGATGCAAGTGTATATACAGTAGCACGAGTGCTCATTTCCAACATCTGTCCAAGTAGAGCAACACTAAGTACAAAGAAAAACAAAACATCAAAATCAAACCCAATATGTTAACTTGGGAACCAAAAGTAGACATATAATCATTCCAATAATCAGTCAAACTATTCATATGAGCACAGCACAGTTGATTTGATTTCAACTATAGTTTGAGTCCTCTGTTAAACCACCCTGGGCAAGACCTACGCTGAAAAGACTATCAGCGGAAGTATCGCCCAAGGAAATGACGTTGATGCTTTACAAATCAGTTTACATTCTCCGCGAATGAAACTAGTGTTGTGATTGGTCGGGAAAATATCGTATCCGGGGGAAATACATCTGACGGATGTTCCGGAGGATACATCCGCCGATAGCTTCTCTGCCTTACGTTGTGACCAGGCTCTTCTTTTCGCAGAAAAGTAAGCCTGGGACCGAGGCTACTGTTAAACACATTACCGTCTCATGGACTCCTCATGCATTGAGGGGAACATGAGGTTAATCCGTTGCTTTCCCCAGGTTGGCAAAGGGAGTGTAGTGCCCAGGATTACATTGACATTGGGTGAAAAAAGGGTTACAAAAATGTAAGGATAAAAATGTAAAAAAGAAACAAATGCCACAATGGAGCTATCTCATCGGTTTCTGATCCATTTTGTATAGCCTGTATATTGATGTTATTGGTTTTAAGACATACTCGGTGCACTTTCTGTATTGTCTAATTCTAAATCGAATTGAAAGGAAAGTGTTTGTCCTAAAGGTGAACAGATTTTTCATTTGTGTGGCTGGGATGGCTTAATCAAACTAAAAGCCTTATTCTGTGTGTGTATCCCAACTCTTCCACTGTTTTCTTATTTGGGTGCTATGTTTAAAAGGACAGGGAAACAACAAAGCATCTGCTTGAAGCAGTACTTGGCTGCCATTTGAACATATTAACCTTTCATTTGCTAGCTTTGTTTGCAACGCAGATAAAAGGACTACTGGGTTTGCTGAAATTGATGGTGAATTGCTATATTTACATCTGGGCAATTCACGGTTGTTACGTTTGATGTTTGTTCTTCGTGTCGGAGAGAAGGATCAAGAGCTGCTTGTTCTCTCGGTCAATCTTAACGAGGTTACTCTGCTCGCCACTGTTCAGCCTCAAGAAATATCCACCGTAAAAGACAAACGGTGTCATTCAGAGGGGGAAAGTTGCCAAACAGTTACTTTCCTCGCCAAAGTGTAGAGGGAGGGAGAGATTGTTTTTTTATTTTTTTTTACATTTTATTTGAGATTTTGGATTTCAGCCACACTTCTGAGCAGCAGACGGTACATCTCCAACATTCACATGCACCTTTAAGATACAACATCCACAGTCCAAAGGGTTAAAGGTGTGAGATCATCATTCTAAGCACGTTATAATGTCTCTGACATCACTTGACACACATGTACTCTAGGCTATTCTTCCCACCAAAGATTATGCAAACCACACCCCCATCGCTGTGACTTTGACATCACTTGACAACACGGCAGGCGTGGCAACATATCGAGGCCTTGAGGCTTGCGAAGCATTGCTGGAACAAGTCAATTAATTGCCCTACTGTACGTAATCATACTAACATGTCACACAAGCATCACAAGTAGCAGATCCACAAGCTCGAAATGTGGCGCAAAGCAACACCGTTTTGAGCTTGTAGATCTGCTATTTGAATCATGAAAAGTAACAGTTTTGGACATGCTTCATGGATTTAAGTTATCAGTTGTCATGATGACTGATTTTGAGTCATTTGGGTTCCATACCCAGCATGTCTTCTATGGAAGCATGTTGCGTACGTGGTTTCACAAATCAGATAATAGGACTTGGTCATACACATTTCTTCAGTCGTGAGATTTATTTTTGCTTTAATCCATGCATTCTGTATGAGGTTTCCACCCGACAGACGCCATACAGGTAGTACTTACTTGACAGTGCCGTTCGCATTAGGCTAGCTAGCATTAGTGGCCTGGGCTACTGTACTGTAGGTACACAGCTACATAATGTAAATCAATTGGCTTCTAGCAGGCACACATCACTTGCACCCAGCCTTTGGGAGGAAAGTGTAGCCAATGCAAATGATTGGGCCATGGTTTGTATACACACGCATGAAACAGACAGGAATAAGCTTTAATACATTGGAGATCTGTTGGAGAGCTGTGTGTGCGTGTGTGGGGAGGATGGGGGGATTGCATGTGCGTGTGGCAGAGGATGGGAGCGATATTTGCACTACAGAAGAATGGCCTTGTGTGTCTTCATATGAAAATGAGACAGAGCTGTGTAGGCAGGATGCGGAGGCAAAGGCTAGCCCTCACAAGTGTACACACACAGCCACTGTCTTCACCCCCACACCGGGTTCCACTAGTATCCCTCGTCACCTGTACACCCACACACACATACTGTACATACAGACATTCACTGCTTGTCTTTCAACCTTTGATGTAATTGGGATGTTTGTACAATCATTTCATTGGTTTCTTACTATAGTGTTTTGTTGTCAGAAAACCTGTTCCCAGAGTTTGATGTTTTTTTATTTAGATGTCTTTGTGCATTTCATTCTTAGGCAAAATTAAATTAAATTTGACAGTTTCTCAGCATCTCCAAAGAAAGACAAGCGGTGAGGACAGAGAGAGGGAGAGAAATGTGGAGAAAAAGAAACTCATTCATTTTCGCAAGTAGCTACTAAGTAGAATCTTATTCTTATGATACCGCTTGTCATGTAATGTCGCGGATCACTGCGTCCTGGCTGTCTGTCTCTGCTTAATGGACGCATGTCTTGTGCTTTAATTTGTGGTTTAAATATAGAAGAACATAACTGAGAATGAGCGAGTGAACTGTCAAGACATTGTGGTTGTGTTTACTGCTAGGTAACTAACTAACTAACCTTTCCACACCAGATTTTCTTTGCTTCTCCTCCAATCTGTAATCTAATAGCCTATATTTGAATTTAGTACACTAGCAGGGTTTGATTCAGATGCTGTTATTTTACTGTTATGGAGGCTAGCGACCTACTTAACATATACAGTAAGCTGTGCGTTAACTCAGTGGTTCACAAAGTGGGGTCCGTGGACCGCTGGGGGTCCGCGACGCATAGCCAGGGGGTCCACGAAATAATTCAGATTTGATTTTTTTCATCAACTGATAGCTCTGTATGCCAGTGCTATGACGCACCTGCAGACGCACACGAGAGCACAACAGTCCAGACGAATAACATACTCAAACAACAAATATCAATGTCACGGTAACATAATTAAATGTCAATAGTTGGTGTTCTGTACACTTCCTGTTAGATCTCCCACAATATTAAAAGACCACAAAGACTGGTCTTGTTACAATGTGTGCTGTGTATTGCATAATATTTGAATTTTTTTGTTCTAATTCAGGGTGGAAAATCAATCACTCCATTGATACTAGTCTGTACGTGAGTCATGTACGTAATCATCAAGCAACAAAAAGGGATATTTCACAAAAACAGAAAACGAATTGAGGTGCGTAGTACGTGCGTAGTAGTTAAGCCACATACCGTAGCCGCTGGTGCTGGGCACCGGCCACCTCCCCAAACCCCCCCCCACAGCCTTGTGTCCCCACCCTGGCCAGGAGGTTGAAAATGAATGAATATTATATTAATGCAAAATAAATGTCACGTTATTCATATAATGTAATAAAGGACATCCTCGGGAACATAAGCGTTCACGCGCGCACCCGGTCAGGACAGGCACGGTGACAACGGGATCATAGCTTGTGGTCACGGTGCACACTTGTTATTACGGTACCTTATCAGAGTTGAGTGAGAGGTGTGCGGCGCGCTTCTACGGTACTACTACAGCGACTGGACTGGTCTGACCCACTCTAACCCCAGTGGGTCAGACCCACTGTCTAGTTTCCTATTCCTTATTACTGTGTGCATCTTTGACCAACCAACCACACACCCCATGTAGGTAGGCTATATTATGTCTGTTATTGAGCTGGCCAGTAAACTCCACCTTGCCTTGGTGAAGGTGAATGTGATCTGTTCGACAAACCAGGACAAATGCCACCATTGAAATAGCCTAAGCTAACCACCAGCCACCTTCATCAGATAAATAATAATGGGACTGGGGTATGCCTATTAGCCTACAGCCTTTTTGTAGTTATGGTGAATGCACTGTCCATGGATCATGACTGGGCGTAAAAAAAACATTGTTCAGCTATGTGATGATAATAATAATATATTTCAACTTATGTGCAGAATGGTTTAAATTATTCCTATTTCGTTAATAATGATATTGTCATAAAAAGTTAATAACTTGCGTTAGAAGTTATCATCCATTATAGAATAATACATAAACATGCACTACTATAATAATTATCGAGTGCATTTTTGTTCACTTGCTATTTTGTGTGCACTGCATTCACACCTACATTTATCCATCCATCCATCCATCTTCAACCGCTTATCCGTAGTCGGGTCGCGGGGGCAACAGCTCCACCAGAGTGCTCCAGACTTCCCTCTCCAGAGCAACATTAGTGACTTCCTCCTGGGGGATTCCGAGACGTTCCAAGGCCAGTGAGTCGATGTGTTTCCTCCAACTGCGCCTTGGTCTGCCCCGGGGTCTCCTCCCAGTGGGACGTGCGCCGAGGACCTCCCTAGGGAGACGCCCGAGAGGCATCCTAACCAGATGCCCGAACCACCTAAGCTGGCTCCTTTCCAGGCGAAGGAGCAGCGGTTCTACTCCGAGTCTCTCTCGTGTGACTGAACTTCTCACCCTATCTCTAAGGGAGATGCCAGCCACCCGTCGAAGAAAACTCATTTCGGCCGCTTGTATTCGCGACCTTATTCTTTCGGTCATGACCCACACTTCATGACCATAGGTGAGAGTAGGAACGAAGATTGCTCGGTGAACGGAGATCTTTGCCTTCTGGCTCAACTCTCTTTTCGTCACAACAGTGCGGTACAGCGACTGCAACCTGTAGCGACCTACATGTATATTGTTTGATCCACTGGAGAATTCGAATGAGCCTTCACACCTTCCCAAACGAAGCACACTTTCCGACAATACACTCCAGGATTTGTTTTAATCGCAGTAAAACATCCTGGTGTGAATGTGCCCTTAGTTTGACTCTGTTCCACAGATATTGTATCCGATCTACAGGCATTGTTGCCTCATTATTTGACAATTTGATCATGATTTCTTTTTTATGGTATAGTTTGTTGATTACGTCTGATGCAGTTCTTTCTTTCTTTAAATACATTCATTTAAACGTCCTTCAATTTTCACTACTTCACTGTTATCTTGGAAACCCCCCAAAATCAAGTGGGGACCCCCCCTGGGTCACACCACTGTCAACAGACAGCATCCGTTTACCTGCTTGCCAGACTCTGGCCCACGCTGCCCCCTGTGGCTTACCCTTCGTCTTGGCCATAATTGCTCTTTAGTAGGCATTCAGCCTTGCAAATCATTCCTAATTGCTGCTCAGTGGTGCTGTTTTTATGTGCGACAGGATTCATCTTTTCCACCACTCTGTGTCTTGCCTTTTTTGTTGTTTGAATGATGTGGAATCTTGTGGACATACCATAATGCCTCTATGTGTTGTGTACTATAGATTGGTGGGCATTGATAACCTAGGTGGACAAAAGGATTTTATTCATACTGTGGGGTTTCAGTGAGGGTAATTAATATACAGTACCTACCCTTTGTACAATCATATCTTTCTTTTGGTGTTTACATCGTCATAGATCAAAATATTCTGTGGGTCTTGAAAAATGAGTAAAAACGCTCAAACGTTGGCAAGGGCTGCAATAGTAGAAACGTAGAAACTCTGGCAGTAAATGAGATGGGTTAACCCAACTTTGGCGCTGTCATTGTTTTTCCCCCATCCTTGTTCTTCGATGTTCAGATTGGAAAGTGTATACCTCTGCTGTAGCCTCACCTTGTTTGTAACTGACCAGTGCATCCTTGATAGTACAGGGTGGATTGAAGTGGACCTCACCGCTTTCAAACGCAGCCGTTCTCAGATAAAAGGACCCAGATTTAGATCACACAGCGCTCTCTCCTCCAACACAAAGAGGATGTTTACCCCTTTGTAATGGAAGTGCCCCCCCACCCTTAATTTTATTCTTGTATGCTTAGCCTCATATTGAACTAGACTAGGGTGAATGAACATATTATGTTTTTTGTTGTCATTTTAGATCTTTGCGCTGTAAAATCAATTGTAAACATGGCATTAGTTCTTAGTTGCATTTGTTTGTTTTTTAGACGGATCGTTGCTATGTCAGTGGTGCTCAAATGTCAGTGGTGCTCAAGGCAAGGACCCCCCAAATGATGTGTTTGGCCGCTTCCATGGACCCCTGGAAGCAAAGATTGGAGTTTATATACACACACACACACACACACACACACACACACACACAGCTCCATCTCAATGAATTAGAATATTGTATAAAAGTAGATTTTTTTCCCCCTAATATAATTAAAAAAGTGAAACTTTCAAATATTCCCAATTCATTGTGCATAAAGTGAAGTATTTAAAACCTTTTCTTTGTTTAATCTTGATGATTATGGCGTACAGCTCATGAAAATCTAAAAATCCTATCTCAAAATATTATAATATTTTACGAGACCACTAAAAAAATTTAAACAAATGTCGACCATCTGAAAAGTATATTAATGTATGCAGTCAATACTTGGTCTGGGCTACATTTGAACAAATTATTTCATCAATGGGGCGTGGCATGGAGGTGATCAGCCTGTGGCACTGTTGAGGTGTTACGGAAGCCCAGGTTTGCTTTGATAACAGCCATAAATGCATTTGTATTGTTGAGTCTCATGTCTCACACCTTCCTCTTGACAATACAACCTAGATTCTCTGCGGGGTTCAGGTCAGGCCAGTTGGCTGGTCAGTTAAGCACAGTAGTACCATGGTCACTACACCAGTTACTAGTAGTTTTGGCACTGTCGGCAGGTGCCAAATCGAGCTGGAAAGGAAAATTAGCATCTCCATGAAGCTTGTCAACATACTGAAGCACACTCTGTCAGTGGATCAAACATATCAAACATGGTTTGAGATAGGATTTTTTGATTTTCATGAGCTGTACGCCATAATCATCAAGATTAAAACAAAACGCTTTTAAATACTTCACTTTATGCACAATGAATTGAGAATAAATATGAAAGTTTCACTTTTTGAATTATATTACGGAAGAAAATGAACATTTACACAATATTATAATACATTGAGATGGAGCTGTATATATATGCAAAGAATTGCACAAATTGTCATGTTTTTTCATAAATAGTATAAAATAATGCATCGTAGCTCAATCTAAAATGACACGGCTGCTTTCTAGATAGTATCTATCTACAATGTAATTGGCAGTGTGTGACGCTACTGATTGTTGTAACCTGAACACAGTACTTGAGCCTCCCACCGCCTGCTCACCACCACCTGTTGCCTCTTCAATGTTGTTATGGTCTTCTGGAAGGGGCTGCAGGATGGTAGATCAGGTTAGCCTGGAGCCACACACCAGTGTTAACTGAATAAGTCAACTGGCAGATGAAAGGGCAGGGGGCCCTGAGCTAGAGAAAGGTAATGTTCTTTAACCTCATGAAGCTAGTTTTATCCAGCCCTCTACGGAGAGCATGTATAGTTATTCATGAACAGATGTATATTTCATATATTGCATATTCTTTAAGTTGGTGGCATCAGTATTCGGTACACAAGCATGTTGTAGAAGATGCACTTGATTTGCGTTCACGTATGAAGCATTTTCGATTATTATTGCACAATGGAGGAAGCCGGATTCTTTAATTTCCCTCCAACTTCAAACCCGCTAGGTTTTTTATCAAAATGTACAGTATCAAGGCTATCTATGCCTCAGCTTCAAAGTGATTGGGCCCCTCCCCTCCTTGGCAGCTTGTATAGATCATCTGGTTATTCATGGCCACCCTTAACTCGATCACTGCCTTCGCCCAGAACCATAACAAATGACAGCAGGGGAAATTACAGTCGTTCGTCTCAGTCTCCCACACATCGTTTCAATCTCTTTTGTTTCTCCGAGTCTGGGACACCTATCTTTGCTCTTCTCAATGCCGCCCTCTCTTTCCCCCTGCCTTCACCTCACTAACATCTCTTTGTGTGTTGTGCTATTTTTAACAGCTTTCAACCTGGCATCCTTATTTTGGGCATGTCATTATTGTGAAAACTTTAAAACATTTTCAAAACTTTTGAATAGCGAAAATAGCTGATCTCCATCTCCAAGTTCACCCAACATGTTGCGATGTGACACTTCTTTTTTTTGCTAATGTATTCTAAAAAGTAATTTAGCAATAGGGGTGCTGCAGCCAGAGCCTATGGCTATGCGGGGGTCCTTAGCATGGGAAAGTTTGTGAACCCCTGGTCTAAAATGTCATCAAGGCCCGAACACATTTTGACTTCTCTTTCAAAAACTTGACTGACTACAGAAGGCATTTGTACGCACGTGCCATGAGACAAAGTATAACATGTGGTTGAATGCTTAAAAGATTGTGATGTAAAATCACCAGGTGCACCGTGGGATATGATGTGTGCTCTGTGACAGCTGGTAACCTCCAGGGTTGGAAATTTTGTAATTGCAGATGTCCATTTTTTCCCATAGAATTAAGCCTTATCTATACTTTGTCACTGTCACTCAAAAATCTGTTATTTCAGGTGAGTTACAATACAAGGTTGTGTGGCAAAATATAAATGTGGCTTTAGCTCCATTGCATTGGTCTTGGCAACCTTCTGAGTTTCTCGGTTTTCACTTTGCTGTGAAGCTCTGTGAACTTGAAGAGAATTTTGCCATTTTTCGTTAAAATAAAGAAGAAGATATACCCTGTTCTGTGAGCTTGTAGATCCGCCTTTTTTGCTATTTGACATATAATAATAAAGTATATATACTGTTAGGGTTTAAGTGGTTAAATATCAGCATGTTCATTAGTGTGGTTGCCCTAAAGGGCAACCAGACTATTGTAATTGTAACACTTTTTTTATTATTTCGCTAGAGTAACCCTAAACTTTGTAGTACTACTCCTCCTACAGTTTTGACTGTACGTACTTGAGCCATATCTCAAATTGACCGGAAAAATGGTGGACGGGAATGGTGTGCTTGCTCGTTTTTAAGAGAAATGTTGTATAGTTTAATTGATATTAATTTATTCGTGCATTAAATGTCCCCATTGACATGAATGGGAAAATGCGAAAAATCACGTTCAAGTATTTTTTCCTCGGAGACCGTAACGACTATAGTTACAAAACTTGGAGGGATAATTCGTAATACTTACTAAAATTAATTCACTTATAATTATATCGGTCGGCCTCATGGTGGCGCTATAACAGCCCACTTTACGTTTTGGCTTATAACTCTTGAACCGTAGGTCGTAAATTCAAAATTCCTTTCTCCCTGTATTCCTTGGGCCATGACGCATCTCCCCATATAGGCCACGCCCATTTGCGTCAGGATAGATTTTCCGCCATTTAGATTTTTCTTCAAAACACACCTTTATTTTCTATTTCTACAGATTTTGTCCGAATCTCACAGAAATCGGTACACATGATCTCTGGACCTATCGGACCGCGTTTCAATTTTTTTCAGATTTTTTGAAATTTTTTTGTCCTTATCGTTCGGCCTTAATCGTCGTCCGAAGTTAGTGGGAGGGGCCTATTTTACAAAAAATGTCACGAACAGAATGTCCAATCCATCCCAAATTTGAATCAGATGTCGCGGGTGGTTTAATCAACCAAAAGCCAAAAGCGATTCCATTTTCATCCATAGGGGGCGCCGCAAATGCGAAAAATGTAACCGTTTCTTGCAGAAAAAAGTTTTTTGGGGGGATAAATCCCATCCGAATTACTTACGCATGATCGCAGGGGTGACGCAACATTGTAATTGGCTGGCAATATCAGTGGGAGGGGCATATGTAAGCCACTGCGGCAACCACACTTTGCAATTTTTTTAAATTGCGACCTTTCTAGTTATTGTAGTGCTAACAAAGATAATAGAGCATGCACCTCCACTCTAGCCCAGGTGCTGGACAAAAGGCAGTACAAGAGGGAAAAATAGAGTCCGCAACACTGGTATGAAAACTCCACGTTGAAGTTGAGTTTTCATACCAGTGTTGCGGACTCTATTTTTCCCATTATTGTAGTGCTGTCATGCTGCAGCTGATGCTGTAGTTTGGCTTCGGCAATGCACAATAAATTATTGAGTTCTTTCTGACAGCTAACGGACGTTTTTTATGTGAATTTGATGGGTTTTTGTTCTTCTTTTCTGTGTGTGTGTACGTGCATGTGTGCATGTGTCTCTGTCTTCCAGACTGAAGTCATTAAGGGGCCATGTGGGAGTGTGGGGATGACGTTCAGACATGTCCCGGCCAGTGAGGGAGACGCAGTTCACGTCAGCATCGAGACGGTCACCCCCAACTCCTCTGCTGCCCTGGCAGACCTACAGAGAGGGGATCGCCTCATCGCCATTGGAGGTGAGAGATGCAGTGTTAAAGGGGCATTCCAGTCCCCCCATTCTGTGTTTCCTAGAACTGTAAGTATGAAAAATGACATAGTAAAATGTTGAAAATGAGTGGAATGCCCCTTTAATTTCGTAGACGATTATTTCTCTTTCACTGACTAAAACTAAATAAAAACTAAACTATGATGACTAAAACTATGACTAAATGTACCAAAACATTTTGTCAACAAATAAAAACTAGACTAAAAAGAAAAGGAAAGAGAAAACTAGAGGGAATTGTTTGCTTATTTAAAATTTATTTAAGTATGTATGAAGCAAGTCAGCTGAAAGCTAGCAATGGTGCAACAGTATAATAAAAATAAATAAATAATACTTTTTCAAAAATACCTCCCCCCCTCGAGAATGAACACAAAAAGACATCCAATAAAGAAATCTTTAACTTAACAAGGCTGAAGGAGCTATCCTATAGCCCAAACCAGTAATATCTAGGGAATCAGTCACATAATCAAAAGATATTCGCAGAAGCTTTTGTAGTTTATTATTATAGGGATTTATATACAGACTTAACCTCTTAAACCCCAGGGCGGTCCAGGGGGAAAATCCGCAACATCGGAGTTGGAACCGGAGACCAATTGGTGAAAAAACCCTTGGTTGTTATGGAAATGTTCACAGGTAAAATAAAAACTTCTATGGTCACCATGGATGGATACTAGCTATGTAAAAAATAAAGAGCTAAAACATAGATGTTTTTGTTAGCATTTCTGTTTTAATTATCTTGTCTGTATTTCTGTAGCCGAGCCATTGGCACCCAAGTAAACGGTGTTCACCAATCACCATATATCATTTGCATAGCAACATTTTTTTGATTGCCACAATACCAATAGCCAATGTTTAAGAATCATTTATCTTGAACATAAAATGTGTTATAAAACGTGTAGAATAAATATATAGTAAGGTAATCAATCAACTGGGGGTGGGAAATAAATAGAACTGGTAGTTAAATTGTTTTATTTTAAAACTTACCTCCTATTCTTGGCAGGTGTTAAAGTCACATCCTCTGTTCAAGTGCCCAAACTACTGAAGCAGGCTGGAGACAAGGTGGTGGTGCTGTTTGAGAGACCAGTTCGTCACCAGACCCCTCCAGCTGGAAGCCTAGTGGCGACCCTGCCGGAGGGACCGGGACAGGTGGAGGAACCCGGCTCCATTCCTCCCCCAGGAGGCTATGAGGAAGACCCTGCCCCCATCACCACCCTGTCAGACATATCCGACGGTAAAGAGATGGACTCCGAGTTTGAAGAGTTGATCGTGGACTCCAAGCCCAGCCACGCTAGTGGCCCAAACCCCAGCGGCTGTGCCGCTACCGACACCAGAGATGATTTACTACTGACAGTAACCCAAAGCCCCAAAAGGACTATGGCCAACCTGGCCTCCAAGCCCCTTGGCGCCATATCGCCCATCCTCAATCGTAAACTCAACCTGGTGGGTCTCCAGTCGCCTCTCAAGCCCCAGTCCAAAGACTCACCAAAGCCCTCGCCATACAAGGGCGCTGGTGATCCGGCAGATGCTCCACAGCGGCCCACTGTCCCTCCCCCACCCCCTCCCACTCGCCCCCCATTGCCCATCAGACCTCACATTAAGTTGACGTCAGCCTCCCCTGATGGCAGCCTTCTGGAAGGCACCGACCCCGCCGCAACTGCTAATGTCACTTTTTCAAACACTGCGACAAATGCATCGGAGAAGTCCCCGGAAAAATCTCCAGTCGCTGGAGCCAGTGGGGACCGGGCCAACCCTGAAAAGACACCTGTCAGACAGCCTGAGCCAAAGGCAATGATCAAGCCGGCAGAATCATGTGAAGAGCTTTCAAATCCCTCTGCTGTGCCCAGCAGTGGGAAGCATGACCTGGCAAGGGACAGATCTTTAGAGAGCTCCTGCAGCACACGGGACAGTCTGGATGGCCACTCGCTCTGGGAATCCTCTGAAAGCAAGTTCCGCAACCGGACATCACGCTGGACCAATTCATATGTGGTGCTTGAGGTGGAAAGCAACCATAGGTACCTTAACGTGGCCTTGTGGTGCAAAGACCCCTTTAAGCTGGGCAGTCTGCTGTGCCTCGGGCACGCCAGTCTCCAACTTGATCACGTGGCCCTAGAGTGCATGGCCACATCCTCAGCAGAGTACCAGAGCACCTTTAGGCTGGGGGCTCCGGAGCCCAGAGCCAATGTGAGCCGCACCGCCCTGCGCAGCCTCAGCACCCACAAAGGCTTCAATGAGAAGCTGTGCTACGGCGATATCACCTTGAATTTCCATTACCTGGCTGAGGGTGAGCCAGAGCGCCCCCCAGGTCTAACGGAAATGGAACGAGAGGGAAGTCTTCTTGACGAGGATCTGAGGGACAGGGACAAGGAGAGGGATCACGTCTCTTCGGCGGCACGCGACGACTTGTCCTACAGCTCCATGCAGCTGGTGGAGGTGCGCCACAATTTCCAGGACACCCAGTTCCAGAACCCCACATGGTGCGAGTACTGCAAGAAGAAAGTGTGGACCAAGGCGGCCTCTCAGTGCATGGTCTGCGCCTACGTCTGCCACAAGAAGTGCCAGGACAAGTGCCTTGTGGACAACCCCTTCTGCGTGGCGCCCACTGATCGCCGCAGCGCAGACCCAGAGGCTAAGTCCACCATCAACCGGGCCACCACCGGCCTGACGCGCCACATCATCAACACCAGCTCCCGCTTGCTCAACCTGCGGCAGGTGCAAAAAACCCGGCTGGTTGAACAGGTGGCCGACACGGTGCACGGAACGGTGGAGCCCTCGCCCAAACACACCCCCAACACTTCGGACAATGAGAGCAGCGATACCGAGACGTATGCCAGCGGCGCCAGCCCGTCCAAACATCCTGCCGCCGGAAAACTAGCACGCAAGGAAGGCGGTTTGGACGACAGCGTGTTCATTGCCGTGAAGGAGATCGGCCGCGACCTTTACCGAGGGCTGCCAACAGACGAGCGCTCGCAGAAGCTGGAGCTGATGCTGGACAAGCTGCAGCAGGAGATCGACCAGGAACTGGAGCACAACAACTCCCTCATCGGGGAGGAGAGAGAGTCCGGCGATGCGCGTCGCAAGGCTCTGATCGCAGCCGCCCTGACCAAGTCCGGGGAGCGTCTCCAGGCCCTCACCCTGCTCATGATCCACTACCGGGCCGGAATCGAGGACCTGGAGTCGGTGGAGAGCACCTCGCCCTCGGAGCAGCAGGGTTGTAAGGGCAAAGGGGAAGCTTTGGAGGAGGAGGATGAGGACGATGAGGCCCTCATGGGGACAGAGGTGTACAACAGTGACACGTGCAGCCCTGTGGAGGTGCCGCTCCTGGACGACATCACAGAGGAGCAGATCTGTGTGGAAGCGCTGCTGAATTAGGATTAGAGAAGGAAGGAGGAGTTTAGGGCTGGGCTTGGGGCTCACAGCAAAGTCAGTTCCATGGTCTGGGGGGTTTTAGTGCTCGATTTTGAATATCAGTAAAATGGGATTCAGTGTTTGGCATTAGTTGTTAATTTAGCTGTATACTAGGTGACATGATTGCATCTTTTCATAAAGAAAAATGAGATGATGCAGAAAATACCCCCCCCTCCCCCCCACCATGTATTATGCAACAGGAAGAAACAGAATTTCATAGCCTTATCTGTTTGAAAGGGATGTAAATTTGGAGACGGTAATCTGCCTCCTATAGCATTGTGTCAAACCATCAGAGCAATAGTAAGTGCTATGATAATAAAAACAGAAACTTTTAATATTTAAATATTTTCCTTATATTAACAAAATCTTTCTTTGCAAAGTTCCATGAATACCAGGTTCTTTTTCCTACTGTTGCGTTTGTACTGATGTTCAATTATCAGTAAAGAGGCTGTAGTGTAGACGGAAGTTCAATGGAACCTATCACATATTTAATGAATACAAGGGAACATGTATGAACATGTATTCATGATATGAATATGAGTGTTACAAAACAACAGTTAATTTAGAGCACTGTCCTATTTTCCATTCAATATGCTTATATTCCTGTAGCCCAACAATAAAAATGCAAAATGTGTGTAAAAGGTCTTTGGGGAAGGAATCATATCACCGTGATATTTTGTTTGTTTGCTGTGAGTAACAAGCCCACTGCAAGTTGACAGCATCCATGACATCATGATCTGAATCTAGTGTAATGCCTAATTTATACTACACTGTCAGTGTCTTACCTCTTGCTGACAAGAACAGTTCTGATCTTTCCTTGTCGGCAAGCAATGCACTTGATGTGTGATGTTGTATAAATTGAGCTTAAATAACGCAGAGAAAAGGTATTCAGATGTCCATAACATTGGGTCAACATATTGTTCACAAAGTCGTACATATCTTTTGCTTTGAGCACTTTTTAACGTGATGTATCTCATTTTAAATCAGTCACAACTCTACTCTTTACAAAGCTTTTTTTAGATTTTCAGCAAACTGCAAGGCAAACTTATGATGGAATAGCAATGGAATGGGTGACCATTTTTTTTGAGAAAAAAGAATCTTAATAAATGTATTAAATCACTTTTGATTTAGTTAATTTGTATGTGTTAGGCCAAAACATTTTGACTATGTATTGTATAACCAGCCTGAGGTGATGTAGTTTATCTGTTAAAATATTTGTCAGACTTTGCTTGTTTTGTCTTTTTGTTTTTCTTTGTCTGTTTTGTTCTTGCCAAATTATTTTTGTTGTTTGTACCACACCTCACTCAAACCTCTTTAAAACCCTTAAGATGCTAAGATGTTCTCTCTTCATGTTAGTTTAAGCATGAGTCGCTGTGTAAATGTATGAATTGAGTTGGGGCGTAAGCTGGAATGATTTCTATTATCCATTTCTGAAGAAATGTAATTTTAGCTTACATATTAACAGAAAAACTGCTCCATATCTTTAAATCTGATTTACTCATTTTTGTGTGGCGTGCAAGAAGGATTAACCATAGTGCTTCAAGCAGGTAGGATGTGATTGTGTGACATTTCATTTCATCTCAAGGGTTGCTCTCATGTTTGAATGTATGTGCTTTGTTTTATATATATACAGTATATACACATACAGTAGGTCAACACCTCACCACATCTCTACAGAAATGTAAGCATTCATGTAGCCTGTTACAATGATGCTATCATAATCGGCCACAGCTTCAAAACTCTTCCCGTCGATCCCTCTTTTACCACTGCAGTTTGCCACTGGAATACATGCCGTGAAAAGGGATGTTGTCTATATTAGCTTATGTGCTTTAATGTAGCTACGGTAACAACAATCAGCTGAGTCATGGCCCAGGAACAAGCCAATGAAATGAATCTGCTAGATGGCTTAGGGGCCTCAGAGGTGACAACAGCGAAGGCACATTTTGTGTTCCTTTCTGTGCAATAGATGTGACGCACTTGTAGATATTGGCTTTACTGGCTGCTAAATTTGTCAATCTCTTCAGTGGTTGTATAATTAAGATTTTCTTTTTTTTTGGTGCAATATCTTTTGTAGGAAATGAATCTGATAATCTAAAATGGATCGCTCTGTAATTGTTCCTCCTGTTTATTTTTTTGTTTCTTCTGCCGTGTCGAGTCTCTGCTCTCTGTTATAGTCATAAGAGGAGTGAGTTTACTAATACCAGTTGGTTTGTCTTTTCTGTTTTATTATAATATTTTTTTAATCTTTAAAATGCTTCTTTTACTGCTGCTTCTGTTACTATGTGCTCTTCCTCCAAATTCATAATCACATGCTTCTGTCCTGTGTCTTTCTCCAGCCATGTTTTATACTGCACTAACAGTGACTGGACACCATGGCCATCAGCAGGCCAAGCTGCTGTTTGATTATTTTGTGTTGGTGTGAGGGATATTGTATACTGTTCTAACGATGGCTCATGTGATGAAATGATAATTGTACATAGCCTAAATAAACAAGCTCACTTCAAGGTCCCACTTTGCTGTTTTGTTTCCCCCATACCTTTCTCTATCATAATGTGGGTTAAAATAAGGGTACCGTCCTGCGCACCACAGCAGAGTGTAAGGCCCAAACCACACCAATGCAACTAGTTTGCAATTGTAACAATTTTAAGAGCATGTCACACCAATGCAACTGCCATTGGGGATGATGGTTGCATGGCGAATCATTGGTGTGGTTTGGCTAAGGGTTCGAATCCACAGTGCATCCAGCTTGGACGAGTGTCTGTACGAACACACACAGCTGTGTTCAGGGGAGGAAAGTTGGGCGAGGAGGGTCAACGATGTCTATCCATTTACTCCTATGGGCTGGGGTGGCAGCGGTTAACGGGGAATAGTGAACGGGAGGGGTAGGATAGAGGTGTTATGTCCTCCCAGTGGGGGCTCCTCACTGGCAGGTGAGCCAGTAGGGTACAATAGCAGGAATTATTTGGCATAAGGAACTAAATGAGGAAAATAAATGAGGTAAAAATAATGGGCTACTCTTTAAAAGCACAACAACCGTATACTCGATCCCAGATAAAAAATAAATTCATTTTGGCAGTCTTATGCTGTTTTTCAACGGATATGTTGGGAGACTGTATTTTCTTTTTTGTACAGTACACCTCCCTGTTTGTGTAAGCTGCAGGATGCACCTTTGACATACTGTTCTGGACAGATTTCCTTCTGGTAAATGGTAACATTGATGTAGGAAAGACATCTCTCTAGCATTCTGGTGGAGTGCATTGTGTGAGCATCTGTGAAGTAATTGGAGCCCAGTGGTAAGATGGACATAGTGATTATAGAGTCTGCTCCTACATGTGGGATTTCGTGACACATTTAGCCTGATTTATACTTGGTTGGTACACTGGTGTCGCGCAACCAAGTTACCCCAAATCAGGCATTTCCCTGTCAAAGGCCATTCCTTTTCTTACGTGAACTATTTTATTACTACCTACCACATTGAAAATGAAAGATGGAGTGCCATGATTTTTGTATTTTTTTAGGTTTGAGGTGACTACTTCATTAGACCCTTGGCGTGGTTGTTATGTGCAATAAATAACAATGTGCGTTATATTTAGGGTTTCTTCCTGGGGGCTGAAACCTTGACAGTCAAACGTGCCAATGAAAAAAAACAGTGATAGTGACATCACAATATCTTCCCCTCCCCTTTATCATAAAACCACAGGGTTCAGCTTAGGTTCAGGTGGATCACCAACCACCAGGCGAACCAGGCATACTTTATGAACTGGTGGGCGTGTCCACATAAAAACGTCATTTTAACAAATACTGTACAAAAAATCTTCCTCCTTATATAATAATACCTGATGATCATGTTTTAGGGTGGGAAAGAAATCACAGCACTCCATATTTAAAGCATGAGACCTGTGGGGACCCCCCCCCCCCATGGTCTGTATGCTGTGCATACTGCATACAGTAGGCCTACTGCCAACCACAACTGTCGGGGGAGGGCGTAGGCAAGCACAAATCATTCAATACACATGGAGTTGCCAGGCACTAGGCCAGTTGCCAGGTGCTTCACCTGTCAGTGGGTGAGGGGTTCACCCTTACAGTAACAGGCCCCCTGACCAACCATCTCTGTCTCAACAGAGGTGGGCAGGAACTTTACCCCTGCACCACCGAACGCTCTAGATATAATTGTTCTGTAAAAGAAACCTTAATTTGAAAAACTACAAAAGATATAAAATCTATACTACATTAATCCCCCTTCATCCTACTAAGAAAATACAGATGTTCCATGGCAATGGTTTTTGAGCATTGTGATCACAAAACAATGACAGTCAAGGATTTCATGCCATCGAAAATCACATTCTGACATCTTCCCCGGTGCTTTTTCAAAGTATACATTTAATTGAGGACATGGCATCCCCTCTTAGTATTAACATATATTACACAATCAGCACACCTCACATAAAACCACCAGGTCACCAACCCAGAATATAAAACATCAGCTTTTGTACCAGTTTGTACATTTCTGATAATCTATACACACAAACCAATGACATATGTCGGAAGGCACACACCAACATGGACACATACTGTACACACGTTTGTCCATGTCTGCCATATTTTTCAGATATACAAAACAAGAGCAAAAATATATTATTCTCCACAATATATCATCCATAACTTAATAACTTGCAAAATAAAATGATCTTAAAATTGGACAAAATTAGCTGAAAGATTTTCAGATATTCAGAGGTGAATTTTGAATAGTAAACCCCCATTTGCGAGAAACATGTACCAACTAAAGCTACACAGTTAATGACCTCAAAGCAACGAAGCTGTGGTTAAGCTACAATTTTATGGATAAACAAATTGCTTTTGTTTGAATTAATTCATTATGGAAATTGTAGACTAGATGTAATCTTAATCTAATATAGGCCTATATAGAGATGGACTATTACTCGGGTTCAGTTGTTTCTGAGAAGATACCAAAATGCTCATAATGACACTGAACATAATACATTTTAAAATGAGCTTCCCTTTAACATGGCATGATGTTTGCTTATGCAACAAATTCATAACATGAAATTGGTCAAATACAGAATAAAAAAATATTTCTATGATGACGAGCAAAATGGCCATTATGTGAATAATGGTCAATTGACATTTCAAATAATGAAAATCCTGTCTCATTCAATACCCTCTTTAGGTTTAGGATGAGGATGACACATGGTGTACAGTTAGTAAATTGGAGAATCTGTATCTACCTTTTCTGGGTAGACTGGGTTCAGCATGTTTATCCCCAAGTACAAAATATAATGATGCAAAACATTTTTAAGGTGCAATGAAAAAAACAATTCTGTGAATAGGACTACTGCATGAAAAGGAGGATTTATCTCATTTGACATATTTTAGCTTGACAATTTTGCTGTGCTTGTTTTGCCTCTGATGAAGACACAAGTTGCGCTGAAACATACTGTATGTATAGTGTTTGATAACAACCCATTAAAACATGGAAAGCATCCGTGTCCTTTTAGATTTTTTTGTGTCGGCTACTCAAACATAGCAGATATACAAGCTCACAGCGCATCATTTGGTGCCGTGCTGCGAGCCTGTACATCTGCAATTTCTTTGAACATTTTTGAAAAAAACTACTGATTTAGAAGACATTTGTAGAATCTGCCCCAGGTCTTAATGGGTTTAATGTCCGGGTGCTCGGTGCCTTTCAGTGCCGGGTTCGTGGTTACCCGGAGTGTCTGTGAAGTGCTGTGCTCTGCATGCTTGCCTGTAACACTGGTGTTTAAGGCAGAGAACAGAGCATGATGTACTAACAAGTCAATATGTCTAAATGACTGCAGGTTAAACAGTGAATTGGTGGTGGGGTCATATGTCAGGAAAGGGGGTGATGGTGACCGTATCTGTAACAGCCAACATGTCAATAACCAATCACGTGAGCAATGATCAAGTGGTCGAGTACAGGTTTGTGGATCTGTATATATTACTGGCCGGAGGGCTATCTCTCTCTTGCCCTGTCATTACAACAGTGTTTATAATATCCCTGGGTTTCACTAACCCTGATCAATGACTGACGTCACCATACTGCGTCTGGCCTCAGAAACATTGTATGAGATATCAAAGAGTATCTTTAAATGTGTTATTAAATCATACAGTATGAGTTGAAACAGTGAACAGTTTGTTGGAGACATAGTGTAGCAGCTAAGAATGGCATTTTCCAACTTAAAGGGTCCAATTAATATAAAAATAAAAAACATTAACAGATTCTTCAACACACTTCAACAAGACCTTGCTTTCTCTTGACTTGGTCACTAAATACTGAAAGCTTGCTATATCGTTTGGCAATGTGGAATTAATGGTTGATCAAAATACCATTGATAATCGATCCAGGATTCATTCGCAATTTAGCTCTATAGTTCAGAAAAGAAACATTGCAAACCCAGTAAAACCCATTTCAAATGTTTAAATCCATCTGGGTAAAAAAAAAAAAGTCTATGTTGGACTCATAAAAATACAATAGTTAGTTGAGCCAGACCAAACAAGAAAGGGAGAGCACAGGACAGAGAGGAAAAAAGTACAAGAGTAATTTAGTCATGAGGAATCAATCCTAGAAAAGATCCCCAAATAAATGCTACGTTGAGCAATTATTCTCGCTTGAAATTACATGATCCACGCAAAATGAACCAACATCGGCCACACATTTCCTTATTTCCCATGTGACAAAATAAAACATATCATGATGATACCGTACATATGCACATAATATATTTCTCAAAATATAAGATACCAGATTTCTTTTTGACTGGGGGGCAAATAGTAAAGGTCACAGCATGCATGGCCTGTCGTGTCGCTGTCCATCAGCAGTGGTGCTGAACCATTCACCAATCCAATCCTGGCCTTGGTTTGTCACAACTAGTCTCTCAAGCCAGACAACTATTCCACAATCTTCGACAAAGAAGGCATTTGAAAATGGTGTTTAGGCAACCGTCTTAACTTCGTACTAGTTACTGCTACAGTAGGGAGTAGGGAGTTAATTTCGTCGTCTAAAACTATGACGAAATATGTTCGCAGACTACCTTTTTTCACTGACAAAAACTAAATGAAAACTGAATAAAGCTATGACGACTAAAACTAAGACTTAAAGGGACAATTCACCCCTTTTGCAACCAGATCTAATTTTAATGATGTTTGGGAGACAAGAAACACTTTCCTGGGGTTTTTTATGTGGGTAATGTGTGTTTTTAGATATTTTAGTATTTCAAAGTGTCCATGATGTCATGGACACTGGGCTCACTTCCTTCCTGGCTACAATTTCCATAACGCTTTGGTGCACTGCTCTTCCTTGGATATCTTACTGAGACAACATGTAGTCCAATAATTGAGCCCAGTGTCCATGACATCATGGACACTTTGAAATACTAAAATATCTAAAAACGCATATTACCCACATAAAAACCCTAGGAAAGTGTTTCTTGTCTCCCAAAGATCATTAAAATAAGATCTGGTTGCAGAAGGGGTGAAGTGTCCCTTTAATATATTGACAATTTCATCAACAAATAAAAACTAGACTAAAATGTTAAGGAGGGGAGAAGAGATCCAGTAGAACTAAATGACAAGTCATTTTATGCTTGATTGCATGCTGAAAATAGCAAATCTACAAGCTTGCAGCGCAATGAGCTGATCTGCTATTTTCAGCATGCAACCAAGTCTAAAAGCAGCCATTACGATGCCATCAGGGCCTGCCAAAATACATTTTAGTCGACTAAATCAACTTTAGATTTAGTCGTCTAAAACTAGACCAACACAAAAACAATTCAGTTGATTCAGAAAAATGTGACTAAAACTGAATGAAAATATATTCAAAATACTATGACTAAAACTAAAAGAAAATCTGTCAAAATCAACACTAGAGCTTATACACATAGACTAAGGCTATTATTTTGTTAGGGTGCAGCATTAAGATGTGAAGGATGTCTGTTGAGCATCACCAACAATGGAGAAATGATTCTGGCCAGAGAATCGGTTCAGAGAGTAGGTCCTATATTTTAATTTCTCGTGCAGGGAGGTTACACATGTATGTGTGGGGGTTCTGATCCACTCACACTCACAAAAGATAAGTGTGGGACAACATTTGTCCTTGCTGAGCGCAACCAAACTGTCGATTACCGCCCTGAATCTGGTATACTGACCATGCACGTGCACGTGCACGTGCGCTCCCATCCTGTACGCCATTCATCTAGGAGCGTGCACAATGCTTTGGAACAATGTTAATGATAACGGGGCTTACAGAACCGGACACGGTGGATGAAGTGCTATTGTATCAGATCCCTGCTGGTGCTGCAATGGGGATACGTGTAACTAAAGGCAGGTGTGTGACTGTGTGTGTGGGGGCGGGGGGGGGGGGAGAGAGAAGGAAAGTGAGAGGTTCGGCAAGTAGGAACATACTTTACTGATAATCAATCCCATTTGGAACGATTTGTCTATTTAGCTCAGTCCAATCCAGACATTTGTGCTGCTGACATAAATGTTTCGGGTCGGATTCGGATGGTTGATTAATGTTAGTTATTTTTAAAAAAATCTGAAACGCGCATCATTACTGTCTGGATAACATACTGTAAAGCTCTGTAAAAAGAGAACCACAGTATGAACTAAGACCATCTGTCATCTGTCTTCTGTCTCCGGCTACCGAACCTGTCACAATGACTCTTTTCAAAACTGCGTCTTGACAAATTCAGAAAAATAAATATAGCATTATCCAGACTTAAAAGTGAGGCTTTGAGCTCGGAACAGGCAGGAATTGGTGTATGTAGTAAGAAGTCATACATACTGCATCTTAATGCTAAAGGACATGTTTGTCTTTAAGGGGTGGTGGTAACAAATGGTGGAATTAGTTTTTGTGAAAGGGTTTGGGGTTCAAAGCCCTGGCATCGACTAAACATGCGTCCTCTTTCTCAGCAATTCCCTGCTTCTCACTTATGAAGTTTAAAAACGTTCCAATGATGGAAAAGAGCATACAGTAATAGCGGCTCTTTCTATTCTATTTCCCTATTTATTTTAGGAACAGAGAACACGGATGTGTTTTGGCTCAAAGCAGAAAGTCTTATTGGTGAAATAGAATGATAGAACTCATTTTTCTATGGGACGACAGTCAACTACTGAATCACTACTCTTGAGTCCAGCACCTGATCCTGTGCTCATGGTGAGGTGCGCCATACGTATATATTCCACAATAGAATTAAGACATGTTCAAAACCAATGGATAAAGAACACTTATATCAAGTTATATCAACTTCAGCTGAACACCTTCTTTTCACTATCAAATAAAACCCTGCTTTTGACACATTTATGTCTTTTTTTACCCCAATTGAATAAGGCTGTCGGCTAAAAAAAGAGCTTGCAACGACAGGGCACGGAGAAGAACAACTTTGGTTTACTCCAGTACGATCGCTAACAGGACACGTTAACAGTAAAGACCGAACGTAGGACATTCACATGGAAACGGCTTGGGTCTTATGCTTTTTTTTTCTTTCTTTCTTTCTGTTTTTTTTTTAAATACAACAAAATAGATCATCTGGAGGCTTGACCTGCATGGCGTGGTGTCACATTATTCATAGTCATCGTACTCTGGCTCCATGTCATCGTCGCCCTGGTAGTGCATCCCCTGTGTAGAGTAGGACCGTGTTTTCATTGAACAGTTGGAGTCCATCAAGATGGCCTGAGGAGAAAAGAGTACGTCGTGACGTTTTCACCAAAACAATGCATTATGCAGACTAGTTAAGCATTATAATATTTCCTATGATGGGTTCAGATAAAATAATTTTCTTGAAATGAATGAATCAACATTTTGTGCTTGATTCAGGGTAACTATCAACACCCCTGCTTGCATGCATTGTGACTGTGAGTCTAGTCTATTGTCCTTGTGACTGATGAAACATATGAATGCGTATGGCGTCGCAGTCCCTCCCCCTACCATGGACCAGGAAATGAATCCCAATGCATTTTTCCCATAGACATTTCAGAAAGTATTTATTTAAAGACGGTTATGCCACGGACAAAGCCAACTCGAGTCGTGACAACTCATGACAACACAAACAATATTTTGGACCAAACAAATAATTACAAAGAAGAAAAACAACAAAAAAAGTGTTGTAACCTGCCGTTTTTTTCTTCTTTCTAATTATTTTTTCGGCCCCAAAAATTGTGTTTGTTGTCATGATTTGTCACGACTCGAGCTGGCTTTGTCCGCGGCGTAAACGTCTTTAAATAAATACTTTCTGAAATGTCTATGAGGAAAATGAACGGAGAATCATTTCCTGGTCCATGGTAAGGGGCGGGACTGCGACGCTCTATACTGTAACACATTTGTCAAACAATGAATTATCTGTACATGTATGTTTATCTGTCTCTTCATATACATGTTTGGACACACTATACGGAAATTAAAATAGTAGCTATGTAAGATACTGTGAGGTGTATGGATTAAAACCTGAGTATATATACAGCAAGAGTAGAGTAAATAGATATACTGTACAGTAGAGAGGTGATGAGGACAGGAGACGTAAATGGAGGGATGATGGGTGTTGATGACAGGTGTCAACACAGGCTGATGACAAGCAAATGGATAAAGAGGCAGGCAAATTAAGCTGGGGGATGGGTGTACACATCACACAGGGGCCAGCTGGGGGATGGGTGTACACATCACACAGGGGCCAGGGTGGGGTTTGCATGCAACTGAGTGATACAAAATGTCATCTGTTTAATTATTTGAAAGCGTGTGTGTGTGTGTGTGTGTGTGTGTGTGTGTGTGTGTGTGTGTGCGTGCGTGTGTGCGTGTGCGTGTGCGTGTGCGTGTGCGTGTGCGTGTGTGTGTGTGTGTGTGTGTGTGCTGTGTGTGCTGTGCATGCGTGCATTTTATTTCTAGTGTTTTCTGAGATGTGTGCATCAGATCTCACTATTTTCTCTTCTCGTGCCGCTGGGTTCCTGAGGAAGATACAGAGAGGAGCGAACAGAATGTCTATTATTCCAATGATGGTCATCAGCGACGGGAAGCCGGACTTCTCAGCTATGGAGCCTCCGATAGACGGACCTGGAGTTGTGTAGAATGCAAATAACGCAAAGTTTGATTGATTGATTGAAGTATTTATTGACAGTTTGCAGAATTACAGTACATTTCAAGCACAACTCAATACAAAAACTGTCAACTGTGATTGGACGACCAATAAAGCACTACGCTTTATTTACTAAGTAAGATTAATGATGAACAAGTGAATGTCAGAGACTCCATTATGTGTGTTCCAAATCCCAATAGTTTAAACTGATCACTGATAACTGTTTACTGAGTTACCGTATGACTTTATGTATGTATGTATTCATATTTACGTTTGACATTATCCAGCATTTCAGTTTTTAAAAGATGTGAACAGATAGCACTGTAATGCTGACTTTAAACAATTTTGGGCGGGAACCCCTTTTGGTGTTAGCATTATGTTATGCTTTAGCTATTGAAAAATAGCAGATCTACAAGCTCGTAGCGCGCCACCGAGTGGCGCGCTACGAGCTTGTAGGTCTGCTATTTTTGAAAAATCGAAGAACGACTGACATAGAAACATTTTTCAGAAAACTGTCAGGATGTAGAAGACATTTTTAGAATCTGATCTCAGGTCAAAATGGGTTAAACAATTCTTACCTAAAGCAAAGCCCATGCAGAAAGCCACATCAGCGATGGCGTATACACTTCCATAAACAGACACGTGACGCAGGTCCACCAAATACCCCATTATAGGCATCATAGAGGAGTCCACCATGCCTGTTGCAGGGCACAAAACATATTGACACAATCTGATAGCAAAGACATAATGTCCATTCACAACATAAGAGTGTATTTGATTTGTAATTGTTATCTCAATTGTATCTGATGCCTTTCAGTATGTGGACTTACCAATGGCAAAACCAACACCAAAGTTGGGAACAATCAGACCATAGATGTTGCTGGCAAAGGGTACCTGGACCAGTGAATGGAATATGGAAATACAAACAACATAGAAATAATTAGAAATCCAGTCTTTGTAGTTCTTCTTAATCTCTGAATATGGCCTCATTAAAATACAATATAGGAAAATAAACATACAGTAAGCATGCATGAAATGATATATGGAGGAATAGCTGGTTGTGGTTGCTTAAATAAATAAAGATAAAGATAAAATCCATTGTCAAATCTGGTTGCCTTTCCACTGACAGGTGAGTCAAAGATCTGAAACGAACAGAATGGATTTCTGCTGCTATCAATTCAGCAGGGCAAAACATAGAGAGATTCTGGTTTGGATCAATTCAGCAGGGCAAAACATAGAGAGATTCTGGTTTGGATCATTTGGAATTCAGTAAACTGAGGTCAATTCTTCAAGACGAAATTCTGGTTTGTAATACAGTATGGTCTTTCAGCGTTAACATTAAGAAGCTATAATTGAATTAATACAAATTTCATTTGAACTCAAATCAGACATTGTAAAAAACAAATCTACAGTATAAGGTTCTAGCTTGAATGAAGGTCTACATCTTAAAGTTTAAGTATGCAATGTGTATTAGTTTAAGACTTAAACACATACAAATTGCATACTGTGTATGATATATGATTGACAAATAAACAAAGCCATGTTGGACAGCATATAGTGACTTTAACGAAGACTTGCATGCCGAAACATGTCTGTTTGGTAAACTGCTGTTGCAGATCATAAACATTATTAAAAATCACACCCGTGTGAAGTGAGCCTTTCCCGTGAAGTCTTAATCATACTCACACAGATTATGCTCAGCCCTACCAACAGCATCCCAATCAGAGCACACAGCCATCTGAGAGAGAGAGGAGAACGAGAGAGAGATGGGAGAGAGAGAGAGGATGGCTGGCTTATTAATAGGATCTAATTAATCTAATTAATTTTAACAATCAACATTATATACTTCACACCTCAAAAGAGAAAGTCAATTAATTCTGTGAACTCTGTATTGCCGGGGGCTAGTTTGGGAAATTTGATAATATTCTTTCAGGAATTGTATTCCTGAAAGAAACAATAAGAGACCAAGGGATGATTTTGTTGTTGCTTTTAGTGAATCAAACCATAAAATAACAAAACAAAACAACAATCTCCATGTTAGATATAAACAAAGCCAAAGAGAAAACAAACAATGTGAATGCTCATGATACCCACTGTGTCATTGAGAATTCAATAAGGCATGTAAGACAACAACAAAAAGAAAAAGTCTAAACTCATTTAGAGCTCTTTAGAAGCAGCAGAACCAGATAGCAAGGCCAGAGAGAGAGAGAGAGAGAGAGAGAGAGAGAGAGAGAGAGAGAGAGAGACAAAGACAGAGAGAGAGAGAGAGAGAGAGAGAGAGAGACACAGAGAGCCAGAGAAGATAGAGGAGATAAGGAGATTGGTTCAAGAAAAAAAAAAGAGTAATATCCCTCCATACCTCCCCATCTTGTGTGCCAATGAGCCAAAGATGTACGTTCCAATAAGGTAGGAGATGGATGCAGGCAAGAAGGCAACGCCTGGGAGACAAACACAGTGAGACAGGGAGACAGCGGGACTGCACTGAAGCTGTGTGTGTGTGTGTGTGTGTGTGTGTGTGTGTGTGTGTGTGTGTGTGTGTGTGTGTGTGTGTGTGTGTGTGTGTGTGTAATGTGTATGTGTGTGTGTGTGTGTGTGTGTGTGTGTGCTGTGTGTACGCATGTGTGTGCGTGCCTGTGTAATTGTATTGTGAGGGCTATAGTAGAATTAGAGAATTTGACATTTTTCTCGTCCTCACAAGAGAAATGCTTGTTATTAAGAAAATATTGGAGGATTGCCAGTGTTGTACACCAAAACACAACAAAAAATGTATTCCATAAGTTCGCGCTGGCTGCGTCTGCTCAGCTGCAGGGCTGGAGCACTGTCGGAAAACAAGGAAGTGAGTTGATCAAATAGAATAAATTTTCGGGTACTACTACTACTGCTTTGTCTATTTCTCGCTCAAATGTTTTCAAAAAACATTTTTGAGAGCAATGTTTAGCTGTAAATGACACTGTGAGTGTGTTTACATGGTTGTCATGTTGGAAACAGCAGTAAATCAAGCGGGCGCAGCCACGCAGCTGGTGCTCAGAGGGTTTGATTAGGCAGCGGTCTGTTATAGAGCGGATCGGTCATTATCAAGAGATAACTCACCACTGAATTCAACGATTGACCAATCAGAATCAAGCATTCAACCAAGCCATGTAATAAATAAGGCTATTCTCTGTGCGCAATACTGGCGTGCAAAAAATGGCAAAACAAATGGGTAAAAATGGCATTTAAATTAGGATGACAAATGGCCATCAGAAACTTCTCACAACTATAGTATAGTATAGTATAGTATAGTATAGTATAGTATAGTATAGTATAGTATAGTATAGTATAGTATAGTATAGTATAGTATAGTATAGTATACAAACGTGTGTGTGTGTGTGTGTGTGTGTGTGTGTGTGTGTGTGTGTGTGTGTGTGTGTGTGTGTGCGTGTGTGCGTGTGTGTGTGTGTGTGTGTGTGTGTGTGTGTGTGTGTGTGGTGAGGAGGTGTCTAGATAAGCAGGCGCACTATCAGTCCTTCATCACAGCTGTGCTGTGTTTCTTCTCTGATGGTCTGAAATGAAGATCTGTGTTTCCCACCTGCCGGCGTATGACACCCTAATATCCTGTCCCGTACGTCCCCCAGCCTATCCCCTTATCTGATGGAAACCTTATAGACAATGTGCTGGATAAAGGAACTAATAATGCTATAGAAGAGAAAGGGAATTGGTGGGGCTGCTTGTGTAACACGTTCAATGGGCCGGAGACAAGCTGTGGGGCTTCTTGCCTTTCTTTAAATTACCTCATTCACTAAACACACAGAATCCTCGATAGCAATCATCAGAAAACGCCATTTGATTTATTTTATTTTTTTCCAACCGACACCAGTAAAAGATTATTTGTTTCTTACTATCCTAACCATTCAAAACATGACACATGTGATTGGGTTGTTGGGTGCATTGGGTGTGTAATCCATGCTTGCTCCCGTAATTTGAACGTGTTGAAACCATACGAACACTAGCGTCCTTATTCTGTGGCAAATATTTGATGAACATTGCCGATCTACAGTTGGAGGCCATCGATATTGTCCTTTTCTTTTTGCTGAGGTTTGCGTGATCTGCGCAAAAGGACAGTTAACCCATTTTGGGCGGGAACCCCTTTTTGAACCCCCTTTTAGCTAAATTAAGTTATAATTTAGCTATTGAAAAATAGCAGATCTACAAGCTCATAGCGCGCCACCGAGTGGCGCGCTACGAGCTTGTAGGTCTGCTATTTTTGAAAAATCGTGAAAATATTTATTTCAGAAAACTGGAGGATTTAGAAGGATTTTTTAAAATTTTGAGGTCAGGCCTAAATGGGTCAAATGATAAGGGACAATATCGGTGGCACCCAACTGTACAAGCTCATGTGTCCTAAGCTTGTAGATCTCCTTTTTTCCGGTGAAGATACCGTTATAGTGTAGAGTGAAACAGCCTAGTATGGAGCCATGAGGGGCTCCGCTCAACTAAGTATATACAGTAGGGTTTCATTAAATGGTTAAAGGATACTTTTATATGTGTGTATGTTTCAGCATGTTTGCATAAATACCCAGCTGCCACTTCCTGGCGCACATGGTCTCCATCATCCAGATGGGTAAGGTGGGCTCCATCATGGCAATGGCCATGTTTCCAAAACAAATTGCACCTGGTGAAGAGAAAGAGGACATGTCGTCGCTTGCTTAATTATATTCTCTGTTCTGGTACTTTTTGTGCTGTACAAACTGCCACGCCCCTCCCATTCTCTTCCTCTCAGTGCCATCCATGTATGTATGCACACACGCACGCACGCACGCACGCACGCACGCACGCACGCACGCACGCACGCACGCACGCACGCACGCACGCACGCACGCACGCACGCACACACACACACACACACACACACACACACACACACACACACACACACACACACACACACACACACACACACACACACACACACAGACAGAGAGCCCATTCTGATGCAGAAATTACCATTTTTCTTAATATGAAGTGCTCCTTTCCCAACATGAAATAATAGATAATATTGCTCTTAAACCAACAAATCAATCGTAGGCTTATTTGTCCTCCACCTTCTTGGCTCACTGAACAAAACACCCACAATGACATGGATTCGAGTCAATATGAGTCAATGTGGCTTTAGATTCAGTTTCATTAGTTTCTTACCAGCTGCAATTAGAATATATGGATCCTTCATAAGTGTTAACAGTGGTGTCCCCTTCTGGCTCTGTATAGAGAAACACATACAATACATTTAAATACATTTGAATTTGATCAAAAAGATAATTCTAGATTCTATTTCATTAAATATACTTCACAGAGCGGAGTCCCAAGCACCCTTTGTTCCCTCTATCTAATCTCGTATAGGCGTAGAGATAAATAACCATGTTAGGCCCTAGAAGGAAACGAAATTAGGCCTGGATGACAGAGGAGACATGGAAGAAAATAGAGGAGAGAAAAGAACTGACAACTAAGTCAGAAAGAATGAAGGCCAAGCTGCAAAAGGTAAAGAAGGGGGCCAGAGCAGATAGGAAAGCATATATAGAAAATATTGCACAGGTAGCAGAAAAAACAGCCTCAAAACAGGATATGGGCACACTCTATAAGCTTACAAAGACATTGACCAATGGATTCCAGTCAACCGACACCCCAACCTGAGATCCAAACGGAGAAGTGCTGACAAAAGAAGAGGAAAAGCTACGGTGCTGGAAAGAACACTTTCAGAGGGTAGTTAATGGAAATGACCCACAAACGGAGGCAATTAACATCACACCAGCGGTAGAAATGTTGGACATAGAAACCGGGCCACCAAATGTCGAGGAGGTACGGAGCATAGATCAGGTCCATTTGGAAATGCTGAAAGTAGAGGAACACCTAACAGCAACCGTCCTTACTGAAGTTCTTGGAGACATCAGGGAGTAGGAACATCTTGGAGAAGAAACACCACTCTGCTGGAAAACGGGTCTCATCGTTAAAATACTAAAGAAGGGAGATCTGTCCAATTGCAACAACTGGAGGGGAATTATGTTGTTAAATAGATTGAGAGTTGATCACCGTCTTCGAAAAGAACAGGCAGGGTTTTGAAAAGGAAGATCGTGTACGGACGGACAGTGTGGAAGACAATGGAGCAGAGCAATGAATGGAACACAACCACACTCTATGCCAACTTTATTGACTTTGCTAAAGCTTTCGACAATGTTAATCAACTAGTACTATGGAGAATTCTCAGCCATTATGGGATTCCCGATAAGATAATCTCTATAATTAATAGAGACTTTAGTGGTTCCAGCCTCACAGAGGAATCCATTATTAAAACCGGTGTCGAACAAGGCTGCTTGCTATCCCCATTACTTTTCTCGCTCTGCATAGACTGGCTCATGAAACCAACAAAAGAGAAATAGCATGAACACTCATAGAAACCCTTGAGATATTGACTATGCAGACGACATTTCCTTGTTAGCCCATCGCCACCAGGATATTCAACCGATCTGTTTGGCAAACATTACTAAGTCTTCTGTTTTAAGAAGTAAAGTGATGTTTGCCAAACAGATCGGTCTCAATATCAACAAAGACAAGTCTAAACTGATTAAGTTAAACCCCAAATCTGGCCAACCCCTCATCATTAATAACAATACTGTGGAGGAGGTAGGGAATCATCTACCTGGGTAGTAAGTTAACAACAGACGGAGATTCAGTGGCAGATGTTCAGAGCAGGATCTTTAAGGCAAGGGGAGCCTTTGCCATATTGAAGACCATATGGAGATCATCAAAGATCAGCACAATAACCAAGTTGAGGATTTTCAAGCGCAACGTCCTTGGGGTCCTCCGTGCATGGGGCAGTCATGGAAGGTGACACAGGGCCGGCCATCTGTCACAAGCTGGACGTGTTTCAGACGAGATGCCTTAGACGAATACTAAGGATATTCTGGCCCATGACAGTCTCCAATGAAGAGCTTTATAGGAGCACAGGCCTGACCGCACTGTCGAGTGTCATCAAGCTCAAAGATGAATGTGGATTGGTGGATGTGTGCAGAATGGACCCAAGTGCCATCCCAAGGGTAGCCATGAGACGGACACCACCAGGGAAGAGAAAAAGAGGCCGACCCAAAGAGACATGGAGAAGATCTGTGGAGAAGGAAATTAAAGAACTCTGATGGACCCCATGGGGCCACCAGGTGCAGCGTTGGGAGGTAGACAGACAGAATTGGCGTTCATTGGTGAAGACCTTACGTGCTATCCAGCACAGGTCACAGTTTGTGACGCAGCCACGGCAGGCGCACTGCAAGCCTCTCCCGGAAACACAGACAGGAATCCTACCCTACCCCTAACCTCACACATATTTTTATACGGTTAATGTGGTTAATAGTCTTGGTTGTTACTGTAATATGTTTGCTTCTGTATCTGCCTTAAAGGAGCACATACAGTAAGCATTCTCTATTCTGTTCTGAAGGATGCCCTCCTTAATGAACTTCTACAGGATCAGTTGATCTGTCTAGCGAGCTCACAAAGCTGACACATGATACACTATGCTTTATTTATACTAAACAATCTTCACACCGGTTATCTGCTTCCTTCAACACAATTGTTACATCAGATTAGGATCAGTATTCAATAACAAACTGTAACTGTAACAATTCTCCAGAAAATGAACACAGAGTGAAAACATTCCAAGCATTCCAAGTTTTGTGATGCTTAAATTATCATTAATCTGGAACTACAACAACATTGTTAATTAATATCACATGTACCCTTTAATCACATGAACCATACTGCCCCTATTCTGAGCATAATAGGTGATCTAGAAACTTGCCTCTGGCTCCATCTTGGTCGGTTGAAGGACAAAGAGCTGGAGAGCTGTATGGACATAATTATTTAGAATCAGTCTATATTACACAATTCAATGTAGCATATTATATTGTATATGTATGTATGTGTATATGTATCATGTATGTATGTATGTGTATATGTATGTATGTGTGCGTGCGTGCGTGCGTGTGTGTATGTATATATAAATATATATAAACACAAAAATGAAAATACAAAAGATATACCTTCAAAAGAAGGGACCACACATTCCGAGGGACAAGCATTTGTTGTCCCTCGGTGTGTGCGGGTCCCTTGACCCGCATCTCCCACACTGGGGTCTTTATGTAAACGATTGCTGTCATTTCAATTATTAGGTTTTTCCTCAACAGCAATACATGTATGTGCAGTAAAGAATGTAACTCTACCTCCATCGAACACTGCCAGAAATGCCAGAATGAGGAATGGTGCGGTCTTCCCCACAAATTCATACATCACACTACCGAATGGTGGGCCAACTGTGGAGAAATGGGTAGTCAATGATAGAGTTAAATGTACAATAAATTTGCACACGCGCACACGCACATGCACACGCACACACACACGCACACACGCACACACACACACACACACACGCTTTTATTTTGAAAGTTATTCTAGGAACACCAGAAGCACACTACTGTAGTATAGTATCCCCAACTGGGACCAAATGACTATTCAAGCCAGCCCAACGTGAGTTGGAAATGTTTGTTTGTCATGTGTTTGGGATGGAACGGAGCGGATGGACAGATGGGGAAGCGCTACTGTGAAGGATGAGTTTTACATTATAAATAATATCAGGCTACAGACATGAAATCTGGATGGAATAAGAGTTTTAATGGTTGAATGTATTGTTTCAGTTATGTTGCCAACGGAACTGCCACTCAAGTGGTCATGAAGAGTTTAGCGGCCAAAGGAGGAAAAAGGTTAAATGTTAAATTTTAAATGTTTGAAAACTATATTGTTCACTGCTGTCTTTTTGTTGGGGCTTTTATGTGTCATGGTTGATACCTTTTTCACTGTATTACAATGCATTTTGATAAGGCTGTAGCAGTATATCTCCCGATGTGTGTTGTTTGCTGTTTGTATAATGTGTTTATTGTTTATTGATTTATGATTATTGACTCTGTGATGCCTCTTTGTCCCCTCCCTCCTGTTTTGTAGTTTTCATGTTGACTTAATAAAGAGCCTTAAAATCATCAGTTGGACCTATCCATTATTCCAGCCGGGGTCTGCAGCTACACACATTAACTGTAAGTGTACATTTTTAGTATTTCCGTATACCCACCTAGCACTCCCAATGCCAGGCCTCCCAAAGCAACCCCAATGGCATGTCCTCTCTCCTCATCATCTGTGTACACACTGGCCAGCATTCCCATCCCTGCACCAGTCAAAGATGAATACATTATATTAACATACAGAACCTATTCCTATTTAAGTTGTTTTCTGAAAATGACCATATCTTTGGCAACTTTGTTGCATCTCAAGTACAGTTGGAGGCCATCGATATTGTCCTTTTCTTTTTGCTGAGGTTTGCGTGATCTGCGCAAAAGGACAGTTAACCCATTTTGGGCGGGAACCCCTTTTGGTGTTTTAAACATTATGTTATAATTTAGCTATTGAAAAATAGCAGATCTACAAGCTCATAGCGCGCCACCGAGTGGCGCGCTACGAGCTTGTAGGTCTGCTATTTTTGAAAAATCGTGAAAATATTTATTTCAGAAAACTGGAGGATTTAGAAGGATTTTTTTAAATGTTGAGGTCAGGCCTAAATGGGTCAAATGATAAGGGACAATATCGGTGGCACCCAACTGTATACACGGAAAATATTCTTACCAGCCACAGAAGAGCAGGAAGAACCCACACCTTGCATAGATCTGGCCACAAACAGCAGAGCGTAGCTCGATGAGAAGGCGAACACTTGAGGACAGCAAGACATTTTTAAATTCAGACAAAGTGGGAATGTCTGTCAATCATGAAATAACAATTCAGCTTTGCATTTTTTGAGTTTGTGTCAGTGAGGTTAGGTTTGAGGGTAGGCTGTAACTTACTGATGGTTGAGAGGAACATTATACAAAAGCCAGCAAATATAGGGATCTGGTACCCTATTCTGGAAGGACACAGAGACAGATCATTCATAAATTGAGTGCTGTAGGGACATAACCATTTTCATTGAGTAAATTGCATGGTTGGAAGAAAAGCTGCGCACATAAAGGTATATTTAAATATGACATCAAATAGTATTGCCATCTACTTTGAACAAAATCTAACTAGTGCTAGACAGTAATTTGTAATGATTCATTCAATGTATATCATTTGAGTGAATCAGACCCATGGGCAGTATTATGCGTGTCTTAAGTACCAGGTCTTATTACTTAACTTAAGACCTGGAGGCGTGATCAATGCCATTTGGCTATTCTGAGTGGCCAAACAGCATTGACCACGCCTCCAGGTCTTAAGTTAAGTCATAAGACCTGGTACTTAAGACACGCATAATACTGCCCTATAGTCTTTTCTATTTGTGCAAATGTTGTTATTCTTGTGATTCAAGCCCCAGAAACAGCTGCTACCAAGCGACAGAATCTATCAGAGCTCTTCAGTTGTAATTGTGTAGTACAGTGGTTTTCAACCGTTTTCATATCAAGGTCCATTAGTTATTTGGCATTTGAGCCAATTGATGAGATTTAGCCTTGCCGACCCAAAACTAAAGAATATTTTTGTTATAGGTCCATTTGGTTTTACCCGTATGGGTCCATTTGGTTTCATTTTACGCTCTCAAGAGTTAAAGGGTACAATTTATTTTCCAACTCTCCATCATTTCTCTGGGGACCACCTGGAACCTCCTGAAAGACAACTGGTGGTCCCCGGACCACTGGTTGAAAACCACTGTTGTAGTACATTGCCAGGAGTTACAAGAAATGAAAGAGAAATAGTGGAATTCTGCTCTTTGCCTCAATTACAGCACATTTATGTGCCCAGCTGAGACACTAAACAGCACCTTTGAGCTACAGTATGTAACAGTAGTGCTGGAGCGACCTTCCTCTCTCTCTTTCTCCTCAATTTCATCTAAACAAAGGACCTGGGATCTTTACCATTTTTGCTTTGAAATTTGTCACAGGGACTGTCCACATATCTGTGCTTGTTTTCGGTTATAGCATTTATAATGATTGGTAAAGTAAATATATAAGTGAATACATAAATAAACAGTTATTCCTTCTCTGTAACAATTCCTTCTCTGTAACTTTTATTCTCTTTATCAATCTTGCCCTTTAAACATGTCAGGAACATACTGTAACAAAGTCATGGGTGTTGACTGACTTGCCAAATTAAAGTCACAGTGTTTACGTCCATCGACTTATTTTAATAAGAGTATTCCTACTAATAATGTTGAAGGTAATTTGCGAATATTCAACACCTCTTCCCTTCGAAAAGTCAAGCATGCGTGAAACCAAATGAAAGCGTTTACACATGCAAAGACACACACACACACACACACACACACACACACACACACACACACACACACACACACACACACACACACACACACACACACACACACACACACACAGTGAATCACTAAACAGGAATTCAGCTACTGTACATATGATTCAGCTGGATTAGATCTACTGTATATCTGGCCTAACATCAAACAAACATCATTACCATACTAAGCCATTTGATTGGAAGTCTGTTACTGCTCATCCTCTCCAATTTGCCTCCTGTTGCCTCAGATATAAGAACATTCTGTAAATGTTAATCTGTTCTGACCTTTGACTAGGTATTTCAGGAAGATTCGTTGACCAGGAGGTACATGAATCCATAAAACATACGCTCTGGGCTGCCAGTTGAACTCTGACATAATTTGCACTCAAATATTGTGCAAATATGTCACTCAAGTTCAGGATGAATCCTGTTTATCCTCTTTTCCTTATGAACAGTCACAGTTCACCATAAGAATGTGCAAACTGCTTGAATTTCTTGAATACTTAAAGGACCACTTCACCACTTTTCAACCTATCTTCATATAATTGGTCCTCACTAATGTTCATGATAAAATAGCGCCATTTTTGTCTACTCGGTCTGTGCGCTGTGGGCAATTTAGAAACCCGTCCACCAGTGACATCATCGATGGGGAATCCAAGCTAATAGAAACTGCAGGCTTTCTATTCCTGAAAAGTTGCTAATGCGAAAATGCAAGCCATCGTTCCCACGATAATGCAAATCTAAATATTCTTTAAAACAAATCTTGTTAAAAAAAGTCTGCTTAACGATGATGTCACTGGTGGACGGGTTTCTGAATTGCCCACAGCCCTCCTATGAGACACAGACCAAGTAGGAAAGAATTGTGCTTTTTTATCATGAACATTAGTGAGGAGTAGGACCAATTATATGAAGATATAATTGTGGTCCTCCAACCAACAAATAATATCCAGCAAAATACGTGATAAGCTTTACATGGTAAATGATGCATTTATATAGCATGTTAACATAGTTTCCAATTACTGCACTTGTGCACGCACGCACACACGCACGTGCACACGCGCACACACACACACACACACACACACACACACACACACACACACACACACACACACACACACACACACACACACACACACACACACACACACACACTTGTAACACCTTACTCCCTGAAGCCTGAGAAGAACATCAATTTATCCAAATAGGCCTATCTCACAGAATTTCCCCGCCCCCTTAATACGCCCCCTTTCCGCGTTACTGGTGATAGCGTGACGTCACTCCATAGACACTACATGTTAACAGAGGTAATTTAAGAAGTCTACAACTTTTGTTTTCTCAAGGTAAGGTTTGTTCTATCTGTTCGAGCTTATTTACCATCTTGTTTGCTTCATAATAATATTGGTCTGTCACATTTTTACATTAGAAAATGTACTTAGATTCTCCAGAGAAAAAAAACGTGTAAATGCTAATGTTAAATGACACCACTATTTACCGGAAGTGGGCGTGGAAAGCGGGCTGTGAGATAGGCCTATTAAGAATAGGTTGTTGAACACATGCATAGCCATGGGAACCCAGCCAGTCACCCACCTGTTTGTGAGTGGTCCAATGAATGGATTCGTCATCAGTTGTACGGTGGCCTTGGAGGCAAACAGTAGTCCAACTTTGACATTTTCATTGCTATGGTCTGTTTTGGGACAGTCGGAGGAGTTGTTCTGGGGCACCAGAGGTGCTGCTAGTGTAGTGGAAGGAAGGTCCACGTCTGTCGGTCTGACCGTTGTTGCGTTTCCACTGGTCACCCTAACTGTGTTGTCATACAAGGACACAATGGTCTGGAAGGTTCTGGGAGAGGAGCCCTGCAGTGAGGGGGTGTTGTTGTTGTACACTTGAGTCACTGGCTCATCTAGTGCGACCAGGTAGCTGGGGATGATGGGAACTGGTGGGGTAAAAGACACAGGGAGATTGACTGAAATGTGACCTCTGGCTGATAGTCACTGGTACAAGTAAAAAAATCACACCCGTGTGAACTGAGTGGTGTAAGGTCTTATATAGACTGATCAGCTGTGGTCTGACGTAATGTCTGACGTAATGAAATCACACCCGTGTGAACTGGGTGACCATAGCAACCGTGCTAATTTTTTGGTACGAACAGACAGACAGACAGACAGACAGACAGTTGTAGGAGTGGTTTACACCACTCAAAAAGGTATCCAAAAGGTCGCAAAAGGAGGAGAGGACACTGGAGCAGCACGGACATTTTAAGCCTTTTTATTAGGTGCTAGTATATATTTCGACCTACAGTATGCGGTTTTCATCAGAGTCATAAAGGTGGTAGCATTTAGGGAAGTATTTAAATACAGGGTAGGTGAGGGCTGGGCTATCAATGAGCCAATGACAAATGGCCATGTTACATGTAATAACCTCCTACTGCCAGCAGTCTATACCGATATGAGTATGGCTATGGGAAAAACACTGTTTAACAGTAAAATAAATAACGTAAAACAGTGAATCAACCATATAAAAGCCATGAAAAATGAACATTACAATAACACACTCTCAGAGCAAATAGGGAAGACCTCAGGGACCGTCTAAAAAAACATGTCTATAAAAACTTCGTTAAGGCCATTGGGTTCTAAAGTGTCAAGTGTATGTATCCACAGTGCTTCTCTGCGGAGTCATTTGTTAATTATATCGCCTCCCCGTGGCGGGGCTGTGATTTTTTTCTATTCCCCAAAAATGTAGGTAGGCTGGGGACCCATGATTGGCAGCTTTATAGTGTGAATATTGCATATTCAGGGTTATTGGTTCAGATGGCGGTTTTGTGCAATGCGTAATTTCAATTGTCTTTTGGTTTGCCCGATGTATGCTAGTCCACACGGACATTTAAGCATGTAAATTACATGTGTTGAATTGCAGTTAATAAAGGATGATAAAGGATGAAGACCGCATAGGTCGAAACGTTAGTCGTTTTTGTATAGGCCTACTAGTACCTAATAAAAAGGCTTAAAATGTCTGTGCTTCTCCAGTGTCCTCTCCTCCTTTTGCAACGTGTCCTTGTTCCTGTTACCAGCCCAGCCGTTACAGGCTTGAGGCGCATTGGTAGACTCGCTTTGTAAATAATGTCATTCCAAAATGACATTATGATGTTATGTTACTCATTCAGAGTTTGGTGAAGGAACCAAAACAATGTCAAATTTAGGATTTCATTGAGATAAACTACTTGTCACACTACACATTACTTGTATAATTGATCCTCACTAATGTATATGATAATATGGTACAATTTCTTTCGACTCTGTCTCTCAGAGGAGGGCTGTGGACACTTCCGAAAGCCCCTACCAGTGACATCATTGTTTTTGTTGTGTTTTCTTCAAAATAATAACATGAGAGCATTTGCTTCCATTAGAGCATGCTAACTTTCCAGGAATAAAAAGCCTGCACTTTAGCTTGGATTCCCAGTCGATGATGTCACTGGTAGGCGGGTTTCTAAACTGTCCAAAGCCCTCCTCTGAGACACAGACAGTAGTAGACAAAAATGGCACCATATTATATTAATGATTAGTGAGGATCAATTATATGAAGATAGGTTGAAAATGGCTGAAGTCCTCCTTTAATAAAGGTGTGCTTTTTGTTTGTTCTGTCTTGTAAAGCAACTTTTGTTCCATGAAAAGTGCTATATATAAATTGGATGTTGTACCTGTCAGGCTACAAACCGAGGTAAGAACCCAAAATGCAGGAATCATCAGACACAGGAAACGAGAATCAACTTAACAATTTACTTGCAAAACGTATAACTTAGGTACACCTTTATACGAGGCAATAGGAAACAATACATAGTAAGCAAGCTGATAAACCAACAACCATGTGTAGGCATCAATAGATTAGGCCCATAGGGAGAATGAGAGCAGGTGAGGTGAGACACACAAGTCATCAGTAGTAGTCATCAGGGCCCTGGATGAGTGGGTGTGGCACAGTCCGTGGCAGAGGCTGTGACATTATTATTATTAAAGGACCAAGCAGTTCTGAAAGAACTTGGTCCTTTTTTGAAACTGCTATTTCTTTTCTTCCGCTAAAAATAGCAGTTCTGACTGAACCGTGCAGTCGGTTTTCGCGAAATTTGGAGACATGGTAGAGGGCCATGCCAAACGGTGAGGATGCGAAGCCCACAACCATTGGCCAAAGGGTGGCGCTAATAGCGCTATATTGAAAATGCAAACTTTGACCAGGCATAGCTCATGAACCGTTTGACCGTCGGCAATGAAACCTTGACACACATATGCGTCTCCTCATGCCGAACAAGTTCCGTGATACTTTTGACCTCTGACCTCTAGATCACCCGCCATTTTGAATTATATGAAAATCAATTAAAATGCATCTCCTCCCAGGATCTTTGATCAAAATGCACGAAAACCTCTACACGTGAACTTTGGACCTATACGGACATGGGAAAGTATAGTACGTTTTTTTAAGTGAAAAAAATGAAGGTTTTATGAGCCAAGGAAAATTGCCGTTTTGTGAAATTTTCCTCTGCTGGTCTAAAGTGCCTCACCTGTCAATCACCTTGGCTACCACACCCTTAGTCAGCTGTTCTTGATTAGTTGCAGGCTATATAAGTGGGCCTGTGGCCAGCAGCTCATTGTCTCCCAAACACCCAAACTGAACAGTTTTGTTCCCTTTTTGTTGCTGTTATTAGTTAAGTTTCAGATGGGCTGGTCGTAAGTATTATTTCCATCAGTCCCTGTTTTTCAATGCAGGATTTTAAATAAATGTGTAATATCTTTGTAAACTTTTGATCTGACTTTGTGTCCTTTTATGTTAGCCCTTGGTTGAGCCAAGTTTAAAGGGCCGTAACAATGCTAGAAACTGATTTGTTTAGTGGGGAACGTGTATAAAGAACTTGATCCTGATCAAATCAGGTTCTTTACTCATGAAGTGATAGATTATTTGATGTTGTACAACAGTGATTTTGAAACAAAGACTGATTTGGACACCTGGCCTTTCAGTTCAGGTTTTTTGTATCCTGAAAGGATTCCCTTGCATGGATGGTTCTGGTACCGGATGGTACCCAGACCTGGCGAGCCGACCCGGAACTCTGTAACACTTTATTGTCTCCACCAGGCCGAAGGCATGGGGAGAGAGTATGTTTTGCACTCCGTCCGTGTGTCCGTGTGTGTGTGTGTGTGTCCGTCCGTCTGTTACCAGCTAATCTCCGGCACCGTTAACCTGGTCGATGCCAAACTTTGCACACACACTCCCTGGATGCCAACGATGAACCTCTGCCCCACATTTTCCAGAACGGCCTGTTATAGCGCCACCATGAGGCAGCTTTTCACATGTTTTACCTAAAACTGCACCGATCTGCGTGAAACGTTGCATGCACACTCCCTAGAGGCCAAGGACAAACCGTTGACCTGCATTTTCCGCATCTGCCTTTTATAGCGCCACCAGGAGGCCGACTTTTGTAAAACACATTTTTTGATATTACTCCTCCAGATTCTGTCCAAAAATCTCACAAATTGTTACACACTATCTCTATGGTCATGTGCTCAAGTCGGATCTGTCCGATATTTCATATTCCATCCTAATTGGCTATAATTCGCTTTCACAGTTTGCAAGATTGCCCCGTTTTGAACAAAAGCCTCAAATCATGAACGCAGCATGCAATTTACGTGAAATCTTTCACACATTTTCTTACTAGGCTGAGGAATATATCCCACCCTTTTCACATTGGCCTGTTATAGCGCCACCAACAGGTTGATTTTTGCAAAACACATTTTTGGAACAAAATGCCTCAAAAACATGTTTATATTAATCCTAAACATTTTGCCAAACATCTCACACAGTCCTATCCTCCTGGTGGAGACCTGTGCCCAGAAGGGCACTTTTTCTAGTTTCTTTATTATTTCGCTAGAGTAACCCTAAACTTTGTAGTACTACTCCTCCTACAGTTTTGACTGTACGCACTTGAGCCATATCTCAAATTGAGAATGGTGTGCTTGCTCGTTTCTAAGAGAAATGTTGTATAGTTTAATTGATATTAATTTATTCGTGCATTAAATGTCCCCATTGACATGAATGGGAAAATGCGAAAAATCACGTTCAAGTATTTTTTCCTCGGAGACCGTAAGGACTATAGTTACAAAACTTGGAGGGATAATTCGTAATACTTACTAAAATTAATTCACTTATAATTATATCGGTCGGCCTCATGGTGGCGCTATAACAGCCCACTTTACGTTTTGGCTTATAACTCTTGAACCGTAGGTCGTAAATTCAAAATTCCTTTCTCCCTGTATTCCTTGGGCCATGATGCATCTCCCCATATAGGCCACGCCCATTTGCGTCAGGATAGATTTTCCGCCATTTAGATTTTTCTTCAAAACACACCTTTATTTTCTATTTCTACAGATTTTGTCCGAATCTCACAGAAATCAGTACACATGATCTCTGGACCTATCGGACCGCGTTTAAATTTTTTTCAGATTTTTTGAATTTTTTTGTCCGTATCGTTCGGCCTTAATCGTCGTCCGAAGTTAGTGGGAGGGGCCTATTTTACAAAAAATGCCTGAAGTCACGAACGGAATGTCCAATCCATCCCAAATTTGAATCAGATGTGGTTGGTTTAATCAACCAAAAGCGATTCCATTTTCATCCATAGGGGGCGCCGCAAATGCGAAAAATGTAACCGTTTCTTGCAGAAAAATGTTTTTTGGGGGGATAAATCCCATCCGAATTACTTACGCATGATCGCAGGGGTGACGCGACATTGTAATTGGCTGGCAATATCAGTGGGAGGGGCATATGTAAGCCACTGCGGCAACCACACTTTGCAATTTTTTAAAATTGCGACCTTTCTAGTTATTATTATTATTATTATTATTGTTATTATGCTGATGTATTAGCTGATGTAACTTTACGAGGGTCCCCTTGGTATCCGGAATGCCCTTGTTTTTTACCAGCCTGAGCAGTTTCTCTGGATGTAGCCTATATGCCCAGGGGGAGTCTGTGTTTTGAGGCGAGTTCGTTGGTATTCGTCTCCCTCCAGTTACTGTAAATGTTATTATTGATACTGATGCTTGCCTAACTGGTCGATAAGCATCAGATAATTGAGTACCACAGACGAAAAACAGTCTAAGTCCAAATTTCATTCTGACCCCTCCACGAAAAGGCCTCGTTGTCCTGACCCCTTATCTATCATTTCTACATTATGGATAAATAGTGTTGACTTAGACTGTTTTTCGTCTGTGGCATATTGTAAAGAGGAACAGGTTTTTCCGGCTATGAACATTTTAGACGGCATATTTGCAGTGCAATCAACAAAGTCTAGGCAGCATCTCTCACATGAACGCAACCCCCCCCCCCCCCCCCCCCTAACATTTGTGTATCATCCTACAACAACATAGCCTATTTTATCTGTCTGTTATTTCCCAACTTAAACTACTTGAGTGGTCAGTAACATATTGTTGGAGATTATAGCCAAAGACAAAAAACGAACAGACAGCAGGGCTCACTTTGGAACTCACGCCCAGCTCACATCAAAGCCACCCCACCCTTGCCCCATCAAAACCTTTTTGCCTTTTAATTTTAATGTTTTCTTTGCTTAGTTTTAGTATTTATTCCCTTAAAGGAGAACTTCACCCATTTTAAACCTATCTTCATATAATTGGTCATAATAATTTAAATGCTTGTAATAAAATGGTACAGTTTTTTTCTACTCTGTCTGTGTCTCATTAGAGGGCTGGGGACACTTCAGAAAACCGCCTACCAGTGACATCATTGTTGGGCAGTTTTGTTTTTCAACAAGATTTATATATATATATATATATATATATATATAGGAATAAAAAGCCTGCGGTTTCTATTAGCTTGTAGGCCTATTCCCAGTCGATGATGTCACTGATAGGCGGGTTTCTGAACTGTCCAAAGACCTCCTCTGAGACACAGTAGAGTAGACAAAAATTGCACCATATTATAATGCATTAGCAAGGTTCAATTATATGAAGATATAGGTTAAAAATGGCATAAGTCCTCCTTTAATAAAGTTGTTATTTTTGTTTGTTCTGTCTTTGTAAAACGACTGAGTACCAAGAAAAGTATATAAATTGGATTTATTATTATTATTATTAGGCTTATAGCTATAGTAGCTACTCTTCTGAAGATCCATTAATAGCATATCCAGCGCGCGTCATGTGCGTAATGGATGTGTGCGTAATGGATGTATGCCAACTTAGGGCACGATCTCTTCCCCCTCAAAACAGCAGTTAGATCATTACTGCCAATTGAATCCTATTTCACCAAGTGAATTACCTGTGACGGCAAAAGCAATTGTTTTCAAAGGATATGCTGCTGTGTGCTCAAGAACCTGACAAAATATACCTTTTCCAAAGCTGGATAAACTGGATAAAAGCTGGATAAACATCTTCGATGAGTATTAGACACTGTTTTTCAGTATTAGGCCTATGGCAAGCTGCTTTTTAAATTAATGGCAGGATGTCAATTGGGGAAATACAAATTTAATTTGGATTCACACAAATGGATAAAACTTTTTTTTGTGTCATGACTCATGTCCTTGGAAACACCAGTGACTTAGGCTGTAGAAAGATCATTTCTAGTGCACCGAGAGAGAAATCTAGGCTGAACACAATTTCACGGTGAATGTGTTTGTTTAATTGGCAACCTGTTTGCTTAATTTAGCTTTAGCCTATCTCTTGATCGACTCGTGCCCTGGGGGCGCAGTCCATTAAAGCAATCATATATGACAGGCATGATCTCTGTTGAATTTGACACATTTTAGAACATCATAACGTTGTCTGACGTTTATGTAGCCTAATACTGGAACAAGTAGCCTAAGTGCTGGGCTCTTAGATTTAAAAAAAAAAGAAGATCGTAACAGGTGTGAGTGCCCGTGTGAATGAGGAGTTGTTGCACCTACCGACTACTGTCAGAAGCATGTTATCCAGGAGCAGGGCGACGAAGACGATGAACAAAATGAGTTTCCTCGACTGCCTCTCTTCTCTGAGCCAAGTTAGCAAGTTAAATTGTCGGAATGCTTTTAATCTTTCCATATTCCAATCCTTGCAATTGAGCGAGCGAAAGAAATATTCGCTCAGCTGGGAAATAGAAGTGCGTGCGGTCCGTCCGCCTGTAGAGAGGAGAGTCAGTGCATGGATAGGTCAGTAACCTTAACATCAGTCTAGCAGGAGGATAGGCTACCGATTTTGTATTTTGCTCTCTATAGCCTACAGTACTACAACACACCTCAAACATAACAATATGGCTATGGAATAAATTGTCCAACTCTGTTTTGAACCGAGTTTTAAATGTCTAATGTTAAATTTACATTAAAAAAAATACATAGCTGCAAAAAAAAGAAGTAAAACAATGCAAGACGTTATTAACAAACTTAAAGTTTTACTCAAACGTAACATAAAGTAGGCCTATACTGCAGTTTCAAAATCTTACCTCAGATGCACATTGGGCAAAATCCTTTTTTCCGCAGCAGTGGTGGAAAGAGGAAAGATGCCAGGTCTACTTGAGTGATCACTGACGTCATTCAGCCTTATGAGCAGACCCTCTCCCAGCCCGGAGCGGCGGAGCCACATGCAGACGCTGAGATATGCGCACAATGAAGCAAGCGTCATTTATACTCACTGTTCGACGGTGTCGCGTATTGCCATGCCAAATAGAATAGAATCTCAAAAACAAAATAGATATTATGATGTTTTTGGAGAAAAATAACAAATCAATAATAAAAATCTATGTAGGCCATAGCTTTATATGTGCAATATTCATGAGAAAACATGTGTGACGTCTTTGAGCCATATAAGGCCTATAGCAAATTGCATGGTCTATTTTAATTTGTTTTGTTCATCAGGACAGACAGGATAGAATGGACTGGAGACAGGACCACAGACACAGTGGGCAATTTGTTGGTTCCGGTTGCGAGACAGACAGGATTCAGGATAGACAGACAGGATAGACAGACAGGTAGGAGACAGGATAGACAGACAATATAGGAGACATGATGGACAGACGGATAGGAAACAGACAGGGGACAAGAGAGACAGACAGGTATAGGAGACAGACAGTGCATGTAATAGAGAAAGGATAGACACAGACAGGTGATGCAAGTAGAATATAGTCTACATCAGTGGTCCTCAATGTGGGGTCTGTGGACCCGCAGGGGTCCTTGAGGGGATTCCAGGTCGGTCCCCTGCAGCTAAATTAGTTAATTTTGCATCAAAATCAGTTTAAACCCAATATACTGTACTGTTTGAAAATCGCTGATACAAATTAGATTTTGTGCCACATTCCAAAGTGGTCTGAAGTTCGATTCAAATCTGATTTTCAAAGATTTGTCTCAGTCTGGACACTGACTGAAGCCTGTTTTATACTGTCTCTTGCTGAAAATAGCGGATCTGCAGGCTCACAACGCATCACGATGCAACACCTTGTGAACTTGTATATCTGTTATTTTCGGGGGAGATATTAGACTATTGAGGCCATCAGGCAGAGGCTCTGGGCCACTCTGCTACACAAATACTATAGTGTGTTTAGTCAGTTACATAAAGATCATATTTGAGAACAAATATTTGGATTTGCCTGAAGTTGGAATAAAGCCTATACTCAAATAGCAAATTAAGTCAGCAGAGCTACAGTAAATGTTGTCTTTATACCTCATTATATCCATTTGCAAAGGTGCATAGAGAAGAAATGTATCCAGGTACCAACTACCAACAGGAAAGGCCCACAGGTCACCAGATCAGGTCTAATGGCTTAGTTTTACATTTGCAGATTTTTCAGTTGCACGTAACTTAAGTGCATTTTAATACCAATGCAACAATAGTAGCATATAAAGAATTCAGCAACATATTTTGTGAACATTGTGTTTATTTATGATTCTCAGCATAACTTTAATTTACCCATTTGTAACTTAAGATTGTACAAATGTAACCCCAATAATAGGTCAATTTCTTTACATTTATACACTTTCTGAGTTAAGTTAACACGAAGAATTGTACAGTAGGCTATACAAATTCTGACAAACATTTAATACCGGTAAGTCTTGATGGCTTGCGCACATACCTTTCCAATGGCGCCATCTTGTGTTGGGGTTAGTCCCCTACAACTTAAGGTATAGTAGTTGAGACGGTTTGATGCTGCTAGAATCTTCAACTTCCATCGTCACCTTGGCCCCTCATTCTTTCTCCTTTACACCAAATCCCTTTTCCGAAAATAGCCAATGTGAACCTTCAACGACTGTTCACCTACATGTGTCCAGAATAGGGCTGCTTAATATTGGGGAAGGGGGTCATTGATTCTTGTTTTGTCATTATTATTGTAGTGTATTTGTGATTTTTTTTTCCATTTGTGTTTTCTTATTTGTTCTCTAGATTGCACATGCATTATTTCACCATTATGCACACTTTACGATCCTGAATTTATGGACTGTTAAAGGCCATTATGCCATAATATCATTGGGGAGCCAGCTGTGTGTGGTCAGCTGTATATCAGTCAAATCCACTGTGTCAAGCTTTACTGTGTCAGTATGCCATACTAATATTCACAGATGAAAACTATTTAAAAACCAAGCTATGACGACTAAAACTAAGATGAACTAAATATGACAATTTCGTCAACAAATAAAAACTGGACTAAAATGTTATCCAGTAGAACTAAGTAATTTGATGTTGTGTTGCGCTCTGAAAATAGCAGATCTACAAGCTCACAACTGTGACGCGCTGTGAGCTTGTACATCGCCCATTTTCAGCATGCAACCAAGTTTAAAGCAGTGGTGGAAGGTAACATTTACATTACATTACAACATTACATTTACTTAAGTACTGTACTACAATTTTGAGGTATTTGTACTTTACTTGAGTATTTCCAATTTCCAATACTTTTACTACTACTCCACTACATCTCAGAGGCAAATATTGTACTTTTACTCCACTACATTTATTTGAAAACTTTAGTTAATAGTTACTTTAATTATTTTTAATTATAAAACATATCCATTAACCACTTCAGCCCTATATACATTTGAAAATAGCCAAGATTGTACAAATGTATTTTCAAAATATTTGTGTACAACTTGAAATGGGACATTCGGCATAGTGAGTACTTTCTACTTTTGGTACTTTTGTACTACATTTGTACTGTACCAATGATTGTTTTGTTGTGCAAAACAAATGCTTGCAATGGATTCAGAATCATGAAAACCCCCTAGTTTGACACGTCACATGCTACTTGAATCAGAATTAAGTTTTGAGAATTATCACCTATTTTAGCATTTTTCAATGCTGAATTGCATGTACCACCACTGGGATTTCTTATGACTTTTGATATGTTGTTACTAACATATTTATGAAACCAAAAAAGTTGAAAGTTTCTGATTCCACTCATTGTATTTCAAGGTTCAAGGTGTTTATTGTCATATATACACATACAGCGTGTAGCAGCATTACAAAGTGTTGTACTTCAAGCTTATGTGGATCAATAAAAAAGAAGATAAAAAGAAAGGGAAAAAGGTAAAATAGTAGCCATATTAAGAACATAAGAATGAAAAACAACACATTAAATAATGGTGTGCCGGGTGGCTTGCTTCCCTGAGCAAACTGTAGCTAGGGATAGCAAGTTGCTTTACCTGCAGTATATACCTGTATATATGTTATTATGAGCTTTAAGAGCTGTCCACACTCCAAGCAATATAATTATATCGTTCACCACTGTCGTCATTACAGTTGTGGTGTGATTCTGTCATCCACTTGAGTTAGAATGACTTTTAAAACATCTTTATAGTTATATATGGCAGAAGATAATTGTTTTCCTTCATCCTTTTATTGGGCTAGTGATAGGCATAAATATTTAACAATATCCCAACATCACAAATGATGAGCCAAGATGCTAACATGAGCTTTTGTGGTAAATGTTAAAAGCTAATGCGGCTGCATTAGCTCATTCAGCTGAGCTGTGTAGTTGCCACCACAACTGGTGCATAGTTATACGTTATATTGCTTGGTGTGTACAGCTCTTTAAAACCCCTCTAGACTTAGTAAACCTGACCTGAGTTGGCTTTTTGTACTTTGTATGCTTTCCCCCTTTAGTTTACACCAAATCTCTTTGCTGAAAATATCAGATCTACAACCTCACAACGATGCAACGGCGAATGTTCCCACCAGAATAGGGATGCTAGCTCATGTTAGTATGTTATGGGGGTTTATTACATGGCTTGGTTGAATGCTTGATTCTGATTGGTCAATCGCTTAATTCAGCGGTGAGTTATCTCATCATAATGACCGCTCTGCTGTATAACAGACCTCTGCCTAATCAAACCCTCTGAGCACCAGCTGCGCGGCTGCGCCCCGCTTGATTTACTGCTGTTTCCAACATGACAGCCATGTAAACACACACACACTAGTGACACACAATGTAATTTACAGCTAAACATTGCTCTCAAAAATGTTTTTGAAAACATTTGAGCGAGAAATAGACGAAGCAGGACCCGACAATGGATTCCATTTGATCAACTCACTTCCTTGTTTTCCGACAGTGCTGCAGCCCTGCAGCTGGCCAGACGCAGCCAGCGTGAACTTATGGAATACTTTTTTTGTTGTGTTTTGGGTCAATGTATTAATTTATGTTAGGTAGCCATGTAATAAGCGGGATAATATCTGGCTAGGTGGACCTTCAGGGAGTGTAACCACCTCGGCTTCGCCTTGGTGGTTAAACTCCCTGTCGGTGAATTATCTCCCGACAATGACCACCTAGCCAGATATTATCCCTTACATACGTTAGTCCGACATACGTGGCTGGTTAAGACTCACCCGTCGCTCCGACATACAGTACGTGGCCGGTTAAGACTCACCCGTCGCTCCGACATACGTGGCCGGTTAAGACACACCCGTGGCTTCCGCATGCGGTTAGGGTTAGGGGGGTGTCGGACTATTGAGTGTTATTATCACATGCAGTAACTTGCTATTCATAGCTGCAGATTGCACAGGGAAGCCACGTCACAGCTATGCAGCAGGCATGCCAGTATGTCTTGTCATCACACCCGGCTCAGTCTAATTAGTTTATAATTTAGTTAGTTTGACTCAGGCCAGGTGTGACTGACCTTGGGACGTCCACAGAAAGTACTCAGGCCAGGTGTGACTGACAGAGGGACTGTGTCCACAGAAAGTGCTTTTTGAGCAGCCAGTGCCTTTCTGCCATGCATTTCCATGGTAAAGATGCTCCTCTTCCCAGTGGCCGAGCATTGCACTCTTGACGTCCAGCGTTATTTTGGCGGAGTGTTCATTGAGCTTTACGCAGACCATATTGGACCAATGGTACTTCGGAACAGTGGGCCATCAGACTAATTGCATGACACCGTTTGTATGTATTTAGGTCCCAACAAAAGTTGACCAATCAGCGAATTACACAGCTCAAGTGACACTGCTACTTTTGTTGGGTCATACACATATGAGTCCTGGTACATTAAGTTATTATTTTCTGAGATTCGCCATGCTGTGGACTTTTTTAAGGCTGCCTTGAAAAGACACCTACTCTCAGGCTTATGGCAAATAGATGTTCTTTGATTTATGTAAAGTGTCCTTGGGTTCATGAAAGGCACTATATAAATTCATGTTATTATTATTATTACACAATATTGGTGACCTATCATTGTTTGTTGTGCTACAGATAAGAGAACTTCTGACAAAAGGTAGGCTATATACTGCTTAACATGAGTACAGCAATTCCCACAAATCACCAGGACTTAATTTGTTTAGTTAATCGGAATCGGCTTGGTTATGTTCATCTATGCGTGCTAAAATAGTTTTTCCATACAATGAGAGTGAATGGAATCGATACTTCTGGTTCCTGGATCACTGAGCACAGTCGCTACAGATAAAGCTCATGATCCATCTTTACAACTTAAGGTTCCACTAATGTTCATTTGTCTGAGTGTTAGCGTGAAATACAGTCCACACCTCCAATTAAACACCAACACACATCATTCAGCTAATATCAGATGTAATTATTGTGTCCATATCTTGCATTCCTTGTGCTAGAGTATTCTTTGTGAAAAAACTGTATACATTAATACTTGCATTGTAATCCAAACATTCAAAAGATTGGCACACAGTATATACGGTAGTATAAATTCAGACTTCAAAGTTTGTGCAATGTGAGGATCAAATAATACCACAGCCAGTGTAGTGAAACTGAAAGTGGATCATTGTTGTTTTGAGTTCAGTTCTACTCGACAAACGCTTTGGCCACATGCATAATGTATATTCCAAACGCTATTAAAGCTAGACAAACAAGCAGGACCATGTTAACAGATCCCCCCCCTTACTGCCCACTGACACTCATCCTGGGGCTTGTTTGATCTGAACTTTGAGGACATCGCAACTCTGTGGCAACAAACAGACACCCTTGGGGACTTAATCGTTTTCTTCATTTTCAAAGGTCAACACATTGCCCCTGCTGACATAGCGCATACACTGTCGGTAGCAGCTGACAATGCGAGACTGGCCCAGCTTGATAGCCATAGACATGATGGCCATGCCAATGATGATGAAGAGTGAGGTAAGCATGAAGTAATTTGGGTGTTTGGGCACAATATCACCAAACCCAATTGGAGTCAAAATCATCAAACTCTGTTTCCCAAATGGGTAAAATCAGTCCAACAAATGAAATGTAGGCGAACACTACGATGAGAATCAGCACAAAAGGTACATTCAACTGTTCCATTTCACCTCCTATACCTGTGAAGTCCCAGATGGCGCATTTATTGGGTGGTGGGGGCATGCGGTCCAACTCTGGGCACGAGAGACTCCTGAGCAAGGGACCTTTTCTGGTGAAGTTCTCCCTAGCAAGAATCCTTTCAAAGATATCAGTGTTGTTACGGAGTTGTACTGACTTCTTTCTGACTTCATCTGCCTGGCTGTGGAGCACCTCCCGGATGTCCATGGGTTCACCAACCACAACGTTGTGGCTGAAGAGGAAGGTGCCATCATCCAGAGACCGGATTGTGCCACACCCTGCCTTGTCTTGGGCCTTTCGTGGGGACCACTTACGGTAGCAGAGGCTTTTACAGACTTTGTGGAGGCGGAGGTAGGTTGTTGACATCAACACAGCAAGCATGTCTCCTACATCACTGATAACCAGAAGCATCAGGGGGATGCCCACCATGGCATACAAGATACACGCCACCTTACCAGGTAGCGTCACTGGGTAGATCTCCCCATAACCTGCAACCAGAGTGAATGGGATCAGCTAATGTTAGGACGATAAGGCACAAAACAGTCGCCTTTTTAGACTGATACAAATCTTTTTCCCTATTGGACTCAAAAATTGTTAGAAATAGGTCAAATCTGCACACAATTACATAGCTCTGGTCCATAGCTCTAATGCGTTGCATTTAGAGCTGTTACTCTCGACTTCCGGGGCTCGCATGAATGCAGACCAGCCTCTCGTCTTTAGCGTAAATAAAAATAACGTTTTTCTACTCACCAAAACAAAGGCGGGTTGTGTCATTAGAAAGCCTACTTTCCTTAGTGGAAGCACTCTGAGCCCCCCACCACACGTATAAACGGTACTTTTTGGCCAAAAAGGGATTTTTTTTCACCGGAGGAAAAATATTCTCTATGAGGCAATTCTCTGGGCAATATCGGTAGAAGGTGCAGTGGAGTAACTAAAAGTATTTTTTTCCCGGTGTAAACAAAATCGCCTTTGGTCCAAAAAGTACCGTTTATACGTGTGGTGGGGGGCTCAGAGTGCTTCCACTAAGGAAAGTAGGCTTTCTAATGACACAACCCCGCCTTTGTTTTGGTGAGTAGCAAAAACTTTATTTTTATTTACGCTAAAGACAAGAGGCTGGTCTGCATTCATGGTCTGAGCCCCGGAAGTCGAGAGTAACATAGCTCTAAATGAAACGCATTAGAGCTATGGACCAGAGCTAACAATTACAGAAAGGAAATACACATAAGGCTATAGAGCGACGCAGTCCCGCCCCCGACGAGCGGCCCGGAAGAGAATTTCCAATCATTTTTCCCATTGACGTTTCAGAAAGTATGTATTTAAAGACCTTTAAAGCAAAGCCAACTCGGCTCCTGACAAATCATGACAACAAACACAATTTTTTGGGCCAAACAAATAATTAGAAAGAAGAAAAAAAGGGCAGGGTAAAACAGGGCATTTTCTGAGCATCACAAACCATTTAGTTTGTGTTGCCAGATTTGGTGCATAATTGTATGTTGTATTTCTTTATTGCTAACCTTATTAGATCTTCAATAGATTTTCTTAATAGTACGAGAATATATGAGATATGTAGGAGGATATCTGCCTTATTGTACACACTGAATCTTTACACTATCAACTTAATTGTACAAAACATATGTGCTATATACATGTATATAAAACAGTGTTTGTTACCAGTGATTTAGAGATACACATGTGAGATACAGCAATAGTGCAATATACAGGGATAATATTACATAATATGGCTGCCGCAACCTCAAACAACTTCTAATATACTTTTTGTGGTGATGTGAAAAAGCATTCTGCTCTCCTCTCCTCTTAGTGTTTTCCGTTCAGTGATTTGTGACCTTCATGTGGCTGACCAGCCATTAGCCATTAGCTTTTAGTTATTAGCTTGCTTCCTTTAACCATGTGCTATCATATAGCAGAAAGTAACACATCTCCTAATGTATGTTTACATGGTTGTTATTATTCTATCCATATCGACATACAGAGAGAACTCTGGCAATAAGATATAAATATATTTAATATAGATTTGATAATGAATCATATTTAAGTGTTTAATAAAAACACATTAATAAAATAAATGCATTAATACCTTGGTTTATGAATTTCTAACAATTCTAAATATGGATTCACTTGGATGGATTAAGATTTTTTTAAAGATGGAGTGCCATGATTTTTTTCCACCCTAAAACATGATCATCAGGTCTTATTGTTATATAAGGAGGAAGATTTTTTTCAAAAAAGTGTACAGTATTTGTTAAAATGTCATTTTTATGTGGGCACCCCCACCAGTTCATTAAGTATGCCTGGTTTGCCTGGTGGGTGGTGATGGGTGGTGATCCACCTGAAGTTAAGCCGCACCCACAGCTGTAGTTGTATGATAAAGGGGGAGGGGTTAGGGGAGGGGCTGACAATGTGATGTCACTATATTACTGTTTTTTTCATTGGCACATTTTACTGTCAAGGGTTCAGCCTCCAGGAAGAAACCCTAAATACAAAGGGAATACATCATTGGACATAAAAACGACTCCAGGGTGTCTAATGAAGTACTGTCACCTCATAGACACATGATTGTGGCACTCCATCTTTAAGATTTTTGATCTTCTAGTTTTGCTTCAATGCCAAAATAGAATTGGAAAACAGAATGAATCATTTCATAATTGCTGGCATTCACAAAAAAATATCCAAGTTTAAATTTGCTATTTGAAAAAAAGAATTATCCTATAATGACATGCCAAAAACAAACACCCGGTTGGAAGTGGTTAGAATAGCTGCTAAATAAACTAACAACGCATTGCTGAATTATGGCATACTGCAAATAGCCTAAAGACAGTTGCCAGATTCTGACATGAACAAGGTGTGGCTTTGTGACATATTGTCTACAAATACTGATGACAAAGCATTAGTTGTAACTCGCAGGCAGGCGCTACTGAAGCTGCAGCTATTGTTTGAAAGGGTTTATAAATGATAAATGACGCGATGATTCCTCAACAGAAATACTAAGTGTTTCATAAAAGCATGTGCTACATATTCCCTACTAGCACACAGCCATAATATAAACGACACAATACAATGGCACTGTCAAGGAAATAAATTAAATACATTAATAAATAATAAATATATACTATAACTTGTTTAGGGTTGCAGTTCGTGTAGAGGTGTAGACTATCGAGTACAACACCATTAATCACCTTCCCACAATTCAAAATGTCTAAACTTTAACATCAACTGTACTGTGAGTTTAGATGGAAAAGTGCTTGACAACTTCTCATGACACAATTCAAAATGTATAAACATTAACCTCAGCTAAGAGCTGGTGGGATATACGCTGCACAATGCATTGTGGGCTAATGGCATTGGGAGGACTGACTTGCATCAAACTTGGAAGACCACCCATAGACCATTCACATGGTGGCCAAGTTGGATTTTTGCATTGAACAAAATAACTTAATTTACTTAATGGCAAGATGGGCATTGGGCACCATGTGAATATGGTCTATGGACAACCAGTTGGTGAACAGTGATGAAAATAAATAATCAAATGTTTATTCATGTCCACGACTACACTAACACACTAACATACCAGCCGAGACACTTCTTGGTTCGTGGAACAGATTTCTGTCTGATTCTAATGACGAGGTCCTGGTTTGAATGGAAAATGTGATGAACTGTTACTCCTGGTAAATGTTTACTAATCATCAGTCTGGTATGAGCCTGTAGACCCACAGGGACTGGCAAGAAGCGGGCACTACCAGTGGTAGTCTACCACTGTGGCCATGCAGCACAGCTGTCTGCAGATAATGAGAAATACAACAGCCAACTCCTCACTTTTAGTGATTTAAGTTTGCATGTTCTGCTCTTTGTCTTCTGTTTGTGCTTGTGTAAGCGAACTGCAAATCTCCGGTGTTGACACAAATACACAAATGAACTGTTTACATTTTGTGGAAGTGAAAATCAGGCGTAGTGGTTGTGTGCATTTGCTAATGGTCAATGTCCGTGTGCAAGTTGACCATAGAGAGAGGGAGTTGCATCCAGAGTAGTATAAAAGAGAGTAATGACACTCCAGTTGACTCTCATTGTAACAATGGAATGCGGAAGTGATCATTCTATCTCAATGGAATAGTTCCAGCCATAGGAGCAATGTTTGGAACTATCGCCCATAGGCACCCGCTTTGCGGCGAGATCAAAGCGTGTCACCACTCTCTTACTACATTACTCTGGTTGCATCATGCTTTGATCTCTGCGCAAAGCGAGATGTTGCCTCCTGTAGTTCCAAACATTGGAACTCCCTCATTGAGGTAGAAAGAGAACTTCAGCATTCCATTTTTTTCAATGAGAGTCTATGCTAGTGACGTGACTTTCTCTCTCTCTCACTGTAAATCTCTCTGTATTAAGAGCATCTGCTAAATGCCTAAATTGTAAATTGTCTCTATGGGTCTGGGAGAACCATGCAGAACAGACGGAGTGTTACTCAGTCAGTGACTGACAGAGGTTTTATTAGTAGCCCTAAATTCTTGACTAGGGGGTCATGGTGGTCCGTTTAAGCCAAGGGGTCAATGACCCATTTTGAACCCCTGTGGCACAGGGCTTTGTGTCATTGTTCATCTAAAGTCCTGTAGTCCGGCATTCAGGCATTTTTGTTCTAAGTGGAAAATTTGGTATATCGTTATTTTTTTTTTTGGGAGGTAGGGTTTGTATCTATATACATACATTCATCACCCGGCTGTCAGCATTGAGCAATTTCTTTTATAGGGGGTTATGTGACCAGCTCAGTGGCCTTGTGGTTAGAGTGTCCGCCCTGAGACTGGGAGGTCGGGGTTCAATTCCCGGCCGGGTCATACCAAAGACTATAAAATGGGACCCAGTGCCTCCCTGCTTGACACTCAGCATCAAGGGTTGGATTGGGGGTAAGTCCCTGTGACATACTAGCGTCATGTCCAGGGGGTGTACATCAAGCTGCCTCACGCTACAGAAACAGGAGGTAAACTAGGGGTTTTTCATGATTCTGAATCCAACATTCCAACCATTAGTTTTGCACGAAAAACACTCCTTGGGCTAAATTCGGCCAGCCAAATGCGATGACCTCATCACATTTTCTGATGACAGCTATGGCCGTTTTTAGCCCAAGGAGTGTTTTTCGTGCATAACGAATGCTTGCAATGAATTCAGAATCATGAAAACCTCCTAGTTTGACACAACACATCACATGCTACTTAAAGCATAATGAAAATGTGAAAATGTTGCCAGGTGGATTCATGAATCTATGTATACTAGTCCTTACCCGTTCTGAATATATGAACAGCAAATTATGTTCAGTGTGGGTAATGTGATGTAATAGATCACATTACTGATAGGGGGGGAATTGTTTACAGATGGTCTTGGGAAGTTGGGTTGGGCACAAAACTGGTGACACGTGATTTGCGGGGAGATGAGTTGTTTTTGACGCAAATTAATGTAATTAAGATGATTGTTAGAATGTTTGGCGTGTGTAATGCGGGGCAGATTGAGGTTGGAGGACAGGGCTGCGCGGCGCTAGGTTCCGTGAGGCTGTCGTTGTGGCGTTGTGAGGAGGCGCTCTAGGCGAGCAGCTGTCTTGCTCTATGCTAGGGAAGGGACAGACTGACTGACAGACAGCGGTTCCTGAATTTAATAATGATAGACAATATTTTAGGCCAATAAAAAAACTATATATTCCACATTTCCCACTCCAAGCCTGGCTGCCAGACTACTGTAGGGGTAGGCCTATATTAAAACAGGTTGTCCTGAACATTGTGTCATGACATAAAGTGTGTTTATAAAAAATAAAACAGATTGTCCCATGCATGGTTGACTGGCTGATGTTATGGATGGATAGGCTGTCATAGGAGCAGGATGCTGCAAGCATCTTTACTGACTGGTATCATCAGGGCAATCACACAGCTGAGCACACAGTCATTAGAAGCAAAGTGCAAGATGAGCCACAAACCACAGGCAACACAGCACAGCCCACAACTTACAGAGGCTTTTCGTTCAGCCTATGTGAATAATGTAGCCTGGTTTGGCTGACTAGGCATTATTTCAATGAAATAACTAATTTAATTGAGATGTTAGTGATTAAGTGAAGTCGTTTGATTGGGTTAAATTATGACCTAAGAGTAGACTATAACAGCTGGGGAAATGGATAGCATACACAATAAACAGTAAACACAGTTTTGATTTCAACAAAGCAGCATATTAAAATAAAGAAAAAATTAGTAGGCTGTTAGGTCTATATATTATTATATAAGCATGAATAGGGCATGTAGCTACAGTACGTAGCCTATATATATATATATATCAACCCACGTGTATAACCTGTAGCAGCCTATACTTACCAACTGTGGTGAATACTGTGCAACAGAAGAACATTGAACCGGTGAAGGACCACCTGTGTGGGCTCTGAAGCCATTTGCCCTTGAAGTTTTCTCCGATGTAGGTCTTTACTTCATCCACTATGTTTTCACGTGAGTAGGATATGTTTTCTGAAATTAAAAGAGGCAATTGGGCTATTAACAATATTGGCCTGCCGCCTACCACGCCCTGCAGAGCACGGGTAGAAATGTAGCCTACTGCAAGTTTGATTAACTTTAGCGGCTTGTCAGAACAACATCCCAAATATAATTTACATTAGGTAAATGATTAAGTAAGTTAAGGACTTGGGCGACTTACGGGTTTTGTTCTGGACGGAGGTCACCATTTGTCCCAAGAACTGGTCATATTGCTCATCGTTGACGGTCTCAGCGTCTCCTTCGAGATAACTGAAAAGCAACGCTCCCAGGGCTGCATACCCGACCAGTGAAAGACAGAGAAAAAGATGAGGAAAGACTTTCCACATGCGCGCAGCACATTTGGACTTTAATTTAGAGGGTCTTCTTCTGAATCCTTTCACTGCCACCGACATCTTCCAGCCTCTGCGAGCTTCTTGATTCACAATTTACATGCGCTTAAGCGCCGTTAAGTCATCTTTTTGTTAAAGGCAGTCCTACTCCTGCGTCCTGCTGCGCGCTGCGCCCACTGCTAATGCACTGACTGAACGCACAGCAAGTCGTCATCCCACCCACACAGCCTACTTGAGGCCTCTTGGGAGACCATTAATTGTCTCGACCAGCTCATGCGAGCTTTTTGAAAAGAAGGATCACCCTAGTACTTCTTCGTCTTAACGCTATGGACCAGAGCTAGCTAGGAATCGGATCACTCAGAAATTTTGGGCACTGTTAAAAAAAAAAAGAAAGTGGATATCTTGAATAACTCACCCCTTCACCCCATACCTCAATTTAGCTTTAGACTATGGCTATTTATATAGAAATAGCATGTGAGCTTGTAGATATGCTATTTTAAAAAGATTTGTTTCTATACATTTGAAAACTTGTGAAATGGCACGAGACATAGGCCTATGGCCAAAACATTTTGGGGGTCCCCAGCCAAAAATGTTGAGAACCCCTGCCATATATGACCGTCAGTCCGTCACGCCTCGTGACATGTCACGCATATGGCCATCAGTCCATCACGCCTTGTGACACGCTCCATATAGGCCTATGGCCATCTCCATGGCTGTGGCTCAGGAGGTAGAGCAGAGCAGGTAGAGCAGGTCGTCCAATGATCCATGGGTCGGCGGTTCGAATCCCGGCTCCTCCTGTCTACATGTCGATTGTCGAAGTGTCCTTGGGCAAGACACTGAACCCCAAATTGCTCCCGATGTGCTGGTTGGTACCTTGCATGGCTTCCGCCGCAATCGGTGTATGAATGGGTGAATGTAATGCACAATCTATGTAAAGCGCCTTGGATAAAGGCGCTATATAAATGCACCATTTACCATTTACCATTTTCCATATATGCAGATCACGACACTGACCTCATCAAACCTTGGATAGCCTGGCCATACATGGAGAAGACTGGATCATTACCTAGAACTGCATATATAGAGCCTGCCAGCAACTCTACATCTGACCTCAAACATTAATCGCTTAGATCTCCATATATGGAGCTGACCTGTTCATTCATCCCATTTCCATATGTTGATCTGACCTCATCAAACCCTGTACACTCAAGACACGCTCCATATATGGCAGTACAGAATTCATTGTATATGTTGATCTGACCCCCCATGCCAAAGCGCCAGCGCTCGCCCAGCAGTCTGCCGTCACCCAGGCGGTCGCTTCTCGCCCTCAGGGCGTCTTACTGGTATAGAATAATATAATAACGGTGTTGAAACTAATAACAGTGTTGTGATTTGTTTTATTCAATATGGCCACTACTCTACCTGTGGTGATTAATAGGAGACCACATGGCATGCATTGAGTTTAATAAATCAGATATATTGTTGAACATGACACTTGTGACAGTGATGTTCCAGGGCTAAGCGTGACCTTTGATTTCAATTGAAATTGGCTACTTTGTGGGTTTTAATTTGATTTAGCTACATCAGAGGCATTGCCACTTGCCAATTAGTGTTGTCCCATTTTTACCAATACCGACAGCTGCTTGCAGGGTCCTATTATAGGACTCCTATATTTGAACCATAAAGAATGCTGCCTGTTATAGAAACAATGCCAGCTGCAAGTTACCCACACTGACCGACCGACCATGAAAGCATGCTGCAAGTGCAAAGGGAGACATGCCATTGCCTATTGCCTGTCATTTTAACTGGCCTGACACAGTAGATTTCGGAATGGAATGACAGGCTCTTTATCAATTAGGTGATTATAAGAGGCAGCAGGCTAGACAAATGTTATTGCATGGTCCCCCCAGACCAGTCCCATAAGTCTTCCAAATACAATTTGTCATTCATTTTGTAAGGATTTGCTGCTGTCAGGCTGGCAGAGGCTGCACTGAGAGTTGTCATACTTTCTTTGTCATATTCAGCTTGATGGGCTGGGTTCACTATCCCACAAGTCAGCCCTCCATCTATGCACAAGGTACATGTTTAAACACCCCAGCAATAAACCCAATAAGACCAGTCATTGTCTCCACCAGGCCGAAGGCATGGGGAGAGAGTATATGTTTTGCACTCCGTCCGTGTGTGTGTCCGTCCGTCCGTCCGTCCGTCCGTCCTTCCTTCCGTCCGTCCGTTACCAGCTAATCTCCGGCACCGTTAACCCGGTCGATGCCAAACTTTGCACACACACTCCCTGGATGCCAACGATGAACCTCTGCCCCACATTTTCCAGAACGGCCTGTTATAGCGCCACCATGAGGCAGCTTTTCACATTTTTTACCTAAAACTGCACCGATCTGCGTGAAACGTTGCATGCACACTCCCTAGAGGCCAAGGACAAACCTTTGACCTGCATTTTCCGCATCTGCCTTTTATAGCGCCACCAGGAGGCCGACTTTTGTAAAACACATTTTTTGATATTACTCCTCCAGATTCTGTCCAAAAATCTCACAAATCGTTACACAGTATCTATATGGTCATGTGCTCAAGTCGGATCTGTCCGATATTTCATATTCCATCCTAATTGGCTATAATTGGCTTTCACAGTTTGCAAGATTGCCCCGTTTTGAACAAAAGCCTCAAATCATGAACGCAGCATGCAATTTACGTGAAATCTTTCACACATTTTCTTACTAGGCTGAGGAATATATCCCACCCTTTTCACATTGGCCTGTTATAGCGCCACCAACAGGTTGATTTTTGCAAAACACATTTTTGCCACAAAATGCCTCAAATCATCCAATTGCCATCAAAGGCGTATGAAGAAATGGCACCCTTTTCACATTGGCCTATTATAGCGCCACCAGGAGGCCACAACCTGACCTGGCTTGGTGGAGACCTGTGCCCCGAGGGGCACTTTTTCTAGTTTAATTATGCTATATGATCAACTTACAATAAAAACATTACAGGAATATATTATGGCTGCAATAGGAGACTGGAGAAACTAGGCCCCATATTTGTATGTATTTGGGAAGATATTTTGGTCTTGTCTTGCAATCTGAGATTACCCAACTCTTGACTGACCATTTAATAATTCAGAATGAAGAGGAAGGAGACATGCCAAGGATGCAGTGGAAGCTAAGAACAAAAACAATTCATCAGCAGCCATTTTATCATGAAATAGTAGGGAAAACAGGCAACCCTGTTACCAGACAGTGTTATTAATTAAGGTCCCATTCCATTCAGGTCAAACAGGCGTCAGCTTGCTGCTGTTGTGCATGTTGGCTCACTGGACAGGCTCTCAGTTAAAAAGTACTATAACGATAGAAAGGAATATATGAGTTTCCTTTTCTTTTTTTCAACACTCATCTTTTAATTATTATTATCAAACTAAGTAACACTCAGGGTTTTACTGCATGTAGAATAGATTGTAAGGTTTGGCAGACATTTGTTGTTAGAATTAAGTAAATTAGACTATGTTGTTGTTTTGGATCTAATATTCAATATCATTTTTACAGATTATAACCCAATGAAAGCAATAAGGTACACCCGCACACTGTGTATCTGCTCGGCACAAGAGTATTGTCTTATTTAATGAAGCAACGTTTCGGTCACTAGGAACCTTCCTCGGGCAGATTATAACCCAGACATTCAATTGTAGCCAAACCCAATATGGCAAGGTTTAAATTAAAATTATGGCAAACTGTCGTGTTATCCGATTATGTGTAATTCAAATTCTTAACACAGTAGCCCTTTCAAAATAACTCAAATAATTGTATGATTGCTTGTATATTCATAGTTGATGGGGGGGAAAAAATCTGTCTACAGGAGGGAAATATTAGGCATCATGATAAATAGGTAGGAGAAGGGCACACACCAATGTTAATGAGGTGCTAAAGGCCTGAGGCGATGAACAATGAAAAGGAAGAAAAAGGCTGCACACTCATAGCCACGATGCTGGAAGTTTAATATCAGAAACCAACGTTTCGACCTGTAAGGTCTTCTTCAGGGAAAGGGTCGAAACGATGGTTTCTGATATTAAACTTCCAGCATCGTGGCTATGAGTGTGCAGCCTTTTTCTTCCTTTTCAGGGAAATATTATAGTCATGCAATTCTTAAACGAAGACCTTCACTGAAATAATCCTCTCCAATCAACACTGCCGTTAAACCCATGCCCCTTGAGGTCTGGTTTGCGTCATTGATATAAACATTTTAGTTGGCGTCCAGGTTAAACTAAACACGCATCAGCCAGCCACACTGTTCTGTTGTGTGACTCCTGTCCTGGTCCCATAACATAATTAGTCTTAGGCAAAGCTTTTAGAGATGAATACAGTCACTTGATGTTAGTGTTAACATGAGTATGCCTTAAGATGTGAGCTCATTGCTGTGAGACTGGTTGGTCTTAACTGTGTATACATTATGGATGAGGCTCCTTGTTAGCCAGGAGCCAGGCTAGGTGGAATATGGCTTTGGCAAAGATGTGGTGGGATGAATCAGTTAACGTCAATGATGAATGTTTGGCCTCCAGCAGCTCAGTCAATTTACTCAGCGTGAGTGAGCTTTATACAGTTCTGAACACCATACTGCATTTATAAATAACATATAACACGAGGGAGTGTTTTATGATGCAATAACTTCACAGCTGTGATGTTATTCACCATAACACACAATCTGTGCACTATACCATACTATGTCTCCCAAACAACTGAAGAGGACATTCCCAGAGTTTGATTATTTTTTGGTTGAAATAAAATTGTCAAAAACTTAATCCGAAATAAGCGATGTATTAAAATGCCAGGGAAGGTAACGACAATGTGTAATTGGATAATTGTTCATGGGGCGTGGTTAGATATAATTATTGGATTATAATCAGATTTGCTAATTCATGGAAGATAGACCCTAGATGTAGGGTTACGCATTCACCACCATAAATCAGTATCCCATTATGATTTGAGAAAAAGCTGGATTGTGAGTTGATTTGGATGGGGCCATCGTGATGAGCTATGATCTATAAGTAGATGATATTGTACAATTCATATATCTTCTATAATCAGATGTGTGTCCATGTTTGGTTAAATGAGCAAAGACTTTTGCTAAAAGACTTTTGCTAAAAATGTGTTGTCATCCCAATATGGTCCATTTATGTTAGCCGAGATAATGGGAGGCTTAACAGTTTTTAGTATCTGATTTCATATTGTGAATTTAACACTGATGAAGAGTTGATGGGCAGCACTGGCTCAGGCTAGGCCATATAGGCTAGCCCATATAGGAATAGGAAGATTCACGGCTTGATCCCTGGCTCATCCTGGCTTTGTGTCAAAGCATCCTTGAGCAAGACTTTGAACCCTGGCCCTAATTGCTCCGGATTTCATGATTGCTTCCTTTGCAATTGGTGTGGGACTGTGAATTGAAAGTGTATGGCAACGGGTGGATATCATATAATGTTAATTCAATATAGAATATATTTTGATAAATGCACTATTTTTCAATTTGAATTAGTTCTACTTTGTTGCTAAGGAACTCCTAGCCATTATGTTATAGCAAATAAAACACAGCTCTCTGCCAATAAGACTGCTTGATCATTCAGAACTGTGCAAAATTCAGCATGGTGCTGTACATGGCAATTTCAGAGTTCTGAAACCCAAGCACTGATACATATACATTATTTTCACCATTATGTTTTTTTTACTGACTCTTTGCACAACATTATTCTTATGCTGACTCTACTAGTTTAACGTCTTTCATTTTCAAATTATGTACAGTGCATTGTTCAGTGTTTTTCTGCCTTCAATGCGCAACAGAATTAACAGAAACTCCAAGCTGATTTAAGGATTAATATTCCTTTTTGAATAATTTGATTCAGCCTGCAGTGATGCCCATTGGCAAACATGCAATAATGGATTAATATGAGCAATATGGGACAGTTTGAGTGCATTTATACTATTTGCACTATACATCAGTAATTCATCCCATTTGGATCAAAATGACATTGATAGTGTATTATGCTTCGTGTCATAATGTAATGCCATTAACACAATCTAATTTCAAGTCTTAAGACAGTGCTTTCTCTGGTGTGGCCGGGGGAAGATGTTTTCCAGTGATAATATCCACTCCCTTTTACCACTCAAGGCTTGTATTTGTCCTGGGACTGTTGCCAGGCGCTTCATCCTTTAGTGTAAATGTAAAGACAGCGTAAAGACACTTTGTTGGTGCTTTCTATCAACAAAGTGCATTAAATGTGTTGCTTCTCTGCCTACATTGACATGATCAGATGTACACTGTACATCAGCTGTGTCCAAAGTGCGGCCCATGGGCCAAATGCGGCCCTGGGGCGATTTTTTATTACGGTCCGCAGCTTCATACCTGAATTGTATTGGCCCGCCCAACAGTATGGGACATTTTTCATTAAAGTTCTCCTATAGACAGCTATGTGTGTCCCTGGGTCCCTGGCTGGCTGGGTCCATCCGTCCGTCCGCCCGTCCGCCCGTCCGTCAGTGCGTCCGTCCGTCCGAGCACGAAAATAGCGTTTGGTGGTATTTATCGGTACTCATGGACCCATACACCCCAGCCAGGGCCCTGAGGTCTGCTGACCAGCTGCTCCGTCCGTCCGAGCACGAAAATAGCGTTTGGTGTCACTGTTTTGCAGCATAACACACACACACACACACACACACACACACACACACACACACACACACACACACACACACACACACACACACACACACACACACACACACACACACACACACACCATCATCATCATCATCGGCGGTCACTCGTATCCGAGTATGACTGTCCTCCTTCTTGGTCCTTGTGGGTCGTCAGGTGGCGATGGAGGCCGATTCTGGACCCGATTACACACACACACACACACACATTAACTGTATGATTTGGGGTGTTACAGTACAGTACAGTACAGTAGAGGGACCCCCTGGGGACCCCCACACGGTAACTCTGTCATTCAATTCAATAACTCTGTCATTTCTCAACCATTTTGGACGCCGGAACCGGGCCGCCCCCCTGGGCGCTTTCCTGTGGGTCTGGAACTTCCGGGGAGCCCCCGGGGACCCCCACACGGAGTTGGACCACTCACTTGACACGGGTGTGATGTTTTTTTACCTTGCTTGCTTGGTTACATTTGATAATGTGACATAAGGTTCACAGCACACCCCTGACAAAAGACCATTGATATTAAATATTGATGATGATAGTGTTGTGTATTAATCATGCATAGTTGCTGTTGTTGGCTATTGTGTAAAATAGTCTCTGTTCCTTTAGGTGCTGGGCTGGGGGTGTGTGTACACATGCAGGTTGCTCTCCTTTCAGTATGCTTTGAGGTCCCGTTTTGTGATGTTCACAGTTGACAGTAAAGACAAACTTACCCTAAAGACTGGCCTGGTTATTTGCTCTTCTCAGATATACTACTGGTGTGCGCTCCTACCTTCCTGTTTGGGGGTTTAAATGCTGCCTCAGCTTTAGGAAGGGACACTAGAGTAACAGAACAAATGGTTTGTGGACCATGGACCGTCACCGGATGGAAAGGGCTAGGAAGAGGAAAAAGCCTAAGGAACGGAGAGACGGATGGCAAAACTTTATTGGAACTAATGGATGCCAAGCAGTGAAGCACATGCCACTTTAGCACCCAGCTGGAAAGGGGACAAGGTGACTTGATAGTTATATTTGGTCTGAGTGTCTTATTTTGTGTTGGTTTATTTTCATGTTGCATTTTGATAAGGTAGTTTTAAGCTATGCACTGTATGGATTTTATTGGTTATGTAATTATGGTTTATGGGAATATTTGTTGCTGATATTATGATATTTGATATGTTGTCTGATCTATGATACATTTTATGCCTGTTTCTTGTACAGTTCTACGTTGATTTAATAAAGAAACTTCAAAATCATCAGTTCAGTCTTCAACCTTTCATGGCCAGCTGCAGGGTCCGCTACACGTTTCTAATAACAAAGTATTTCAACATTATTGGTACATAATATATTATTGGTACAGTGCAGTACATGCAGTATAATAGCCTATATTGAAGAAATGTGCCTTTACACATGCATTATGATAATTGTATTATACAAACTGGTTGAAGGTTATTGTGTCACACCTCCACTAGTCATGTCTTTTAAAATGTCTTGTGATAGGCAGTGTTTCAACTAATTTGGCTTTATTATTCGAATAATAGTTTATTTGTGTGATAATGGTAACTATGATAAACCACTTCAATCACAAATTATTTAGCTATCAATTAATTGCAGCCTTGCTGTTTCTTGCCACACACACATTCCTCTATATGGCCTCTATATGGATGGTCTCCTTGACAAGTTTACATTATAGAAGGTCAGGCTACCAGGGCTTGGTCAAGTTCTCCTGCTTACATCAACAGCTTGAATCTGCCCCTTACCGTCCCATTTGTATGTGGCGCCACCTACTACGTATTGCACTCCCACTCCCACAGACTTGCTTGGACGATGCCTTTTACGGTCTATGCTTTGGATGTTAACGTGACATCACAGGTGTATAGATTTAAAATAGTGGGTTATTTTTCTGATAAAGTAACCAATTTGAATCTAACTAATCAGTTAGTTCAAACCCTGTGATCGAATATGCATTTGTCAAAGGAGACAATTTTGTCCAACTACTGTAATAACGTAATAAATATTATGATTTGATTATATTAGCATTATATTGATGTTGCTAACTTGCTCCCATCTAACATACAAGTTTACTTGCCACCTTGGGACCCCTCAGTACTAATATCCACTCATCAGTAAAATATCTGGGTGTGATGTTTGACAACAACCTTAAATTTAATAACCAGATCAGCTCCGTGGTCAAAACTAGTCTTTATCAACTTAGGTTCGTGGCCAGGATCAAGGGTTACCTTTCCCGACCTGACCTCCACGCCTTTATCTCATCACTGCTTGATTATTGCAATGCCCTATATGTAGGCTATCCCCTCTCGGGACCCCCCGGTTTAGCTCTTGTCTTTCGCTACCCCGGAGGGTCCCTTACCATCGGTCAAAATATATATGGTAATTAGAGAATGTAGACGGACTTGGCCTCGCATATGTCCTTGCTGCGCTGTTTGAGTGATGGTTATATGTCTCTAAAGAAGCATATATCGGCAATAGGAGACAACGGAAACCTCAGCGAACGGCGCAGAAGCCGTTAAGTATTTTTAATCTTTGTTAGACCGTTTTGGCAGCTCTGAAATTCTCTCTTCCTCACTTCCCATGTCCCGCCTCCCACGACACAACAGCATTATAAACATCCTGCATGTATGCGGTCGGCCAATCAGAGGCAGTAACTAGGACGTGCAGCTAGCCAGCCACCGCTCGGGAGGCGGGACATGGGAAGTGAGGAAGAGAGAATTTCAGAGCTGCCAAAACGGTCTAACAAAGATTAAAAATACTTAACGGCTTCTGCGCCGTTCGCTGAGGTGTCCGTTGTCTCCGTTGTCTCCTATTGCCGATATATGCTTCTTTAGAGACATATAACCATCACTCAAACAGCGCAGCAAGGACATATGCGAGGCCAAGTCCGTCTACATTCTCTAATTACCATATATATTTTGACCGATGGTAAGGGACCCTCCGGGGTAGCGAAAGACAAGAGCTAAACCGGGGGGTCCCGAGAGGGGCTATATGTAGGCATGGACTAGTCTGCCCTCAGACGTCTGCAACTTGTGCAAAATGCCGCCGCTCGCCTCCTCACTGGCACGAGGAGGCGTGATCATATCCTCCCGTCCTTGCCTCCCTCCACTGGCTACCTGTTAAATTCAGAATAGATTTTATTTGTTTTTATAGCCCTCAATGGCTTGGTCCCGGCCCCTGTATTTATCAGTACTCATGGACCCATACACCCCAGCCAGGGCCCTGAGGTCTGCTGACCAGCTGCTCCTGACTGTGCCCAATTCCAACTGCAGGTCCAGAGGCGACCGGGCTTTTTCAGTGGCCGGCCCCAAACTCTGTAACTGTCTTCCCCTACATATTAAGTCTGCCCGCTCCTTAGAGGCCTTTAAGTCTTAACCCATCGCTTCTCCCTGGCTTTCAATGATGTTTGACCTAATTAACCTGTGTAATATTTGTGTTGCTTTGATGTTGTTTTACTATGCCGTTTGTGTTGATTGTATGCTTGTTCCATGATTGTGTACAGCACTTTGGTCGACCTTCTGGTCTTTGTAAATGTGCTTTAGAAATAAAGTTTGATTTGATTAACGTATGTTGTAGGATCTTAATTGGATTCTATGAAAGACTGGGTCAGTATTTGAAGCTTCAAAGTTCTTCAGTTGGTTTATCCTGAAATATCTCATGTAACAAATGTCCATTTGTCTCTTAAGTATTCACGGTCAGAGCATTCTTCTGGTAGTCTCATGTCATTGGTTAGTTGCAACCCACCACTCCACTGGGTCCAGATGTTGACAGCCCTTAATTTGTACATTTCTTTAATACAGTAGAGGTTTTATGTTATAGGTGTTACTGTTGGTACAGTCAGCCTGGCTATCAATACCACAATCAAAACCTATTCAAATTTTAAATGGCAGCCGCATCATCACTGCATGTCAGGCAGTCTGTCCTGTTTCTGATTTTCTAACTGTCCTGTTAGAACATCAGAAACTATTCCAAAAAACAAACAATTGTTTTCAGTAGTGTGTTGTGTTGGTGCCATCTACTGGCTGAGAGCAGATAATGTTTTGCCTATATGTAGGCCTACATTTGGCATTTTCCAGGATTATCAGAAAGGGGTTCTCAAATGTATTACTTTTGGTTCCATTTGTACACTCTTTTTTTCCTTTTTTTTTTACGTTTCGAGCCTCACGGTGAGGCTCGAAACGTTATGTCTCCTGTGGTGAAAAATAAAACCATACGCTTTTGGAGCTCAGTCCAGTGTGCGTACCTTACTTTCTTTTATATTACTTACTTCAGCCCGGCACCTGGCGTTCAGTTAGTGGATGTGCATGTTCTATTGTTTCCTTTTGTTAACCACTGACATAGAAACATAGGTTTTTCAGAAAACTGTTTTTTTTAGAATCGGCCTAAATGGGTTAAATAGATATTAATAAAATGTGGTCACATTATAAAGGGGCGAGGGGGGACAGACATGTCCAGTAGATGAGCAGCCAGGCTCTTCACTTCAGGCTTGTATAGTTCAAGAGCAGAGGCGGGAGAAACGGACAGAGCATCCTCTTCTGTGTCATTTTCTGCAGGAGGATGAAGAGGGGCGACACGATGAGGCAGAACCACAGGCCTTTGTTTTAGCTCGGCTCCTGCTCTACCTCCGCCAACCGCTCATAAAGTACTCTAACCAAGAGGGACCCGTCGTTTCTTTGTAAGCTTTGACCATGGGCAGATCTTCAACTCCCGTGAAGTCGTAGCAATCCACTCCATAGACGGTGTCCAGTAGAGGACCAGCCAGGCTCTTCAGGACAGGCGACTGCAGCTCGGGGAGGAGGGCGATCTCCATCCACAGGCTCTGCGAGTACTTGCTCCTGACAGCCTAGGTGGAGAGGGTACATTTGCATTAGTATACATCTACAGCAGGGGTCTTCCAACATTTTTCAGTTGAGTTGCAGATTAAACTTTCATAGATTTCAGACTTGTTTGACAACACCATCATCAGTGTTGTAAATAGAAAACGTGACGTTGGCTCTGAACTTTATCTGCTCTTTTTTCCCTCTACACAAAACCTTTGCCGAAAAAAGCCGATCCACAAGCTACCAACGCCTCACAGCGGGAGGCTTTGTGAGCTTGTAGCTCGAGTTTTTTTTTTTTTTTATGTTGAAAGTGCGACCCTCAGTAAAACTGTGCCGTCCCTAAACTTATTCGTAACCTTAACCTCAGTAAAACTGATACAAGAACCGCTGGGGGAGTGCGGTCCGGAGGAAAATGGGGCGAGTGTGTCTTGGGTCGAGCATTCCGGGTACGACATCATGAAGTAAAAAAAGAAAAGTGTCTCTGGCACCACGTACCTCTAGATCCATTAGGTATGCATATATGTCTTTCACATATTCAGAACATAGCTCGGGCATGTCTGAGTCCCCTGCATCAATGTCCATCACCCATGTCTGTCTTGACTCCTTCAAAACCGCTCTCAAAGGGCACCTACGGATGGCTGCAATTCGAAACTGGCCCCCGTACAATCTGAATCCCCCCCCACCGCCCCCCCCCCCCCCCCCCCCCCCCTTTTTCCCTCACTGTTTCCCTCACAATGTTTCTTTTCCCTTTTTACCTCCATTATGATGAATTCCTGTTCTGTTCTTTGTCTATATAGAAGTGTCTATTTGTACGTCTCTAAATGTTTTGATGAATTGAACATGGTGGACCCTATTGTAAACAAGTGTAATGCTTAATTGGGTCGTCCACTCACAGTTAACAGCCTTTGTATTGAGTTTGTGCTTGAAATGTACTGTAATTCTGCAAACTGTTAATAAATATTTCAATCAATCAATCAAAATCAAATTCAATCTGAGAATCCCATCGTCAAATATTCGGGAAAACAGCGGCCCCTGTTGTTCCTCGACATTTACGCGAGGCAACAGTGTCTTGAGAGACTAGCGGATCATCAACATGTGCATTGTGCAGGTTCTGGAACAGGAGAGGGAGCAACTTGAGGGATAGGAGCATTTTCTCAGTCTTTGCTATGTTTTCAACTACGCGCCCCTATCGGTGTATTGGACGTTAATACATTTGAATTTTTTAGAAAATGGCCGGCGGTCGGATTAAAATTATTTTTATTGAACAATACGGAATGCACTGGTGCCAATAACCCGCCCGTGCAAAATTCTAACATCCGTGGCCCGGGGGAGAGCACTTTATGTTTGAAATCTGAACGCTTATGTAGACGTTAACGTTGAAAGTAGCAAGGTGCGCAAAACAAGAGTGAAGTTCCGCCATTATTACGGCCAAGCTACACCAGGCTTTTCGCGCACAAAACGCGCGCGTTTACCCCCGCGCGTGCGTTTAATTTAGGTCCAGTCCTATTTTAAAAAACGCACGCGCGGGCCGCGCGTTTAGGGTAAACGCGCGAGAAAAGCCTGGTGTAACTTTGGCCGTGAGAGAACCAGCCTCAGAACAGATAGTCCCAGGATGCTACAGGTTGTTGTTGTTGTAGATCGTATTTTTTCCACGATAAACATTACCGTTTTAAACATAGTTCAACTTTATCCGTGGCCCGTGAGCCTACTTGCCTGGTCGATGTGACTTGTGACAGTGCAGTTCAGGGTCGTGGACGCTGATCCTCTTGGTCCCCTTTCTGGAACGTCCTGCACTTCCCAAGGAAGACCAAGAGTGTCATGCCTCGTTGATCATCTGGATGGCGTACTGCTGCATTCTGTAGCAAGGAGGGGGGGGGGGGGGGGGGGGGGAGGAGAGGGAGAACCCGCGAGAGAACTGTGAGAGAAATCTGGTTGAAAACGTTAAATCTTTTCGAGAACAAACAAAGGTTTCAATCAATCAATCAATCAATCAATCAAGTGAGAAGCAGTGTCTCTGTTCACACATCACAGGCAGCCCCACCGCTCCACTTAAGTTGAGAGGTAGAGATTCCTAACAGCACAGTTTTCATGTTTTACTGTAAATATGCTGCTATAGTAGACTACTGCTGTGTACTCTACGTGTTTTAAGCGGATAGAGGGTGAGAACTACATGCACATGGAGTTAATAATCACTGAAAAGTGAAATGTATATTATTTATAATTTTTTTCAGGTGTGTGCTAACATAATGGAGTCCCTACTGTTGACCATCTCTTTCTTCGGCACCTCTTGCAGCGAACCACAGCAAAGATGGAGCTCTTGCAGGTCACTGAGGTCAGTGATACCGCCTCATAAAATGTTTCCAGTCAGAAACAACAAACAAACTAACCAAGAAAATTAACCAAATAAGAAGATTTTGGGCAGTGTCTCTTCATAGGTCGATCAGTAGGAACACTCTGAGGACACTAGTTGGACCACTCACTCAACCAATGTTTTTTTTAATATGCATGGACCTCATCATGGTACTCTACTATAGTTACCTCAAAGGCAGCTGCATTAAAAGCAAAACGTCAGACACTTGTAGGACTCACTTAACCCCTGCTCATTTATGCTAGGGATTGCTCAGAGGACAGAATAAAGCAACTTGCAATGGGCCTGCCCATGTACCTGTTTGACTACAAAAAAGTGAGTGATGCCCACGGGCACCATGCTCCATTGATCTCATTCCCCCCAGATTCGGCACAAAGAATTATTAATTCTACTGTTATGGCACCACAATGTGGAATGCCCTACCAACTGCCTTAAAAAAGTGTGACTCCCTTGTCCTACCCAGTACCCTCCTTAAAAATCACCATAAGATTTGCAGTTCAGGTGCAATTTGCAACTGGACCTAGTCTTCTAGCTTGCCTTTACTTCTGTAAATATACTTTTACTGCTCCTACCTCCTGGTATTGACGATCTCTTGTATAGTATTGAATGTCTTTATGTCTTGATTAAATTAATACACAGGATCACCATGACCTCAGGGCTTTTGTTTTCCTTTTAGCATTATTGTATAACTGTACCGCTTTACCTTTTGCAAACTGTTAATAAAGTATTCATTCATTCAATCAATCAATCAATCAATCAATAACGAGGATGAGAAATGAGTGGATGTGACTTCACTACTTTAACCCTACAGTATACTTTGTTGACCGGGCGGGGAACCCACAGGGGTCCATATTTGGTCCCCTCCTTTTTACAGCATGGCTTTGAAATTGGGCATGATGTCATCGTCTAGAGATAAAAAATGATGTGCACTGTATGATCATATGAGAGGTGTCTATAAACAGGTGAAACTAGGCCTTTGTGCTCTTATTGCAGCAGTCTCCCAATGTGCTGAAAGGAGTTACACTACTTTAACTTGCATCGTAGTGGGACACTGCATCTATTTTCACCTTTCTCTTACATTACAACAACATTGCTATGAAACATTTTGTTAATTGAACAGTTTCCCCGCAGTTGCAGGCAGCCTCCCTGTCACATGCACGCACACATGTGTCACACACACACACACACACACACACACACACACACACACACACACACACACACACACACACACACACACACACACACACACACACACACACACACACACACAACTGCCTAGTCCTCTTGTCCAGTTAGTGTGACTGACCTGAAGCCATCTTGTTTTTTATTAGACCTATCATCCACCCTGGTGTCATCGGTGTCCTCCCGTGACCCCGGCCTGGGCTTGATGCTGTACCTGCTAAAGAATAGTGCTGCAGTGCAGACTTCTTCAGGTTTCGGCAGAGCCACATAGAGAAAGTGCAGCGCCTGGATCATTTGGCCCCAGAGGAGGTCAAGGAGGTGAGTAGTTCTTCTAGTACTTCTACAAGCTCACAAGACCATATTGCAGCGTGGGCTGTTGTGGGCATGTGGGTCGGCTATGATTGTCTATTTATATTGTAAAGCCTTTGGGATATACCTTGTTCTCTCATTCTCTCATAATGGCTCTTCCACACACCCTGTAGTCAAATTCAGTCATGTTCTTTTGACTTGCACACCCTTTATGTCTCACTATTACTCACTCTTACATTTAAAACAAACGGCAACAAACGGCAACAATTAAAACTATAAAGTGACAATTTCAAGCTTACTCAAAGCTTACATAAATAATAGCCTCTATGCTGGATTCTGTCTTAAGTTCCAATGTCTCTTCTGATGGTGTAGATTTGGCAGTTTTTCTCCAAACAAAAAGTATTTATCCTTCCCAACCTCTTGACATCTGTCTCTTAGCAACTCCTGAGTTGAAGGATCCTTCATACACTGTTAACCACACGAACTGTATAGCATCTCTATTATGTGGCGAACATTCAGCAAAAATAGCAGTTCTACAAGCTCACAATGTACAGCGCTGTGACATCAAAGCAATAGGAGTAAAGGCCCCGGTCAAAGAAGTGTGGGGTTTAAGTGTTAATTCAGTTTAGAAGACAAGAATGTTCTCTAGACATTATGCATAAGCCTCAGCTTTATCATAAATCATATTTAGCATCTCTTTCAGCACTTTTCTTATATCTCTTGACTGGCGCTTGTCCTGTATCCCTTCAAATGTTCTAAGGCAGGGGTGTCAAACTCATTTTAGGTCGCGGTCACATTGGTCAGAATTGCGTGCGCGCGCGCCCCCAATGCTGAAGGGCACAAATACTATCCTGTCACAATACACAAAACATGATCGGTAACATATAACAAAAAACATTGCATGGATGCACCTGGGACATATCCTCAGTGATGTATCCCAAGGTTATCGGGTTTCAGGTCTGTCGAGCATCATACCCCTCACTCAGGCGACCCAGCCGGGGTGATCAAGTCCCGACTTACGTCCCAGTAGCTACCCTCAATCAGTCCCATTAGGGAAAGACCAAGGCCACACAATCCGTTGCTCTGGAACTACTCTGCCAGGACTGGGAGAACCAGATTCTGGCGCGTGGAAGGACTAGGCTCTGTGGGTTGACTCCTTGTCCGGGCCCCTCCTACATCTCACCAGGTCCACTCCTGCTCTCACCAGGCCCAGGACCTGTGCGTTGCACCAGACTCCCAGCACCAGGCACTTCATTCAGGAGTGGTGGATTATAATGGCCCTCCTAACATTAATCAGGTTCAGAATTAAACAGGAAAGTACATACTATGTATGACATACAGCCTACATTTACTTTGTACTGGTTCCTGATGGTTATAATTAGAAGTGTTATAATTAGAAATGTTAATAAGTACATTTTAAGATTAAATCTAATAATACACATGTTTCATGAATGAGGTGTGTTGTGTGCATTGCTGCTCCATTCATTAACTTATTCTGTAGAGAATTGTTTTTGTTTTTTTTGTGACAATTTGGTCCAAATTAACTCACACCTTTTACAAGATTACTTTACTTTACTTTATATCTGCACCCACTTGTCTCCTCAACGTGTTGGCCAATCAATCTGAAATGTCTCAGTTAATTTCTGATTCCAATGGCTATTTTGTGATCATAGAAGGCTTCCCTCCACCACTTAATTACTTAGTATACAGTACACTTATGTCATTGGTATGGAGACAGAGACTATGGCCATCACATAGCTCAGCAAATAGCTGTAACTCTCTGAATTCTTCAGGGTGTGGACACCCTGAAGAAGGCACAAGCCGACATGTGTTTGCGTTTTTTAATGTCTGTAGCCTTTATTGGCCTTTTACCTGTTTACCTACCATGATTTCACTTTGTATTATCCTACGCCTGTTTTGTACTATTCTGATAATGTACTAGTGTGCTGTGAGTTTCACTTAAGGAACTCATATAAAAGAACAGTGGGTTCCCCATAGGTCAGAGAGCGAAAAATTATAGCAGCAACATCTATTCTGCCTGAGGAAGAGAGCCAAGATAGAAATGCCTTCAACTCAGCACTATTACAGTTAGGGGCCACATGAGGGCGCTAGATGCTCAGTAGTCAGACAAATCAAGTGTTAACCACATAAAGAACAGTTTGGTGGTCTACTGGTCTTGGTCCCACAGCACTCGGCTTCTCTGTCCCTGAGCTTTCTTTTTGATCGTCCTATTCCAGTGTCAACATTAATGGATTATGGCCTATTGAGCATAGGATTGCATTGTCCATCCTTAACATAATTTGTGATTCATGTCTTCTGTATTCTCTTGTTAATACTTTCTGATAACCTTCTAGCATAATTCTTAGGCACTCTATTAAATATTTTATTGTTGCCTTTTAAGTGTAATCCTGCAAACTCACATTTTAGAATGCATAATACATCTACAACATGCTTGAAAATATCAATTATGCATATCATATCATATCATAATTACCCAGCCATGATATTAGGTCAATGCAGTATCCAGGGATATAGTACACGATTAGAGTTGGATTTTCTCAAGCATGTTGTTTAGACTGCATGAAAAACTCACCTTGAAGGTGAGCTTTTCATCAATATTGACAGGTGACTTGCAACAGTAAAAGTCTACACAGCACCCGTCACAATACAGATGCCACATCAACTAGATTGCAATGCAGCCTAATGGCCATGTGTAACTGTGGTTATGACCAAATAAGTAGTAATGATATCATGTTAATGTTGTAGTAGCCTAATTAGTTCCAGTGAAAATCTGTCTGATTCCACAAAAAGCTGGTATCGGACAAAATGCCAAACATCATGTTTCATTATGACAGAAAATAGTGTGTAATGCAGTGTAAATTGCAGAAATACAAAATAACAACTTTCATATATACTTCCATATTTGTTTCACGTGTAAAAACAAAAAAAACAGACAAACGGATCAAACCAGGGAATTCAGTTTTCCAGTGAATGGAGCAGGAGTAGTACAAGTAGTAGTTCAAGACAAGTTGTGCTATGTGAAGTTCAAAAGCAAAATTGTGCTTTGTTCGTTAAGGAAATCAGAGTTGAGTATTAAAGTTTTATTCTAAATTTGTTGTTATACAGGCAGTACATTTCAACAAGGCAATTCAATGTAATTTACACAGAGCATCAAGCAAAGGAAACACAATTCTAAAATTTAGGATGCACAAAACAGTACAAATTAACAGACACAGTACAGAAAAGAGAAAATGAAAAGTAACAACATCAAAGGTAGCGGCAAACAGAAAGGTATTTAGTTGTGTTTAAAATAAATAAGAGTGTCAGCAGTTTTCTGGGAGTAAAATATAAAATATAATGCTCGCAATTTGGGAGGCATCCAATCTTGGGCGCATACAGCACTTCTCATACACTCACATTCGATTGACAGGAGAAAGGGCTCTTTGCGTCATGACGTAGTACCGGTATGTGCCCGGTCCTCGGGTATAAAGGCACGTACTCGCGCATGTGCATCGTTCGTTTTCTCTTCTGCGTTTACAGAACGTCAAGCTATATAAATATAAAACAATTCTAGTCTAATATATCACAACAGGACAGGTGATTTTTACTACTCGGTACCTCAAGGTGGCTAGTTTTGCAAACCATTGAAAGCTACACTCACACGTAAATTACGCACATTTCCCAGATTACCTGAGAGCTGTGGATGGTTCATCATGACATCATCGTACAAGATCAGAAATGTATTTTGACCCTAAACAATAAAGCTTTATAGACCAACAATACACTAGTATTTTGAAGTCAATTATTTGACACACAGGGAGCCAGTGTAAGGACTTAAGAACTGGAGTAATATGCTCCACTTTCTTGGATTTAGTAAGGGATATCTAGCTTGAGTCTTTGGGTAGCTCGGTTTTTTAGAGGTTCTGGGTTCAATCCTGGGCATCGCGAACTCAGCATGAGTTCCAAAATACTGATATGTGGATATGCGTACAGTCAAATATCGGCCATGTACACATTGTACAGTATTGCATTCAGTAAGAGGTATTTGGACAGGACCTACAGTATGTAATGCATTTGGTATACTATACTGTATGTCTGCCACAATATCTCCTAAATGATCTGATGTTAATGAAACTTCTAAATTAATTCATTTGGTCATACATTAAAACAGAGTGAATTGTGAAGGCAATCAACTTGTGAGATTTCTTCAACCTATTCCGCCAATAAACAATTTCTCTCTTCTTCCATCTCACTCTGGGTTTTTTGTTTTGTTTTTTTTGATCCCCAGCAACCTAAAGAAAGTATTTATAAAATCCCCTTGTTTGTTGAAGACTATCACCCCGTGAATCACCCGGAACACTTGACAGTGGTGTCACTGCAATACAGCTGGACAAAAGCGACAGATAAAGCACCATATTTTTGTAGCACTGCATTTATCCATCTAAATATCCATTGTTGCCTGTTATGTGGTTGCTCTGCTCGGCAGTATAACAGTATTGATACTTTTCTTCTTCAAAGGCTGAATGATTGTCGGAAGAATAGGTGACTAGATGCAAATTGCTCTTGTATGTTTGCGGAAATGTGCTTCTGTTTATCATTTTCTCAAACCTATGCCTGTGTAATCTTTGTGCCAATGAATACTAGTAGAGGAGGAGAAAGTAAAGAGCTATTATTGATACGTTTGAATAGCTGTCTTTATCTCTTTCTCTCACTCAGAGATTCCTGCACTTTTTTCCAAATGGCACTTGTGATTTACCCTTATAGCCATGGCATGCCAGAATGAGTTTGTGAGTTTGTTTTAAAAAACACTTGAATCCTAGCATCCCTATTTTGGGTTCCCAACATAAAGCGTGCTGAGTTTGTAGTAACCGGTATGCTATGTTCGGCGAAGAGATTTGGTATAGAGGGTATTACAAGTGGACAGCCATGGGGGACCCTGGTCAACTAAAGTGATATAACCTCTTTGTTTTACACATCCATCTTGATATAACTTCCTCTCATTTCCAGACACTTCTCAAATAGACATCGCAGACAAAGCGACTGATTTGTTAAACAAGCCTCATCAGCCGAGAGGCTCGAAACGTCACGTCCATGGTGTAAAGGAACCAAAACCATTACATAAACTTGTTAAGTTTGGAGCATCATCCAGTGTCCGGCCCATATCTTTCTTTTCTATTATTCTCGCACCTGGTTTTCTTTCTTCTTTTCCTTTCTGCCTCCATCTCACCCTACCTGTCCTCTGCCTCCTCTTCTCTCACACCAACTAACTTCATGTCCTCTTTCACTACATCCATACATCTTCTCTTTTTCTTCCTCTAAGCCTCCTGCCTGGCAGTTCCAACCTCGACATGGCCTGGGTCACCCTCTACGCATTGTGAGCTACTTTATATGATATAAAGTAGATCTGTGATTATGGTGAATGTTCCCCCAAAAATTGGGATGCTAGGGTTCAAGTGTTAAAAACACACATGACTTGAACATCATGTTTTAATTACTTGCAGGACAGACAAATGTTTTCAAAACTGATCGAGTAATATACCCGAATATGGGGATTCCGATTTATATTGTATTGGTATGTTCAAATTAGAGAACACATCCCAGTGTTAAAGTACTAATCTTCTATTGAGAATACAATACCTTACGTGTGACATAACAGACAGCCTAAAAGCCACAACAATCGTGTGCCAGTAATTGATTTACTTGTGTACGTTCTCAATGAGTAGTTTTAGATGCCATTCCTTTGTCCCGTGGATAGTACCTCGCCGTAGTAATTGCCACAGGTGTAATTTGAGCACTTCTTTTGTATCTGCAACAGTTATGTCCCCATTGTCAGTCACAGTGTGCGCCTAGACTAAAGCACAAGGAGGAACAAAGACAAGCACTGTAAAAGCTTTGAAAATAAATCATGTTTTCTTTTTCCTTCATTCCTTCTCTTGCCACTCAAAAATATACACCATTTTTTCTTGGCAAGGTATGTCTTTTGGGAGTATTCGGAAACATGAGAGACCTAGCTTTGTGAGGCTGCAGTGCGTCCCATTTAACCTCATCTTAACTGTATTGCGTGATTCAGAATTACGGTGGATCAGCTATGCTGGGAGCCATAGCTATTATGCAGCATGCAGTTGTTGAACAGCGACCACTGAGAGACCAGCTGTGTGTGTGTGTGTGTGTGTGTGTGTGTGTGTGTGTGTGTGTGTGTGTGTGTGTGTGTGTGTGTGTGTGTGTGTGTGTGTGTGTGTGTGTGTGTGTGTGTGTGTGTGTGTGTGTGTGTGTGTGTGTGTGTGTGTGTGTGTGTGTGTGTGTGTGTGTGTGTGTGTGTGTGTGTGTGTGTGTGTGTGTGTGGAGAGGGTTCACCTATTGGAAACGGTCCACTCATGCTCTCCCCCCTCCCTATTTCCCCTCTCTTGAGCTTTTGTTATTTTCCCTGCCTCTCCTTCTAACCAAGCTCACTAAAGGGAAGCAGAGATATAGATTGATTCTCATTGTATAGCTGTGGTCAAATACATGATAAACTAGGCAAAATTATATAGCCTCATTCTTGCTCAATTCATTCAGGTCCCATGAATCGAAACTTCACAATCATGCATTGTGATATACGGTTTAGGTTATACACTTTTTCAATGTGTATGTTAGTTCAAATCATCCTCAATTTGTTACAGCTTTGGGCCCCTGAACGAATACACCACTGGTTGTAAAGCCTGTATTCTTGTGCCTTCTCTTACAAATCTATATTGAACCTCTCGATTTGGGTCAGATTTTTTTGATTGATTGATTGAAATATTTATTAACAGTTTGCAGAATTACAGTACATTTCAAGCACAAACTCAATACAAAGACTGTTAACTGTGAGTGGACGGCCCAATTAAGCATTACACTTGTTTACAAGAGGGTCCACCATGTTCAATTCATCAAAACATTTAGAGACGTACAAATAGACACTTCTATATTAACGGTGGAAAGTGCCCAATGTGCAAAAGAGTTGGTGTGAGAACATGCAGTATGGTGTCCACCAGTCCACCATTACCAAACACTCAAATCCATTAATTGCAATTATGAACTCAGTTTTTTGTCTGCTCAAACTTCAAAAAAGACTCACTACTAAGGTAGGAAATGTTGTTTCACAACATTTTGATGAACATTGTGCTACATTGTAATGATCAGAAAGGAAAGTGTATCACCGGTGTTGAGATCAGCTCCACGGCAACTTAACCTCATATTCATGAACCTAAAAGGCTTTCCCAATACGTGCCACGTAACATTAGTTTCTGAGGTCAAATAGTGGCTACTGGCTACAGTGAACTTGGTAATTAGGCGTTAATGCGATCATTAAGCACATGAAAGCCGTTTCTTGATTTAACAGACTTTTATAGACACAAGAAGCCCCTTTGCTAGAAGAGAAGGTTTTATAATGGAAGTGCAAAGACATGTTGGCATCTGATCCAATTCTGTGACAACAGTAACCGTTTTCATCTTGGAAATAGCTTGAAATTTCACACCTTCATCCAGTCTGGCCGATTGGAGCGATTTAGGCTTTGATTTGATTTCCTGGTTTCCTGATTTGTAAGACACATTGATTTCTAACCGGGCATTAAATGTGTTTAGAGGACACCTCCGATTTCCTGCGTTGATGAATGGAAGTGTAATGAAATCTCCTCTGGTTTGGTCGTCTCTATCCACGCCACTACACATGTTCACTGTTAGACTGTGTCGTACCAGCAGAGGGAATCTTATTAGACATGATGAATGTGAGACTGATGATGCGAGTGATTACTAGTGACCCTGTAGTGGTTTGGTCATTGTCAAGCTGTGTGTGTGTGTGTGTGTGTGTGTGTGTGTGTGTGTGTGTGTGTGTGTGTGTGTGTGTGTGTGCGTGTGCGTGTGCGTGTGCGCGTGTGTGTACTGTATGTGTGTGTGTGTGTGTGTGAGTGCGTGTGCGTGTGCATGTGAAAGTTCCTCGGATATTCCTGTTTTGTAGTTGATGTACAGCTTGAATGGGAAAGGATCTAGGATTAGTCCCTAGCCAGTCTAGTCACAATAGGCATTATTCACCCGGTGGCCATGTTGGCATTCTGCATTGAAAAAGTAGGGTGGTAACGGGCAAGGACTGTCTAAAGAGGACGAGACGCGAAGACCGTATGGGCGACGCCATGTTGCTCACATGGTGCTCCATGGAAGGAAAGAAACATGCGCAATGGGCTATATGCAGCCAACACTTCCGCGTTCAGCTTCCTTGGTCTCAACTGCGCATGTTTCTTTCCTTCCATGGAGCACCATGGAGCAACATGGCGTCGCCCGTACGGTCTACGGTGGCTTTCGCGTCTCGTCCTCTTTACACAGTCCTTGGTAACGGGGTAGCATTTCATTAACTTAATGGCAAGATGGCCGCCGTGTGAATATGGTCTATTGAGAAGTAAGTCTAATTCAAATCACATGAACCTCACTTGTATCTCATGGTTCCGGCGAGCCTCCCCCGTGTCCGAAACGGTGGAGAAATGACAGAGTTACCGTGTGGGCGTCCTCGAGGGGGTCCCTGGGTGGTCCCCGGAATGAACGTGCCCAGGGCTCATACTGTAGTGTAGTCTGTGCCACTTTACGCTGTGCTGTACTCTACTGGCCACTTTAGGGTGTGGGGGTGTCCGTGCTGGGACACGTACGTACGTACACATACATACACGTACGCATACAGTACATACACACAAAGCTGCGTAATGGAGCGGAGGCACCGCTCAAAATGGTAGGATGTGCCATGCTTCATAGTAGCTTCAGTATTGTTTTATGGTGACTACTATTGTGTTCTGCAACATTATTGGACAATACTCCCTATTCGTTATCATCCTTTTTTTTTTAGCTGAAGTGGATAGGACTAAATATAAAGCAGCCACACAGTGGGGAGCAGCATTTAAGTACAGATGCTTATGCCATCTGATCCAAGAGCACACAGCGGGGCCACAAGCCCACAAATGACGTGGCTGAGTACCACTTTGACTGGAATTATCTCAGTTGTTGCCAGCATTCAAGATAACATTCAGATTCTGCTGTGGCTCTGTATTTGAAGGACTGGCATAGGTGGAGAGAAATTAATTCATATTTTATTGGTGTGTGTGTGCGTGCACGTGTGCAAGCATGCGTGCAGTGTGCGTGTGTTCGTGCTTGCGTGCAGTGTGATGTGTGGTATACGGTAAGTAAGGGTGTTTGTGTTGATTAGCACAACTCTTTTTGGAGGGTGTTTTTGATCTCAGCAAAAGTGTAGTTGTCTATTGTAAATACATATATTGTAGAAATGTAATAAAGCACATTCATTTGCAGGTAGGTACAGTACAGTACAAACACATGTATGCGTTACAAGTATTCTCAGAACTGTGTGTGTGTGATATTTTTTGCAATATACAGATCAATTGAAACACCAGCCTTTTATCCTTCTTATCCATTGTTTGGATCGGAGAGGCCAAGACGCTGCATCCTCAAATCTGTTTCCCAGGCTGGGGCTCTGCAACACAGCTTGAGAAGTCTAGGTCCCCTTTAGTCACTCTCTTTTTACCTCCTTTTTTTACCTTTCCCTAACAATGGCTCCTTCCTCACTCCAAGCAGAAGCCCCCCAAACACTCCGTGAATAAAGTTAGTCCAACATGCGGCCCTTAAACCCACCCCGAGACTGCTGCCGGGCAGCCACACTCATGGGATTGTTTGGTAATAGTCCAATTAGATAATTGCCATCTTTCACTCCTTTTCCTCTCTGTTTCCCATAAAGGCATGAATGGTGCTCAGGGAGGGGGGCAACCTGAAGAGGGCTTCTGGCCGGCTAAGGTGACGAGAAGAGCCAGAGAATGTTCTTTGCACAAGGCCATTGGTTTGAATTGAATCATTGTAGCCTAATCAATGGTCTTATTGGATTACTGGCCACTGCTGTGTTCAGAGATATTGTTGCACTGACAATGAAAATAGCTAAGAGTTGGTGGGTGGGTGTGTAGTGGGCTGGAAGTAGAGTGGCAGAGAGAGGTGGGGGCCGTTCCAGGGGTATGTGTATGTGAGAGAGTGTAGGCAGTCTAAGCACTAATGACAAGTTTTGTTCCCCTTTTTGTGTTTTTCAGATGCGTAGGTTAAGATTATGAGAGCTGCAGACGGCTTCTGGGGTGTGTATATGTGAATAGTTTAGGGATGTGGCATTAATTACGGGACCTTGTCTGGTCTTCTCTCCTCGGCCGTTGTTTTGCTGTGGTCAATTGATGGCCTACAACACAGGGAACTTTTAACTGTTTTGTTACAGCAGAGCCCAGCAATTTTGCAGTTTTTGGAACCGACTTACAGAATTTGAACAAAGTGGATTTATTCTTCATCTTCTCTGTCGCTCTTATACTTGTCCTCTTGTTCTCTCTATCTCTCTCTCTCTCTCTCTCTCTCTCTCTCTCTCTCTCTCTCTCTCTCTCGCTCCTCTTCTGTCTCTCTCTCATTCGCTCTCCCACTCACGTAACAGTAGGCTATAGCAACGGACGCTGTGTGTAGCAGCGATCTGTTGTTCGGCAAGAGACCCCGACATCCATGTAATCAAAGTTAGCTTTCATCCTCAGTCAACCAGGTACAGTTTGAAAAATCGGAGGGAAACAATGGCTGGCCATGTCCTGCGGATGGAAGAATGAGGTGTCCAGGAACTTTTTCTGGTCTGGAAGAGTCGTGCCTGTGCGTTTCTCTGTTGCGAGACAAGACCAATCACTGGTCTTGATTCCCTGGGCAGAGAGCAGCCGAACTGAAGGGGACGGGACGCGCAAACCCCTCCATTAAGATGTGATCTATTTCCCCAAACAATTTAGTGTATTCATGAGGTTACGCGAATGTGGAGGCTGCAAAAATACCGTAATCAATTGAAACAGCAAGTGTGCGTCCATGGCTCTGATTATTTGGAGATCATCTATCAGACTGATGTCTATGTAACAAGGCGAGGGGGGCATTAAATCACTGTCGAGTTTCACTGAGAAGTCCATGATCATTGGGCAAGGGAGTTTGGTCAGCGATAATAGGGCTCCTTAGTCGGCTAAGGGAAGTGTTTCTCCGGACATTAGGTAGCTGACTCTGCCCTAAAAGGTGCTGCTTTGAAAGTAAAATCTGCTCTGCCCAGACAAACCAGCGAGCAATATTGTCCGCAATCTCTATTTTTCTCAACTGACAAAGGAAAAAAAAAGAGGCGGACGATCGTAAAGGTCCAAGAGGATAAATGAGCATGGAGGTCAGGTACAACCAAGAGTCGGATGCAATGGTGCTGAAGAACGGACTAAAGGAGGGGAAAGATGGCAAGGACTCTCAGGGCAGCTTGTCCAAGACCTTCCTTAAGGAGCAGCAGGAATCCTTCACCCCCTCTGGGACCGGGGAGAACTGCGACAAGAACAGGAGCAGCACAGGGGACCCAGACTACTGCCGGAGAATACTAGTCCGAGGTGAGTTTTACTTTTCTTTTTTAAACAACTTGTGGTGTTGTTCATGTTGTATCATTCTTAGACAAACCATTTATAACATTATATGATTCACAGAACTCTTAGAAATATAAAAGTATAATAATTAACAACCGTTAATGTTTAAAATGATACTTTTGCAATATTGCCAATCATCAACACCCAATATGTGGTGAGAATGCTGTTCCCACCACAGGTATATTTTAGCCTTTATTTTAAATGATCATTTGCTTAAGGAAATAATGCAGTGTTCCTTAGTGTTGCTTTGAACTTGTAGTAGGCCATTTTGGACCATGACAGTAACACAAACAATTTAAAGAAAACAAACACTAATAATATAATTACTAAATAATTTTAAAGCAAATTGTCCTTTTGTTCATACAACCTTTTAGTTCTTGATTATTGCATTAATTCTTTTTACATTTAGAATGGGCTAAAATATACTAAAGTCTTCACATGTTTTTCAAATGTTTCATTCATAAGTAAATCTATTTGATTAGGTATACTTGCCGTGTCAAATTAGTCTAGATTTATGCATAATATGCCACGTTAATCTGGCTTTAAATGAACAATTTATGATTTGTTGTGTATATTTATTAGTATGAATACTCCTGCATTTTAGGACTAATACATATGTTCTATATCTATGTCATATAGTCACAACATTTCAATACAAAAATACATTTTAAATCTTAAATAACTCACACAGTCATTATTTTGAAAATAAATGAATGAATAAATGAATTAATTACATTTATGTTTATAAACATCCAGCCTTTGTGTCAATAATTGTTCACTATAAATAAAGTATTGGAACCACTTCCGGTTTGCATGAAAAACTATATAGATTTTACATAATTTATTTCATACTAAGTTTAAAAGCCAAACACCACTTTTATGTAGAGCTCAGATTTTAAATAGAATTTGTCCTGTATGGTCTGTAGTGACACAAGTAAAATTAGCTGAAATTAAAAGCACAATACTTGTATATTACAGTGATTTAGATTTGTTTTTATTTTGAAATTAAGTAGAGTTGTTGGTGTAAAATAACTTTGTAAAATTGTAGGAATTTCTTTACACTCCACAATTTTCTAAAGGTGTTTATACTTTTAATGTGTGCTGACCAACATAATTTAGACCAAATCACTGTTTACTTATTTCATTAAAACATAATAAAACATGGCATATCATTTTGGAATAATACTCATCCTAATACAAATAGTACTTGTATTAATTATAATAGTAAGAAATGTTTCTCATATATATATTACTGGAAGAAATATATATTGTATATGTGTACGTGTGCGTGTCTGTGTGTGTGTGTGTGTGTGTGTGTGTGTGTGTGTGCACGCGTGCACATGTACACACACACACGCACGCGTGCGCGTGACTGTGGTGTGTGTGTACACAGAATTTAACACATTTTATTCGATATGGTATGTAGATTTCAATGTTGTTAAATCCATAATAATAATAATAATAATAGTAATACAACAACAACAACAACAGTGATTGTAATAACAATTAATAACAATTACATAACAATAATAACAATTAAATTAAAATAACAAAATTAAATTCATAATAACAATAACAACAAAAGCAACAACAACAATATCTTCTATTCTTTTTTATTCTATAAAAGAAAAGAAACAACATAAAGTCATGCTAAACCGACAAACCCATAGCCTATGAACATTTAGATATTCTTGTTTTTTGTTTTTTTATATATGATTTTACAGCCTTGTAAAGTCATATTATAAGTCATAGCCTTTCTCACACGGCTCGGTTGGTCTTCCTTTTGCAGATGCCAAAGGCTCAATCCGAGAGATTATTCTGCCAAAGGGACTAGATTTGGACCGACCCAAGCGGACTCGCACCTCCTTCACAGCTGAGCAGCTCTACCGGCTGGAGATGGAGTTCCAGAGGTGCCAGTACGTGGTGGGACGGGAACGCACAGAACTGGCCCGGCAGCTCAATTTGTCTGAGACGCAGGTAATGCAGACGGACATGCTAGCGTTCGTTTCCATCCATCCTATACACATAACACGACGTGTTGTTATGTGCTCAGATGGGGTGGGCCCTGTGCATTTATTTGAATGATCAATCAATCAATTTATTCAATTAATGTTTTAAAGAAAAGATTCCATGAAATTGCTTTTCATTTTATTGTCATTGTATCATTAAAACCGCAGTGTTTTGACAATAATTATTTGGGGGCCCACTTGCAAAATCATCACAGCCCACGAGGCCCACAGGTTGAGAATTGCTGTATTAGTGCATACTGTTATACAGAGCATGCAACACACTGGATGTAATGTAATGCAGAGTTGCAGACCAGTATATAGAGCATACAACACACTGGATGCAGTAATGCAGAGTTGCAGACCGGTATATAGAGCATGCAGCACACTGGAGCAATATGCAATGTCTGGCCATGAGGGAAGCAAACACATGGCCTGTCTGGAATCTGTGGTAACAGGAAGAGTGGGCACTACGGTCAAGTGGGCACCTCGATGCACAATTTACAATTTTTCCCAAAACCCCTTTTTTAAATTATTATTTTTTAGAAAGATTGTGTTAAATAATGTAAAGTATAGGCTACATGATTAGAACATCCTTGAACATTCGCCAATTAAGGCACATTTTTTCTACAATTGCAACACATTGCTACAAAACTTGTTTATCCAATCATTTTTGGCATAAACAAATTAGTATATTTAAATGTAGGTCTGATAATGATGTACCGTGCATGTTCAAATCATGTATACTTCTCACCATGTATCACTTCTCACCATTTTTCAAATCTTTTATTTTGGACAAAAACAGGCAATTTTAGATAATGGTGCCCACTCTTCCTTAGTGCCCACTTGTATCCCAAACTGTTGATCCTGCCCTGAGGAGACACACAAAAAATAGCAACTAAGGGATGAAGAGGCACAGAAATAACAAGCTGTAAAAAGTATAAAAAAGCAGTCCATAAAGAAACAAGTTTTGGGCATGAATTAAAAATGTGTGTATATGGACTGCAGGAGTTTGAAGAGACCTTATACAGGAATCATTTGTATCTGAAAACAATTTACTCAGGTTGGCCCTTGATTAATGAATCCTGTGAACCACTTTAAATGCACCCATTAAAACCGGGAAAGCCCACGTGTGATTTTAGATTTTAGCTAATATATAGCACATTGGTTGGCTATTAAAAATTAGCAGATATACAAGCTCATAGCCCGTCACTTCGTGCCACGCTATATGAGTTTGTAGAGGTGCTATTTTTGAAAAATCAGGAATATTTGTCATTAATCTTTGAATATAATATATATATTTTTAAATCAACATTTTTAACTCATTGACATGAAAAGGTTTGAGAACCACTGATATAGCAAGTTTTTCAGAAAACAGTTAGTATTTATAAGACATTTTTAGAATTGGCCTCAGGTCTTAACCCATTTTGGGCGGGAACCCCTTTTGGTGTTAGCATTATGTTATGCTTTAGCTATTGAAAAATAGCAGATCTACAAGCTCATAGCGCGCCACCGAGTGGCGCGCTACGAGCTTGTAGGTCTGCTATTTTGGAAAAAGAACGACTGACATAGAAACATAGCTTTTTCAGAAAACTGTCAGGATGTAGAAGACATTTTTAGAATCTGATCGCAGGTCAAAATGTTGTTAATGGGATTCATTGAGTAAGGCACATATGAGCGCATGCACAAAAAGAGTTGAACATGGATAGCGTTCCCTCCACCAGTCCTCACTCAACAACAAAAAGAGTTGAGCATGGATAGCGTTCCCTCCACCAGTCCTCACTCAACTCAATCACAAATTCCCTCTCCCAGTCCCTATACACCACAAACCAGAAGGAAAGGTTACTTCTGAGCTGTCCTGACAGTTTGGTTCCATTTGTACACTCTCAGCGTTATGGGGGTCCTTGCAAATTAAACATTTGAGAACCACTAAAAAAAATATTAGAAGATATAAGAGCACTGCAAACTGATGAAATACTATTCAGAGAATTCCTTGGTTTTATTCGAGCTGCATTAATTTGAACACTGAAGATTAAATTGGGCGAGTACATTTTATTACAGCTACCAACATGTTTCTGCTCACATAATGGCATATTTGCAATGAATTAGATATATATACACAATATGAATAATTCAATAATTATTTATTATAAATAATTAGTTAATTCATTAATGTTAATACATTATTAAATAGACAAATTATACAGCAAATGTAATTAACTCAATACTATAATATTATTCTAATATAGATCATGTTTTATTTAAAATTCAGGATCTGAATCACCTTGTTCACTGTCCTATTGATGACAATTTTATAACACCATGCCTGAGTAACACTCGTTCGTTTAGTTTAAAGACAACGGAAATTGAAAAGTATGTTTTGCATGAAAAATCAGGAGCTTTTGCACTTGAGCTGCGGGGTCAGGAAAAGGCCACACTGTGCCTGCTGTGGGTGAACTGTACTTGCACTCTGTAACTCGTGCTGCCACCGTCACATATCAAACTTAGTCAGTCATTCTATATAGTTTTGACTTAGGGGAAAGCAAGCTCTCCGCTTCAAAGCTTTGGTAGCACTTTTAATTTATTTATTTGATCCTGCAAGCTGGCTAATGACACAATCTGCCTGTCTTACTGTGTATATGTTTATGGTTCATGCCATGAATGTTTTAGTGAGACTAAACAAGCTTGACTTTGAGCAGGGCCAGTGGCATGCAGGCCTCAACCCACATCGCTTTGGTTACAACCTCTTTTTACCCCTTTGCAAAACTTTAAAATGTCTTTTATAAATTGTGGTCGAGTTCATAAAATATTTGATGTTACTATTATAAATAGTCTACATACCATTTCCATTATATTTCCGTTATTTTCCCATAACACATTAGTATATATATTTTTTATTTAAACTATCCTTTTTTCATGATATTTACATGCAGTCATGCTCCTTGATTACTGTGAATCTTAAATGTCTCCTTTATGTGCTGATGAAGTGCCCTCTAATGACAGCATTGTTAAATTAACATATTTGCAAGGCTCTCATGTGTCACATTAATAAATAAGAACCATTTGCTGTAGTTTGCACACTTCATCTTCTTGGTTTGAGCTGCTGGCTTCACAGCATATCTGTTTTTGGTTGGTGTTGTTCATACATGGTGAATGCAACCTTAGTACAATGATAGCTAGGCAAGATACATCTTCAGTCTGTGCCCCTTTGAGCATTTATATTGAAAACAGGATGTTGGATACTTGGATTACAGTGCAGTTCATATTACCCTGAGATAATAATACAAATAATAATAAAACAGTTCTTAACAGCTGGTAAAGAATTAATCCAGCTGTGAAATGAGGAAAATAAAATATTCCAATGTGATTGGACGAGCCGTAGTGTTGAGTAAGGCTGCTGGCTGCTGATTGGTACGTGTAATTATGGTCAATGTGTGAAAGCAATCAGGTATGATTGCTGGAGATTTCATCAAGGATACATGTAGTAAACATTCACATTGAAAATCTCTCTCTCTCTCTCTCTCTCTCTCTCTCTCTCTCACCCCCCCCCCCCCCCCCCCCCCCGCAAAATTGTAAACAACTGACATATGGATATTTGAAATTGACAAAATGGATCAGCCTAAACATGAATTAATCAATTCATTTGAAATTATATTAGTGTTCTTGCCACAGTCACATTTCAATCAATATTCTGTAGGAGGATATTCTTTAGCTTTCTTTCTGTTTGTCTACAGTTTAGTAACCTGTTTCTTTGTCTCCAATATCTATGCCCATTATAGTCCCCTGCTTTTTGTTGCTTTGGCATGATGTGCCAGAAAAATGTGAGAGAAAACCCATAAGACATCACAGTAGTAGTAAAAGTAAAAAATAAAAAAAGAATGAAAAAGCTATAATCATCATATCATTTCATATTTCCATTTTTTCATGTAGTGTAACATTGTCTTTCTGTACACATTGGTTTCATAACCCTGGAGATAGATATATTATGGCATTGTGTTAGGAGTTTGTTGTTTTATATATAGGCCTGTGTGTGTGTGTGTGTGTGTGTGTGTGTGTGTGTGTGTGTGTGTGTGTGTGTGTGTGTGTGTGTGTGTGTGTGTGTGTGTGTGTGTGTGTGTGCACATACATATAAGTAAGTAAGTAGGTCGAAGAGGCTTATTCTCGGTGTCAGCCAGGAATGCGGGAGCCTATCCCTGTTTCAGTGAGCCCCCACCCCCACCACCCCCCCATTCAAATTGACAACAACCTTAATAATAGAGAAAATACATTATACATAAATACTGAAACTACATATTATCGTTAAGGAAAGTTTATGCATATACATAGGCCCTATGTAAACTCTTAATTTCCATTTTCCAGCCATTCAGTTGCAAATATATATATATATAGGCCTACATATATATAAAATTTATAAATATAATTTGGCGACCCCCCCACAGGTTGAGAACTCCTGAGCTAGCCCACTGGGAGATGGGTTCCTGAGGTGGAGCGCAACACCTACATCAGCTCCCAGTACTTAGCACACCACTTGTTAAGTTACGGCACCCAAACCATGCTACTCATACACTGAGTTTTGGAGTCCGGGATCGAACCCATGACCGCGTTGTCCAAAGGCGTGCTCTATTGACTGATGCATAATATAGGAAGTATGCATTGTAGAGCTACACAAGCCCCTTAATAAATGTATTACAGCAATGTTTTCTCAGTGATTTCCTTGGTTCATTGTGAGATCTGAAACAAGTGCAGAGGACATTTTGCGTCCAAACCCACACATTAAAGTCCCCCGGTGTTGATTGTTCCAGTTATAATTCTGAGAGTGTAAATGTTAACTGAACACTCAGGATTTATGTCTAAAGAGGCTGAAAGGTAATTTTATGTGTAAAGGCTATTTTAAGCTTTGATTGAATTATCTGACCCAGTGGCATATTTAAGTAACACAGTGGGTCTTCTTCCCCATGATTGAATGAAATCACAGCTGCTATTGGATGTAATCAAAGTCTACAATAATTACTTAATTGATCACTGTGCATGTGCGTGCGTGTGCTTGTGCGTGTGTGTGTGTGTGTGCGCGCGTGTGCGTGTGTGTGTAGCATATGTGTATGTTTAAAAAAGGTAGTACTATAGTGATGGGGTCACGTGCATCATTTATTGCATGAAAACGATGAGCCAGTTGGACTGAACAAATCAACTTACCAGTTTTTACAACATATCAATGTCCATTGTCAACATCGGCCACTTAGTTTACATTAACCTCCATAATTGTCCCTAAAATTGCTTTATAGGTGAGATATCATGCTTGTTTATGTTTAGTCCATGGTCAGTAAATGTCACAGGATAATTTTGCTAACATTAGCTAAGTCACTATATCGTTAAAAGCCCTTGTCAAGCAAAGTTTGACAAGGAGAGTATTACAGTAAACTAAACAGCGAATCGACTTTGAAAAGGGCGAATTACCTATACAGTTATAACGTTCAGTCTCATAAAGGGTTTTACACACTATTTCAACATGAATGGCAGATAATTACATTTTAAAAGCCCTTTTCAAAGTCGATATGCTGTTTAGTTTACTGTAATACTCTCCTTGTCAAACTTTGGTTGCGAACTTGCGATCCACTACATGTACACATTTTGAAAACAAGGTCAATCTCTAGCTAGAAATACAAATTAGAGTGGTATGGTCCTTTAAATTATAAAAGTTTGCCAATTATCATCAGTACTTAGCCCTATCATTACGACTGTATACCATCACTACAGTTCAAGACCCAACAACATTTTGCTGCTTTTGTGTATGAGTTAGTGATTAATTGATTGATTGAATACTTCATTTGACAGATGCACGAGGTACAGCCATTTGAGCTTAAAGGATAACACAAAGTTGTGGTTCTTGATTGATCCTTGATTCTTCTTAATTTACAACTGGTGTCCGCACACACGCACGCACACGCGCATGTTGTATGTATTAATACATAGCACAATTTCTATGAGTGTTTCTTTATACTGTAACTAGGAATTTGCTGTGATTTTGCAGTGAACAATACAGTATGTGCCGTATGTGATTTCATATTCTATGACTGCTTGTTCGTGGACCATAACGTTTTCTGCTTCCTTTCCCAAGGTCAAAGTATGGTTCCAGAATCGGCGCACCAAGCAGAAGAAAGATCAGGGCAAAGACTCTGAGCTGCGTTCGGTGGTATCAGAAACAGCTGCCACCTGCAGCGTCCTCAGACTGCTGGAGCAGGGTCGGCTCCTCACGCCACCTGGCCTGTCGGGCCTCCTGCCCCACTGCGGCACGCTGGGTTCAGCCCTGCGGCCTCCCTCAATGGGCATGATCAACAAGAGCAGCAGTAGCAGCAGCAGTAGTGGTAGCAGCATAAGGACAACAGGCGGGAGCCCGCCTCTCCCCACAGTCACCGGCTCAGGGACGGTGGGAGGCATGCAGGGCTCTCCCGTGGCTCACGGCCTGTTTAGCTTCCCCATGCCCTCCCTGCTTGGTGGGGTGGCCACTCGCATCTCCTCTAACCCGCTGTCCATGGCTGGCTCTCTGGCCGGAAACCTGCAAGAACTATCAGCCCGCTACCTGAGCTCCTCTGCTTTTGAGCCTTACTCACGGACAAATGGCAAAGACTGCATGGACAAAAAAGTTATGGAATGATGATTCCTTTCTGCAAAACAAAAGAGATCTCCCTCCGGATGTGTTTGGGATGACTTCTTAGCTTTTCGTTGTGTTTGTTTTCTTCTGCTTGGTCTCTCTCACCTCTCAGTGTCTTGTGTGTTCTCTGTAGCAGTTCATGTAAATCTGATTCATACAAGGAGAAAAGCTAAAACCTATACGTGCTCATTCTATCAAAGACGGCAGTGGTGAAAAGATTTTGCACACTTTTTTCATCTCCCTGTTGTGGGACTGTGATTGAAAATACTTAGATACATTCCCATGAGATTACAAAAACAGGATTTTGTTTTTCTGTTCTACAACTTTTTTGCCACATCGATTCAGACATATTTTCACATTGCAAGAAGCCTGCAGTATATGGATGCTTGGTATAGCAGTAACTTGATGTACAGCAGGAAGTAGAGGGGCATTGATTGAGACTATATGATGTACCTTTTTGAATTTGTTTCACTATTTGTTGGGTAGATTTATGTCGTAGTGAGTCGCTAGTTGGAGAAAGAGAGAGAGAGAGAGAGAGGGAATGTGTGTGTGCGTGCGTGCGTGCGTGTGTGTGTGTGTGTGTGTGTGTGTGTGTGTGTGTGTGTGTGTGTGTGTGTGTGCGTGTGCGTGTGTGCGTGTGCGTGCGCGCGCACACAGTTTGCATGCGAGAGAGAGAGGTTGTTGAGCACTTAATTCAGTCACCAAATCCAACAAATAAGAAGAAAGAGTTGAAAATATTGCTTTGAAACCAGGCCCTTTTCTTAATATAGCTTTGCAGTCAGACGATAAAATGCCATTCAGTTCCACGGTTCCACCTCATCTTTGGAGATCATTGCACATACCAAGGGGAGCACAATGCATTTGAATCAATTTACATATGCAGATGTCTTGCAGTATTATGCTATGATAACATGCTTATATATATCAGTTTGTATTTTCTTTCGTGTTTGGACCAAAACAAACTAAAGAGATGTTGTCAGTAAGATAGTTCAATTGTTCCGTGTTGGTTGTTTTCTAAATAGTTTTGTGAGAAGTTTCTCCTACATGACTTTTGAGCACTTGAGTCTGAAATTTGTGGCATTCATGTCTTAAAGATGCAGTTCCCCACTTTTTGTGTGTGATTTTGATACCATGGGTTTTCAGATTTTGGTGTACAGTTTATATTCATTACAGGGGCTTACACAGGATAGGGAAAACAAAAGCGACAGGCGGCGGAGAGTTTTAAGAAGACTTTGAACAGAAGTAAGCTGCTTGCCTTGTTAGATAGTGACATTTAACAGAGGGTTTAGCAACTTTCAGACAAAATAATACATTTCTTCCCTCTGTGACATTATTATCAAGATCCGCAATTTTAACCCATTTTGGGCGGGAACCCCTTTTGGTGTTTCAAGCATTCTGTTATACTTTAGCTATTGAAAAATAGCAGATCTACAAGCTCATAGCGCGCCACTCGGTGGCGCGCTATGAACTTGTAGGTCTGCTATTTTTGAAAAATCGTAAAAATGCGGCACAAATCTTTGAATAGGTATATAATCCTCCAGAGCGAACGTTTGTTTTATTTCGACGTCAGGCCTAAATCTGTTAATGACAGATTTAAGAGGGCAGATGCGCCTGAATGGAATTACTGTAAAAGAATGGAAAATAATGACTAATGTACCTTAAAATTGTTATTTTATTGTAAATTATTCACGTCTGTAATTAATAGATTATTAGTATATCTGCAAAACAATGAATGAATGAATGAATGTATTAGAGGGGTGATAAATCAATCAAAGCTCTTTGGTGGTGCTGTTGTGAAATATCTTGAAATTTGTGAAATGTGATACAAACGTGCTTATATATTATGTATAATGGCTGCAGACAAAGCCATGCTGTGTGTTTTCTTTCTAATTTTTATCATACATGTTGCTATATGATGATGATCAAGTTATGATAAATTTCATCAGTTATACCTCCTATAACAATGGCCTATCGTGTATTTAACTGAAATCTTTTATTTTTTTGCTGTTATGGTATAACATTTGCATTATATTCATAAATGACTCACCTTTTAGTACATAGTCATACACAAAGTATTATTATTAATTCTATGAATTACAATAGAAAATCAGATTTTGGAGCGGTGGAGCTATATTAATAGAGACACTATTTATATTACACTTTTTTCTATAGATGTCCTAATTTAAAGTATTATAATCGGCAGGTGATACTGAACCGTCTCTTGAAGCCAAACCATGCAGCCCAAAGATATTTTGAGACCATCTCACTAGCTTATTGTTTTTTAAAGTTACATTCATTTAAATCCACCAGTTTTAACCCATTCTGGGCGGGAACCCCATTTGGTGTTTTAAACATTATGTTATAATTTAGCTATTGAAAAACAGCAGATCTACAAGCTCGTAGCGCGCCACTCGGTGGCGCGCTACGAGCTTGTAGGTCTGCTATTTTTGAAAAATCGTGAAAACTGGAGGATTTAGAAGATTTTTTTTAAATTTCGAGGTCAGGACTAAATGGGTTAAACATACACAGAGCTCTCCAGAAAAGTAATGTTCAGAAGTATAAAATGATGTCAGCATAGCCAACTATTAGTCAATAAAGATAAATATAGCTACAGTACAGCTCAGGTCAAATATTCAAATGCTCCTCTGCAGCTCTATGCAGTACATGCCATAAAAGTGTTCTTCTTACTTAGTCGGCACTGTGCACCACATGTTGTCACACATTATTACAAAACAAATTACATGAAGTTGAAGGATTTTAATTTCATAAAAGCTGTTGAAACAGTTGAACTATACTCACCTTACCATAGCGATATGTACCGTAAAATAACTATATTATCATTATCTTTGGGGACACGATATCTAATCTGCATTCTTCATATACGGCTATGTTCAAGTTCAGTTCTAGGTTGTTGTAACAGAAAATGTTGCGCGACATTTCATTCGACACAGATGACGTATTTTCAAGTGAAAAGTGAAGCATAAATTAGGCTTGAGTATGTAGGGACTGTCCTGTAGCAGAGGAGACAGAGGGTCTTTTGTCCATCCCCACTGTGAGCCAAGGCAAAGAACCCCAACCTTCCCACTGTGTCTTGGGAATCTCCCTGGAGAGAAAAGGGGTCACATTTATGCTTCTTCACCACCCTCCAGCCCCCCCATCATCCATTCTCTCCCTTCACCCCAAGTCCAATTAGAAAGAAGGTCGGAGAGGTTTTTGTATGAAAGGGGGCTAGGGCAGTGGGTGAAGTTGTGTGTGTGTGTGTGTGTGTGTGTGTGTGTGTGTGTGTGTGTGTGTGTGTGTGTGTGTGTGTGTGTGTGTGTGTGTGTGTGTGTGTGCGTGTGCGTGCGTGCGCCCCCCATGTGCATGGAGGGGAGGGAATGGGTATTTTCATAGCTTCAGACCACCAACACATTTTCTGCTGTCACATGGCCCTGCCTTTAAAGCTAAGACCATGGGAGGTGAAAGAAAGGCTACATCCTGTCTTGTCAGTTTTTTGTGCCTCTTCCCTCTTTTGCCATACAGTGGATATGGGGATTAGGAAGCTATGGGGTCTCGCCCAAAAAAATGACCCTCTTGTAGCACATGCGGCTCCAGTGACCTCTTAGGCCCTAATGTGCGACCAGTCTACAGGATCTCCTTCTAGGCCTCCCAAGGCTGTGAAAAGCCTTGCACATTAGCCACTCTGCTAACCTCACTAAATAATTAATCCAATTAAGCAATCAAAGGATTGCTTGGAGAGACCACCAGCCCCCACCCACTCGAGGCAAGTCATCCTCTTGTTCTAGAATCTATAGATGAACAAGGACATTATTACAAAGTCTTATGACAATGTTTTGTATTGAAATACTAGATTAATTAATTGGCCATCACAGCTACTGTACACCTACAGTATTGCACTGTTAGCAAATGCACGGTTAATGTCATGGTGCTGTTAGTTCTACAGTATGTGGTCCAAGTGTTGGGTCTGGCCCCCGGACCGTATGTTGCCCACGTGTGTTCTATATGGTATGACAATAAACCTTATCCACGCTAAAGGAGAGAATCAAACATGCACACCAAAAGTAAAAGGACAGAAAGAAACTGCATCTGCAGGTGGATGGATGGACCGATGAATTAAGGATTGAATCGAGGATTGTTAGTTGTTTAGTAACTGGCTATCTTACTAGCTAGCTTGATCATTCATAAGAGAGGATGATATAGGGACGAGCATGGTGCATAGCCTGACCTGATATGAGGGTGTAGGTTTTTAAATGATTATTACCTCAAGTACTAAGTTAAACTGCTAAATAGAATATTTTGAAGAAGACAAACAACATTTTAAACTATAATTTTTATCCCACGATTTTTCAACCAGTGTCAATGATCTATAATGTATTCCTGGGCGCTACACTTCCTCTGCCAACCTGGGGGGGCAACAGACTGACCTCATGCTTCCTTCTATGCATGAGGAGTCCAAGCTGCTTCTTTTCACCTGACAGGGTTGAGTTTCCCTGACCGGACACAGCACGTGGAAGGAACACGTTATTCCGACTAGTTCCTTTCTCCTTCATCAGGCGCCCCGGCTGGCCAGGGGGAGATAGTTTAGAGACCAGTATTACTGCACGTTTGTTGTGAGGGTACCTACCCTAGGGGACACGGGGAGACCATGCAAACACCACACAGACAGGCCCTTTCGCTAAATATAGTAACAATATAGGGTTAACATATAGCTAACCCTATTCCATCGTACAATAAACTATCAAATGGGGCTTAGGTGGTTAAGGAGCCGCTCAACCATTGCAAAACGCTGCACATCGCTTTGGGTTAACATTTGTTCCAGTTTCAGTCATGCTTTCACTGAGAGGAAAGAAAAACATTAGTCCACAACCATTTGCTTTTTCAATCAGAGTAGCCTACTGAGCATGAATATTCAGATTCTTACCTTACTTGCCCAGATGCACAGATGTGAGGTGTTTATGGGAAATCATATCCCTTTGAACTCATTGTAAAAGACTCATGGGGGGAAAAAAGATGATATTTCTAAAATGAGGGCAGTGCTCCTGTAGGCAGGAGTCCTTCACTTGCATTAATTTGCTATTTTTTGCATGCGGCCTGAAATGTTTGGATGAGCTCTCCAGGGGCTGCTGTCAGCATAACCATGGCAGTCCTCACCACTTCAGTCTGTAGTGCTTTTTCTGCCATCAGAGAGGTCAGAGGTGTGTGTGTGTGTGTGTGTGTGTGTGTGTGTGTGTGTGTGTGTGTGTGTGTGTATACTGTACATGTGTGTACGCGTGCGTGCGTGCGTGCGTGCGTGCATGCGTGGTGCGTGTATTACTATACTTCTGAGGGCCAAACGCTGAAAAACATAGATTCTGAGGACAATAATCTGGTTCCCCCAAGAGAAATCTTTAGTTAAGCCTGCAATTCGGAAAATATTCAAGTTGGGCTTATAATTATACATTTAGAGGTTATGTTAAGGAGTAAGCACTTGATTTATGCCTCATTTACAATACAGTAAATACTTGCACGCAATCTCACACACCGGAAATAGCAGATCCACAAGCTCACATACTGTACGTCGCAGGGTTAGGGCTAAAATGGCCAATTTATAATATTGACTTATAATATTGACTTATGAAACGCACAAATATAGTAATACAAACGTGTGCGTGCGTGCGTGTGTTTGTGTGTGTGTGTGTGTGTGTGTGTGTGCGTGTGTGTGTGTGTGTGCAAGCATGTGTGCAGTCTGAGCACACTCACAATTCTTTGAGTGTTTATTTTTCTTTCAGTTTGTGTCTGCCAGTGTGTCGGTTGGGCAGAGGGGGGGAGGATGTTTCAAAATGATCTTCAAACACTTGCTTACAACCTATTGTGCTGGACATGCTGTGTCAAATGAGACATGATCAGAGCTTCAAAAATGAGAAAACAACAACTGGGTTTTTAAGGGGAAAAGCGAGTGCAATCATGCTATTTTACCTGTCACTCAGCGGTGCACTCAGCAGATACCAGGACATTGTGTGGTTATGGATTGAGCAGAGAGACAGCCAGCCACAATGGTTGCTCAAGCCAAGGTCACAAAGCAATAGTAGCTTAACGACTGACAGATTTCATTCAGCCACAGTTGAATAATATAACAGTGGAATAGGATGAATGTGAGCAATCAGCATTTAATCTACATAGTGATGACCCATAGTCGGTACATGGCCGTCGTCACTAGATGGCCACCCTAGAAAGGTTGAAATGAAGAAAATGCCAGCACTCATTGTATGTCCTTTTGATATGAATTTATTTACCTCTGACGTTGATAACGCACGCGTTTCGGCCTGTGTGGCCTTCGTCAGCGTTATGACACCCGTTATGACACCCTAGAAAGGATAGAAGGTCCAGTGGGTTCACGGTGTTTATTTGTCACATACACAGACAATACAGCTGGTATCTTCATATGCATCCATGCAGTAACATTATTATACTTCAAGCTTCCAGTGTGGATAATAGTAATTGAAAGTAAAATAAATGGTGATAAAATAGTAAGTACAGTCCTTATACTTGTGTATAACCAGTACCACTGTCAACAATCCTGCACAATCTATATGTACAGTATACATATACGTATATGTGCATTACTGAAAAATAATAGTATGTATATATACTACGTGAACGACATCTGTACAGTCTGTCTGTGTCTGTAACATTAATCCAGATACAGTTATAGCTGGTCTTGTGTTCTGGTGATGTTGTGCTGCATGCATGCGCTGTTGTAACGGTAACAGGAAAGGTGGCAGGTGCGCACCAAAACATTCTGGGCACAATGGGCTAGAATGAGTTGGCACTAGGGAACTGTGGGAAACCGGAAGACTTCTCACTTTGGGGTGAGAAGGGTGCCCACTCTTCTCGCCCAAAGTGCCCACTTTTCCTGGTGCCCACTTTTCCCTAGTACTCAGTCTTCCCAAAAAGATGGTGCCTATAGATTTCCATAGTGTCTACCTTTAATTGCTGTATTCGTTGTAAACCACCCTCTGTAGCCCTTGCCTTGCAGTCATGTCTTGAGCATCTGCTGTACCAGGAAGTGATGCAGTCAGTCAGCACATGTCAGTCACAACCTGCTCATCGGGAGCAATTAGGGGTTCGGTGTCTTGCTCAAGGACACTTTGACACTAACTCAGGGGGACCCCGGGATCGAACTGCACAGCCACTCTACCCCTGAGCCACTGTAGTAGAGGTAGATTCTCTTTAGTCTGTGGACATAGAAGAGGCATTGTCTTTCCGCCTTACAGTATTGTGTATGTCAGAGCCCCCATATGAAGTTACCAGCCCAGCTGGTAACACATTGCTTTCACAGTGGAACTTGAATCAGCCTCCTGTCGTTTGTTTTTTTGACGTGAAAACAGAGGTTGTTATCCCCTCACCATGATGTCAGGGCTCTTGTTATTGTCTTGATGACTACCATCCTTTCCAGTGTGGCCATGTAGTTGACATCCATGCAGGACATGGTGTGACTGCAACGTAGGCCTATCTGACAAAAAGGAAAATTACTTGCTTGGATATGACGTCGTAAACTGAATAGTAGAAAGAGGAAAGAAAGAGTGTGGGCTCGAGTAGCTCGGTAAACTCGCTACTCAATGATGATGGATTGACCCACATGATGTCACAGGGGACGGAAATAATTCCTATAAGAATCCCATTAATTTCAATGGGGAAATTCAGGTCGCGGATACAAGCGGCCGAAATGATTTTTCTCAGACGGATGGCTGGCATCCCCCTTAGATATAGGTGAGAAGGTCAGTCACAAGAGACACAGTGGCGGATTCAACTATCTGGGGGCTCCCAACAAAGCTGAGCCACCGGCGGGGAGCCAGCGGGTGGGCCTCGGGGCTCATGCATATGTTGAGCAAATTTTTTATGGACTTTTTTGTGCAAAACTAAAACTAAAAACTAAAACTGCTTGGAATGGATACAGCATCATGAAAACCCCCTAGTTTGACACGTCAAAGCATGATGACATTCTTTATTTTTTGCCTTCTAAAAAACAAAAATACATTGCATGGATGCACCTGGGACGTATCCTCAGTGATGTATCCCAAGGTCATCTGGGTTTCGGGTCTCCCAACATCATACCCCTCACTCAGGTGACCCAGCCGGGGTGATCAAGTCCCGACTTAAGTCCCAGTAGCTAGTCACTATAAATACAATAACTAAAACAGAAATACATTGCATGGATGCACCTGGGACGTATCCTCAGTGATGTATCCCAAGGTCATCGGGGTTTCGGGTCTCCCCTCACTCAGGTGACCCAGCTGGGGTGATCAAGTCCCGACTTACGTCCCAGTAGCTACCCTCGATCAGTCCCATTAGGGAAAAACCAGGGCCACACAATCCGTTCCTCCTGAACTACTCTGCCGGGACTGGGAGGTACTATTCTGGCGCGTGGAAGGACTAGGCTCTGTGGGTTGACTCCTGTCCGGGCCCCTCCTACGTCTCACCAGGTCCACTCCTGCTCTCACCAGGTCCAGCCCTGTGCGTTGCACCAGACTGCTGTTTACATTCCGTCTCTCCAGTGGTCACCAGACTATTCCTGGTTGTCACGTAGTCTATTCCTATGAGTCACTATAAATAGAATAACTAAAACAAAAATACATCGCATGGATGCACCTGGGACGTATCCTCAGTGATGTATCCCAAGGTCGTATAGGTTGTTAATGGTATGGTCACATATTATGCCAATTATGAAAATTGCTCAACATATGCAAGTTAGCATCCGGCAGTTTCTACCTGCTGGGGACCCATACTCAGCATTTCTAACGTAAAACCACTGTTCGGGGGGCACGGTGACACAGTTGGTAGTGCTGTCGCCTCACAGCTAGAAGGTCCTGGGTTCGATTCCCGCTCGGGACGCTGTGGGCGCTGGCGGTGTGTTTCCTCCTGCGCGTCATCAGTGCCCATACCCGATGCAGGGTATGTGCGGAGTTTGCATGTTCTCCCCGTGTCCCCTAGGGTAGGTACCCTCACAAAAACATGCAGTAATCCTGGTCTCTAAACTGCCTCCCCCTGCCCAGCCGGGGCCTGATGGAGGGGAAAGGAACTGGTTGGAATAACGTGTTCCTTCCGCGCTACGTCCAACCAGGGAAACTCCCCCCTGTCGGGTGCAAAGGAGCAGCTTGGACACTCAGGCATGAAGGAAGCATGAGTTCAAGTCCGTTACTCTCCCCATGTCCCCCATATATGGGGACTAGGTTGGCAGAGGGTGTGTAGAGCCCAGGATCATTAGATAATTGACACAGAGGTAGAAAATGGGTTACAAAATCGTGGGATAAAATTAAAAAAAGAAAGAAACCACTGTTCGGGTTCACAATGGGGCTACCAATGACTAGTCTAAACAAGTATGCACCCCACATTGTCACATCATAAATGTGTAAAACAGTGGGTAAAAGAACCTATTGCATGTAATATAAATTTGTTTATTTATGTACACTACACATAATTATGATTTACCACAATGATGCATGGATGGAGCTAGGTGAGAGAGAGAGAGAGAGAGAGAGAGAGAGAGGAGAGAGAGCGAACACATCCGGTTTGTGCAGACTGATGTGTCATATGACCACTGGCCCTCTGGTATCTACTCTCTAGTTACTGAGCGCAGCATCTGTCTGTAGTTCAAGGTGCTTCTTTAATTGTTCCATTCCTTCGACCATGGCGGCACTGGCGGCAAACAGAGCGATGGACATCAACGGCACCATGGCAGCAGCGAGAGAACACACCCAGGCGGTGTCCAGAAACTACATCTCTCAACCCAGGCTGAGTACGTATAATGTCAAGCCGTATTAGACAGACTAGCTAACATGCTAGTCTGGTTAGTAGTGAACTTGCTAACGGTTTGTTGATATTGCTAAATGGCTATGCTAGTAAACTGTGACTCAGTTCACTTCTGTTTACCTCGAAAGAACATTCGGTCATATTGGTCAATTCTGATTGCTTTGTTTGCACAAATTGCTCATCCGTGCCTGCAGCTAAGCAAGCCAGCTAACACAACTAAGCTACGTAATGCTAACGGTGTCTGGTCTGCGACATTTATTATTTAGCGGCCCAGCTAAATAAATCGTGATGTGATATGTGCATATGTGAATATCTACAGCAAGTAGGCCTGTGTGTGATTGTCACGGTTTCATTATAATGTACAGAACAACTAAGTGGTTTTATAGCAGAGCAGATGTCACGACTGACTGACTGAAAATCAGCTGACTGAGTCACTGAGATGGCGAATGAATGAATTCCAAACGGAATCATCTGGTATTGTCTTGATGAGTTTTTTTTAACAACGTCTCAGTTATAAAGCTATATGTTAGAAAATGATGTGGCGTGGTTCCTCTTTTTGTATGTATGGTTGATTTCATAGGTTGTTATGATGCTAACGGTGTCTAGTAGTCGGTGTGTCGTGACAGAGGGGGGGGGGGGGGGGGGGGGGGGGGGTGAGAGAGATAATCCATCATGTGACGTGATCACGTGAGAAGCGCACCCTGCAGCATGATGAGCATGATTCTGCATGCAACGCGTCTGTCTGTTGCAGAGAATCTGCAGTTCTTCTAATTAGGTATTCCCTGGTTCCTGATGAATATAGCCTCGGAAACACAGACGTTTTTATTTCCAGGGAGAAAAAAATATAGCTCCACATTAAGAAGAATACTCTGTCTGTAGCTGTATTGTTTGATTATCATGTTATTGCAAAGTGACCCCAATAAGTGAAACATTGTATGTATTATACTGCTGTGTAATGACATTCTTGCCACACCGATGCTGATCAATTCAGTTCATAGACCCTGGGTATCTGATAAAAAATCACACCTGTGTGAACTGAGTGGTGCAACTCCTCTAACGCGCAACTCCTCTGACGCGCGCGTCAGCATCACCGTCAGGGAATGTTCCCTTTTTGAGTGGTGTAAACCACTCCTACAACTGGCTTTGTTAGTTTGTCTGTCTGTTCGTACCAAAAAATGAGCATGGTTGCTATGGTCACCCAGTTCACACGGGTGTGATTTAATTACGTCAGACATTACGTCAGACCACAGCTGATCAGTCTATATAAGACCTTACACCACTCGGTTCACACGGGTGTGATTTTTAATCAATGAAGGGTGGCTCCACTGCCCGCGTTGACGGAGACGCGACGCGTGCATTAAAATTGAACCGGTGCGTTTTTTGACGTACGCGACGGAGCGTCCGGTGGAGCCCTGGCGTTAGCAGGCAACAGTGCAACACTATCTCTCTCTGTTTCTGGCACAACAGTGCCACTTTTGCCCCGGGCCCTAGGTACTCTAAACATCGGGACATAGTCACATAGGTTGGGACATGGGGACATTGCTGTTCCTTGGAGTGGTTGCAACACTCAAAGCGTAGGTGCTACACTTTGAGTTTGACCAGTTTGACCTTCAACTTTGAGTTGAAGAAGCAACGTTAATTAATGTCAGAGTTGGCAAGAATTTAACAATAGCATGAGATATTACAGAAATAAACCAAGCCATGTCCGTCTGGCCTGACGTCAATCAAATGGGAGACTGCAAAACAATACAACAATATAAAAGTATAGATGCATGCAATGTTAAAGGGTAAGACCACTTTTTGAGAGGTTTGGGTTGTTTTCTTACCTTTTATTATGGGCAAACTATTCCATTCCATGAGTTATTTCGCTCTGTTGTGGTGTTTATTAGCAATTTAAGAAATAAGAAATAGTCGCTCATTGACTTCCATTGTAACGGGGAAACAGCTCTCAGTCACTCTTTTAGCATATGAACCAACCAACGCAACAAAAGATTCTGACAGTTTATGACATCAGGAAAACTCATGTGGTTTTATTTTCGTTTTTTAAGATAGATTTATAAAGTTAAGCAGTACAACAGTGTTCCCAACTCTCGCGGGGACGTCTTGCGAGGTTTAGTTTGTAAACAAGTCTCCACGCTGTTTTGAGATTCACCCAGCTGCATGGTAACGCCCTGCCTGCCTGTGATTGGCCTACCGACACTGCCCATCTTGACTGTCCTCCGAGTTGGTGGTGGATATGCTGGATGCCTGGATAGTCTGATACTCCGTGGTGGGAAATAATACAAGTAGTATGGTATGATACAAGAGAATGCTAACTTGTACGTTTTTATTTTTGTACACGAGGCAAACTAATATTGTTTATGCCGTTTGCTTTGATGGAATAATTGATTGATGCACGCCATAATATGATTTGATTTGGGTGTGTTCTAAAATAAAGTGTTTGTGTTGATTATTGTGTAATTTGTTTGTATGTGTAAACTTGAAACATTATTGTATTAAAAATGTCTATTTTCCCTTCATCTTTATCCTTTTTAGTGTAATAGTATTAGTTTACTATAATTAGATTAATACATGATAATCAACACTAGCACTTTATTTAAAACACACCCAAATCTGTCGCGTGTGCCAAGCTGTCAGTCTCTTGTAGCCTATTATTTATTTCTCAATCTCACCACGGACCTCGCGTCAGTCAAGACGGGCAGTGTCAGTAGACCAATCACAGGCAGGCGGGGCGTTACCATGCCTCAGCCATGCCTATGCTCGGACACAAACGGAATTCACACATTCCCAAATACACAGCCATAGATCGGTACTAGGAAGACATTCACTCCGGGCGAGGGGCCCGGTATGATTGATGGACTGAATTTACAAAAACCTCTGATCACCACAAATGTATGGGGCACACAATAGACAGGTGCGTTGTGATTGGTGCTGGGTAATTAATCACACCACCTGTCAACTGTGTTATACATTTATGCATTCCTGGTCAATTTGTGATGACATTTGTGGTGATCAGAGAGGAAGTATTGGTCAATTCTGTCCTTCAGTCATAACGGGCCCCTCGCCCGGGGTGAATGTCTTCCATGTGCAGCTCCTGGAAAAGTGGAGATATTTGACTAAACGCACGTTTTCTGCCAGAACTTTCAAATGGATATGAAACTAGAGGACAATATCTGACTCCCAAGTCTTAGAAATTATTTATTGGGTGAGTACACACGCCATGCTAACCGCGAGCGGAAGGGACCGATCTATGGCTGGGATTTGGGAATACATGATATGTACAGTATGTGCAATCAGACATTCTAGGCCTAGTTCAGCCAGTGCAGAGACTAGACTGTGAGTGAGTGTGATGACCTGAGTTCGTATCTGACCTTGTCTTTTATCTCATGTCTCTTCTCTCTCTCTGGCCTCTGCACTTGGTTTCCTGTCTCTCTCTCTATTCTAGCTCATTATTTTGTGTGTAAAAGGAGTTTTCCAAACATCTCACGTTTGATGCAGTAATCGTTTTTTGTCGGTGAATTTTGCGGAGGGCGGCTCTTTCTCAAGTCTGCTCGGATGCAGACGTGCATGACTTGCATGCTACTAACGTGGAACGTTTGGAAAATTCCTTTACACCCCATATATGGGTGTAAACACCTTAGTGAATCGGGCCCGTTATAGTCAAGTGATCACGATGGATTTTTGAGGGGTGCTAGCTAGAGCTGCCAACGAATATTCCATATTCGAACGAATTTTCGTATCAAAAAAATAAATGAATAACTGAATATATAAAATTAAGGTTCAAAATAAAAATGCTGTGCAAGTTTTCGCCAGACGGTGCCGTGGGTAAGCGTTGTGAGCTTGTAGATTAGTTATATTTGCCACGCGACACGCCGACACCGGCATACATTGAAGAATAAATCAGCTGCCTCACAGTCCTCCTAAACGCAGACTACGCAGGCTGCGTAGGTTCCCCGATTCACAAAAGGCCCCCGCCCGCCCTGCGCAAAGTCGGCAAAGAGCGCACTACGTTATTTGCGTACGGACGGTGCGCAAATAACGGTGAGCACAGGGCGGGCGGGGCCTTTTACGTTATTTGCGCAGTGAGTGTACGCTGCTCAGAAGGGTGAAATCTTCCGTCAACAGCGTACCTAGTGATCAGAATCAGAGACAGGCCTGGCCTACACCGAAACTTATTTTGCTTCGGTGTTGTTTCGGACGGATGGAAGAGTATATTTTTAGACAACACACAGATCTATCACTCATCAATCTTCAATCATGAAGCGACTTTATCCTTCAGGAAATTATAAAAAGATAAATAAAATGCGTAAGGATGAACTGCGGCGCCGGTCCGGCAGCAGCAGCAATGCAGTGTTCTGTTCTGTGAATTAATACTGACTCCGTGCCGTGTAGTTTTACGGGAGAAGGGAGAATGCATGCGTTGTGTTCCAACTCGGTTTTCAGCAGCGCCAATGCGCGGAGAGAGAGAGAGAGTTGCGCCAGCAATGCGATCTTAAATGTTATGTCTCAGGTTGTATTGGTGTAAATATAATTATTAAAAAATCCGACTGGCCCCGAATCGGAATCGAAATCCGAATATGTCGAATTGCTCGAATCCACGTGGGTTTTTAAAACGAATATCCGAATGTAATTTTTGGACAATTCCGGCAGCACTAGTGCTAGCCCCTCCTATATACAGGTTTAATGTTTGTTTTTAGTTCAATGTTTGTTTTAACGCCATTGACAATGAAAGGGAAAATTGTCATATTGTCCCTCATTATGTCATATTGTCTCTTTATTGTTAATGGCATTTAATGTTTGTTGGCACCGTTTTGTTTTACATCACCTAATCAACATGAGTTAGACTTTATTATATTAGCGCCCCTCACTTCACACGGGTGTGATTTTTCATATACCATCCTCAATTCTGAACAATGCTGTCCCTCAATAACCTACCTGACCTGCTTAGTGCTTTCTAGTTAGTCCTATTTCCTGTGCTATTTCTCTCTGATATGCCTCTGACTAACATTCGGGCCTAGTTCACATCTCCCTCATTACGCCTTTTGAACAGTGAACACTTCCCAGGCCATGAAGATAGCCAGGTGATGTTTTTCCTTGTGAGAGTATCAGCAAGGCAAGCATACACTAAAAGCCTCTTAGCAAAATGGGAAAGGGAATGAAATGACTTAATGGAGCTGAGGCTATCGTCGGAAAGCTAAGGATTGAAGATGCTGCCTTTTAGAACCCTCATTCTGTCTGGGGAGGGGGTCCTCTTCCCTCTAATTTCTGCTTCCTATTTTCATTTATCAAACATAATGTCCAAGCAGCAAGGTGAGGCTGAGGCACATTCTGATGATGATGTTACGCAGTTTGAACCCAAAGGATAATCTCAAGAAAACAGTGAAGACCTTTTTCTTTCTTTTTTGGTGTGCAACCACTCCTATAGACAGCTATGTGTGTCCCTGGGTCTGTCTGTCCAAGCACGAAAATAGCGTTATAGCGTTTGTTCACTGTTGTACAGACAGACACACACAGGCCAGGGAGGAGGGCGTGTACAGTACAGTACGTACAGCATTAGTACAGCACCACTCACTTCAGACGGGTCTGATTTATTTTTGAGTGGTGTAAACCACTCCAACAACTGGCTTTGTACCCGTGTTTGTTCGTACCAAAAAAACGAGCATGGTTACTATGGTCACTGACATTACGTCAGACCACAGCTGATCAGGCTATATAAGACCTTGCACCACTCAGTTCACACGGGTGTGATTTTTAATGTACACCTAATGCTTGATGTCCTTCCTCCACTTAATCTCAGCCATTTTAAAATGTATTATTGATCATTTCTAAACCTTGTTTTTTGTTGTTGTAGACAGAGTATGGATAATATCAAGTTGTCGTTAGCGATGAACAACTCGGTAGCATTTTACTGTAGGAACTCGGCTGTTACCTTTTTCGTTTAAATTCCTTTGTTAATTTCATTGACCGTCATTGACCCTATTTTGAAGCCAAATTTGTCTTGGATAGAAAAGGCATTGAAAATAATCTAGAAGAGACGGGTGTTGATGGTTTTGCATTGCTTTTGTGACTTTACTTTTCCTGAAGTACCGGTAAGTCGTTTTGAAATGGAAATGGGATAATAAACAAAAGAGGTTTATCACCAGCGCAAGTCATTTCTTATAATAAGAGGCCTTTGTCTCTGATGTCACATGCGACAAAGGCTATTAACCCACAAAATGTCTTTCTGCCATTGTTTTAGTGGCTTATTCAGTCCTTTGGTGTTATGAAAAGACATGGCAGTATGCTTCTTTGTGAGGAACTAATTAGTGGCAATGATGTAGTCTAGTTACAACAAACAAATGTCTCATCTGTCAGCATCAAAGTAATTTCTATCAAATCTGTTATTTTTGTAGCGGTTCTATAATCTGCATCCTAATTAAGTCTAAGCAGCTAGCTTGTCAGTGAAAGAAGTACTATGGGCGTGTGCCATTGTTATAATGAAAGAATATAACACTTTGGACTAAACATGTGACACTGTTCCTGATGTTGCAAGAGGACAAACCTATCCAAGTGCACGGTGCAAAGATTTCCATTTGAATACATGGCAGGTCATAATAGAGAAGTAAGGATGAGTATTTTATTAACTAGGAAAAACCCAGTCTTTCTTAACTTCTGCTAAAGCTGCATCACTTTTTCTCCTAAAGATATTTTCACAGCCTTGTAAATATAACTTACGGTATTACTACACAGGTTAGTGTCTGCCTTGTGAGTTTGTCTGTTCCCGTTTTTGCTTCTGACATTAAGGAAATGTTCCAGTTTAGAAGTTTCTGGTTTTCACATGGCCAAGAATGAGAAATGCAGAAGAGAGGCTTTGTATGCCGAACGGTTTGGCAAATGGTTGACCACGTGTGACAAAATGTGCTCTATCCATGGTTTCAGATTTAAATTCTTGTGAACACAACACTTGGCATTAAGGTCCAACATCTGTCTCTAATGTATGGGCTGGGTCACTCACAACAAATCTATACTGTCCTGCCAGTAAACTGTCCTGCAGACAGGCCAGTCGATCTAAGATTTGACCCAAACGAAATTACAATATTAATCGTTCAAGGATTTTCTATGATCCTTTGGTGGGGTCATCCAAATTACATACTGTATTTAAAATTGAATGAAATAATTAGTGGATCATGGCAAATTCAGGGGTTGAATGTTGGGGTACCATTAACAACCTATAAGGCAAAACATTTCAAAATGTCATGCTTTAAGTAGCATGTGATTACGGTTCACAACTGTGGCCTGTACGCGCTCGGAACACTGTGGCCTGTACTCGCTCAGAACACTTTTTAGAATCGTAATATCTTGGATTCTTCTTTTTGGCTCAAAACAGGCTTGATTTGCGCCTCATTTCTCTAACGATATGATCCCTGGTTACAAAATGTAAACTTTTGGGTGAATTAACAGACTTACTGCTTATGGCGGAACGCTCCGCCATAAGGAATGTAATTACCTTCCGCTCCTGGCGGATTGATCCGTCAGATAAGCTTTATTCTTGATATCCCGATCGCTGATTTCAATTTTTTTCATTGTTATTTTGGCTTGGCCTTTCCTTCTTTAGCGATCCTAGACCGGCTTGTGCAACTTCGCCCCCGCCCGCATCCCATTATACAGGCTGACTAAAAGCTGAATAACTCCTAATCTACGGAGCTCTCCGTGGTTTGGATAAAACGCACGATGTTCGGAGGTCTTTGCTGATTATCCGGTGGTCTAGATGGAAACATTGGCGCTTTTTAGAGCAAGGATGGCTATATTTTAGCTCGCTAGCATTGACGCTATTTATTTAGCCCACAACAGGATATCCGTCCTGTGTGTTCACCCTCTAAATCGCCCCCGCATCCCTCGGCTCTGAGGTTGGCTTTGCGTCCAGCAGGTGGCAGTAAATTAATTTACCATGATCCACTAAATATTTCATTCACAGTTTTTAATGTTATTTGGATGGCCCTAAGGATCATAAAAACAAAACCTTGAACGATTACTATTGCAATTTATTTTTAGTCACGCCCCTTTTTTAGCTTAGATTGACTGGCCTAAAGAGGCCCCACTTTGCTCACTGATTTGCTCCCAGTCTGAGCATAATAACATGCTTGCTCTCCCAATCGATGTATTTAGTTGGGGAGTCCTTGTCTTCTGTGTAACATCCGGTACTAGCTTTGGACTGTGCAGCACTATCAGATGTCCGGGATGCTAAGCGATCATCGTTGATTTTAATAACTAAGTCAAATGAAGCTCTAATCAAGCCCAAAATATTGCATTTTACGCAGCGATGCACATAAAGACTGCGCGCGTGCGTGATCGACCGTGCACGCGCGGATTTCGGCCGGTTTTAGGTAGATTACATCGGCCGTTAGCCAAACAAGCTAAAAGTTGCTACATTTTGTTATATTAAGCTCCCGATTACAGGGGATTAAACTATTACGTCAATTACATCAGTGGCCATAAGGGATTTATTGATTCATTACGTCAATAGCCATAAGGGGGTTAAAGGTATATTCAGTGATTTCACTTAATTCAAATATCACTACTTTTTCAACACGTTTTGTTGTGATAATCTTCCCTACTATAGAGTGTGCTGACCATATAAGGAGTTCCTCCCTGTCCCCAGCCTTCATCCAATCAGGATAGAGAGGGTCCTTCCGCCAATCATGATCGAGTGGTGGCGGGCCTTGGTGTGTGACGTGCTGTTGGCCCGTCGCGTGTCCCCCCACTGTAGTGCGTGCATGTGCACATGTTGTTACTGGGGCAGACCGGGGGGGGGGGGGGGGGGTTTCCAAATCACCCAAATCACTGAATGCTCCTTTAAATTAGTCAATACCACAATGTTATATGAATTTTGCCACAACATTACTACAAATAGCTTCATGAATGGTTGACCTTGTAGAGCACACACAATGTGGGCCGAATGCTGCCTGTTATGATGACCTTACTTTTTTGTATCTCTTAAAGATGACATCAGTTTCAATTATCAAAACAAATTGTCACAGGTAATGGCATTCATGAACCCTATATTTTATAAAGCATTTTCATTCATCCATTGTTAAACTTTGTGGCAAACGGGTGGATGCAACTTGTCCAGACAGAGCAATCCTTTTTGAATCGTTTAAAATGTGTGCTGATAGATGCAGGCAATCTGTTTAAAATTGGATAGTTAATATTATTAACTCGGTAACCATGCTACCATCCCTCCCAACGGGCAGCAAGGCCGTTTATAGCATGTATTGCAATGGATAAAGACAGAAAAACGGGTGCGCTTCCTCTGTAAACTGCCCTTGGTTGAGGCAGTGGGTGCTCAGCTTTGAAAATAACTTGACTCATAAACCAACTAAATGGAAAAAGCAGCACTCCAAAATAAATATGCAAGACTGGATCAGATCATGCAATTTCTCATGTTTATTTGCGAACGCTAACGTGTTTCGGCAGAGCCTTCTTCAGAGCAGACTAATATGTGATACTGGGGATGTGGGTCTCTCTTTTAAAGCCAACATTTGATCATCCCCACCTGTGTAGGGGGAGGTCCTTACCAGTGGTGTAATGGTGTTTGTTTGTTTGTTTTTCGGTACCAAGGAACGTCCACATGTGCACTCACGCGTGCGTATCGCGGCATGCACACAGAACAGCTGATATAGCATGAATAAACCTATATTGTTAAATTGTGTATGAGAGTTTGACACACAAACACAAAAGTAGACAGTCTTTACTGCAGCACAGTAGCGAAACTAAACAAAGCTTTGGACAAATGAATCTGTTCTTTGATGGTGGAGGAGGCATTCTTGTTGCGTGCAGAACAACACAAGCTGTAGCTGGAGCCATACTGCTGTGCTGTGTTGCTTACCGTGTATGAGTGAGAACGTGTGCTCAGGTAACAGTTAAAGCTGTTAGTAGTAGCCATTTTAATTCGGCACGGTACTTGACACGGTGTGAAAATAGGGGTACTTGGTGCGTCTTGGAAAGTCTGGTGATGCAAGGTTAGGTGGGTCTTCTCTTGAACCTAGGGGGACGTGTTATAGCGTGCATGCACGTGCACCGTTCCGTTCCGTACCTGTGCGACGGCGTGCACGTCACAATTTTTTCAGAGTAAAAGCGGCCATGTCTTTCCGGCACCCCAGAGCTCCTATTTTGAAGGAATCCCGGGAATGATTGTGTTAATAAACCTTGACTATAGAGGAAATCTTGAAAAAACAAGAGGGTGGCCGCACACGCCAATAGCCAGAGTGCCAATATTTAATTAGGACAGCAGGTAAGACAAAAATGAATCCAACGTTTCGGCGGTTAAGCCTTCATCAGGGAATGGCTTAACCGCCGAAACGTTGGATTCATTTTTGTCTTACCTGCTGTCCTAATAAAATATTGGCACTCTGGATATTGGTGTGTGCGGCCACCCTCTTGTTTTTTCAAGATTTCCTCTACAGTTTTCTCCCGTGTGCCGGCACCGCAACAAGGACTTTGGTGTGCGTTTAGCATTTTTGTACACAATAAACCTTGACTACTCATGTAAAGCCAAATGTCCACATAACCTAATTCTCTTACATTTACATGCCAAATGTTTTCGTTTTGGGTTGAAATGAAGTGAGACACAAACTAAAAATCACCATTACTGAAATGTCTTAATTGTAGCATATATACTGTTATATGTATTGTGACAGACACTGTAGTATCAGTAACCATGAACCAAATGACATACAGTGTCAGTCAGTGTTCATGTTTTTTGGGAGGGTGGTTCCTAGTTTAGGTTCAAGGCAATTAGCATTCCCATCTTCTGAGTGTCTGTGAGAAGCTCCAAGTAGCATGGCCTAAGACATGTGCCTGTGAGCCTGCACATCCTAGTTAATACTGCAGCTTTGTACCACTCATTCAGTGTCAGAATGATGATGCATCCCCGTCTCCATCCTATCTCCATCCCCTCCCTTATGCCCCCCCTCTCTCTTTTAGCTGGGAAATTGAATTGTGTTGGAATGCTCTGTGCCTCTTTTCTCTGGCACTTGAATGGGCCTTTAGTATTTCACACCAAGGTGTCCTTCAGGGTGCGAGGTCAGGCTACCAAAACAGCTTCTAGTGGCGGATTAGGACCAATTAACATCTCTGTACACAAAGGGCTCTGGCAGCTGAACAGGCCACAGGGTGACCCACACTGCTGTTGCATGCCAAGCCAGGGGATCGCTGCACTTGAGCTGAAGTAGCAAAAGAGGGGTGGAGAAAGTTTTTCAAACCTAATGGGAAATGTTGCTACTTCAAACCATATGAATGTATAGCCCATTGAGTAATCGTTATCTTGTGAAATGAGCGAGCAAACTCCTTAAAAAAAAAAGAAGAAGAAAATCATTGTAGAACGGAAAAGGGTACTGGCACTCTGAACTGTACTATTTTTCATGATGTGAATGATGGTCCTGTGTAGCTCAATGGTTTGAGGATGGTAAAAAACATTTCATAGGTTTAGAGGCGTTATTACCATTGGGGCTATCACGCCAACAATGCATACTCATGGCATTGCAGTAAATGACAATACCATACTGCCAATGTGTCATTATCTATTAATTCACAGGTTTGGCCATATCATACATAGACCATGTTTTTCTTTTCTTTTTTCAGTGCCTAGCAATTTAGCAAAGCATGCCTGAAGGTCCTTGACTGAAACATTGCTAATATTATACAATATTTTCTTGTGCAAGTAAAGACTGTGCAGGTGTTTTTTTTTTTTTCCCTCCATAGTCATTCAAATGTAACTGAAATAATTGAGTCGGTGTTGGCTAAACATAATTTTGTGGTTATTAATAAGCCATGGATGCTTAAATGAAATTTATGAATGGATATTTTCTCTAGTAAATGGTAAATGGTGCATTTATATAGCGCCTTTATCCAAGGCGCTTTACATAGATTGTGCATTACATTCACCCATTCACACACACATTCATACACCGATGGCAGCGGAAACCATGTAAGGCACCAACCAGCACATCAGGAGCAATTATGGGTTCAGTGTCTTGCTCAAGGACACTTCGACATTAACTCTAGGGACAATGTTTGGCTTGCTAGACTTTTCAAATCAATTTGCACTTTAAAATGCATTTAAAACGGAATGATAAATGGATTTACAAACTGCTCAATGACATTTTGTCTGGTTGTTAGACTTCAAACTCATCTTGCTTGTAGGTTTATGTAAGTTGTCTGTCGATTCCACACTGAAATAAATGTAATGGCTTCCTCAGAAATCAAACTAAGCACAGTATGCTTTGGAAAATGGTTGTCGGTATTTAATGTTGACTATGCTGTATACAGTGAGTCGTAGTCAGTGGGCTAAATTGCTGGTATACGGTCCTTTTAAGATGTTTTAAGATATAATCTGTTTGCTATTTATGTGTTGGCCATGTGAGTTCAATACATTTTTATGCTGGAGAGCCATGTTTTTATTTTCATCTTTAGTCTAGTCTGTTTTCTCATTTCAAAACAATATATTTTAATATTATATGAATCCAAGTGATGGCAACATGCATCTTTCCTACCCACATTAAATTGTATGCTAAGGTCACTTCAAATTTCTTGAAATGATGTTGCGCCATCGCTGTTGCCAATCATCTCCTATTAGTATGCAATGGACTTTTGTGATTTCTAAAAGGTTGCTGTATAATTATACAGCTGCAATTTTCTCTGAATCATCATTATTATAACCCCTTGGTAACCAGCCATATGTATCTGTTTTGAGACATATGGGCAATTTGTAGTGTAAGGGACTTAATAGCTACACTTACTAAGTGTAGCTATTAAGTCCACTTATGAACACGACCACCACACAGTGCAAAGAGCTGAACAACAAAAGATCATGTCTTGAAAGTTGGATTGAATTCTAGGAAAAGTACATGAATAATAGGTATTGTCTCATGTTGAAAGCTGAAAATGTCACACTTAATCCAGTATTAATAATTTGATTTATTTGGAGTTTGTATAGAGCTTTTCTAGGTACTCAAAGACACTTTACACGTGTGGGGCCTGGGGAGAGGGGAAAATGGAGAATGACACTAGTTTACTTTATGTCCAATGACCATTTTGGTACGTTGACAAAATTGTAATTTAGTCAAGTGTAAGAGTGCATGTTATACTAAGGCTCACATTTGCAAACTTATAAATTTTGGTTTTATTCACAAAATAATCGAAGAGAAATGTATTGGTGAATGGAAAATGAAACACTACCAACCTACGCAAACCTACAAGTTTGAATGTCGAACATTGGATACATAATTAATTATCATCTTTTTGTTTATGCATTTCTTTAATTACAAATTATTACATTGAACTTAAACATGTTCGTTCTTATTTAAAGAACTAACATGTGGGATGTCAGCCTATGGGTGGGCTGTCAGCCTATGGGAGGGCTGTCAGCCTATGGGAGGAGCGACAAAGAGAGGGCCTGAACAACACGCATGCTTTTACTTTCAGACACTAGAAGCAGCTGAGGCTTGTCCTCCTTGCTCAAGGACACCATTCACTTGCTCAAATCTCTTTGTAAAATAAGAGTGAGAATTTCCATCCCATCTGAAGGGATCGTTTCGGTAAAGCCGTTTATGGTCTATCCCAAGACAGTACTGGGAATTAGTGCTGCACTAAAACAAAGTGTTACAGTATATGACTCATTAACCTACATTGTAGTTCTCATTGGCTAAAGGGAGGGAAAAGAGGTCTGGAGAAGCAAATGCTGTTTCTTCTCTCCCTCTTAGTCTCTTAAAATTATTCTTCCAGGAATTCACCAGATGTTAAAATGAAAATACTTAATTACCACTTTGGGTACATGCAGTGAATTTTCTTTGGTCCTAGTGTTATGACAGCTCAACACAAAACAAATGTAACGTCAAACGGTGGACAATACAAATGACAACCATGACTTTCCATATGAAAACAAAAATGAAAATAGTCCTGTAGTAGAGAGGTTATGACGTGTTTTATGAAGAGAAGGAAAATGTCCTGATTTTGTGATGCCCGCCTTCTTTATTTTTTCATCCCTTAATGTAAGTGCCTCCACTTTATGCCTGGCATCCCTATTTTAAAAATAGCCAACCTACAAGCTTAGCTTACTACCTGCAAGTGTGTTCTGAGCTTGTTGATTGGCTATTATTGAAATAATTGTTCAACATTTATTATAAATTAGTAGTTAAACTTTACATTTCTCACATACTGTCCATTTCGGTGCTTTAGTCCCTCCCAGAGTTCTTCCTCCTTTTTGTGTCTCACAGCCCGTCTGCCTAATAGGGGGTGAAATGCAGGTGTGTGTGGGAAATGGCTCCAGTGCCACATAGCGCATTGACAGGTTATTTTGTTGGCCTCTGCCTAATTAGTGGCATAGTGGATGCACCCCACCAGGCTTTAGTGCTTTGTGTTAGAACCAGTCTGCTCTAATTTCCTCGTGCCTTTGATATCGGCCCAGAGATTGACGGTTCGCACACAAAACGAAACACCAGGCCATGATAGAAGACCCAGCAGTAACAATGACGACCCCCACACCCCAGTTATACAAACCCTGATTCAACCGCCCCGTCCTCCCCTCTTATCCCCAACGCTGCAGATGTTCAGACGGTGACAGATGGGAGTAACCCTGTCTTTCTTTGCAGACTCTACCAAAATTGTCTCCAGTGCCAGGCTGCCAGCAGAATTAATGTTTGCACCCAAAGAGAGAATGTCTACGGTTTTGCGACCACACAGTCGTGTTTGTCTCACCTTAAGCCCGTAACAGACTAATACTCATGTTCTCATAAATGCACAGATTCCCCTGCTGCACATGACTCTCCATCACATTGGAAATCCACTGACTTTTTGTTTTTTTGTAATATGGATGATTAACTTTGTTGTCTTGTGTTACATATTGGATATTCAAATGACGCTGTCGCTTCATGTGCTGAAGAAAGGCACGTCCGTCCGTGTATCAGTAACTCTTAACCAAGAGTCCTGGATGATTTTCTAATTAGACATAACCTTGTCTTTGAGTGTTTGTATCCGGGGGCATTTAAATTAGGATAAAGGCCGGGCAATGAGGGTCCAAGCAGCCCACCCAGGCTGCTGTACCAGTCAGCCAGTGAATCTGTCCTTGTGGGTTAGGAAAGGGCTTTGAGAAACCTGGTGTGCTTCTCCACTATAGAGTCCCCCAGTGGGGCATGGCTACATGTGAGCAGTCATGCATTTAGGCTTCTTGCAGCGTCCTGTGCAGGACAAAACTTTTAAATGTCCCTTTTGTTATATTCATTCGACAAGCTAACTGCTCAATGTGGTTGGACTCGGAAGTACAGATAATAACACGGAGATGGCTGGCTTATACAGGTCCATCTCAATGAATTAGAATATTGTGTAAACGTTCATTTTCTTCCGTAATATAATTCAAAAAGTGAAACTTTCATATATTCTCAATTCATTGTGCATAAAGTGAAGTATTTAAAACATTTTTTGTGGCATACAGCTCATGAAAATCCAAAAATCCTATCTCAACAAATTCGTATATTTTACGAGACCACTAAAAAAAATGTTGAAGAAGAAATGTCGACCATTTGAAAAGTATATTAATGTATGTAGTCAATACTTGGTCTGGGCTACATTTGAACAAATTATTTCATCAATGGGGCGTGGCATGGAGGTGATCAGCCTGTGGCACTGTTGGTGTTATGGAACCCAGAATTGCTTTGATAACAGCCGTAAATGCATTTAGTCCGACAGCCGACAGGCTTCTTTTGTTTAAAGTGGGAATTTGGTATATAGTCTTTTTTTATTGGCCTAAAATATTGTCTATATACATACATTCATGAATCCACTTGTTGACCGGCTGTCACTATTGGGCAATTTTTACACAAAAAGGGGAAGATGGATTAAATAGTCTTAGGATAACAGAATAGACTTGGATAACATTTGATGCATTTTTTTCCTTCCTTTAAAGCAGTGCTTGGGCCGATTCATACTCTTATTTTACCGCTGTAGTGCCGAAATTATTTCGGCTCGTCAGAAATTTTCAGTAGCACCGAAGAGCCGACTTTAGGACGGTACCCGCCCCCCGAACCTCAAATGACGTCACATTGTAGGCTCTACAGAGCCGAACCGACTTTTATTCGGCTCTAAAATAGGAGTATGAATCCCACTAGGTTGGTTGGTTGGAAATTGCTGCACAGTGTCCATGGAAATTATGGATTAACCACATGAACAGTATGAAGTCTGGGGCAGACATTCAGCAAAAATAGCATATGTCGGCGATGCATTCTAGATCTCTTCATTTCAGTGAAGAGATTTAGTTGGGGGAAAAAAAGGCGAATCTAGTCCACGGGGCTGGGACTCTGGTCCCCAGTCCAGCATATAGGATCTAGTCCACAGGGCTGGGACTCTGGTCCCCAGTCCAGCATATAGGATCTAGTCCACAGGGCTGGGACTCTGGTCCCCAGTCCAGCATATAGGATCTAGTCCACAGGGCTGGGACTCTGGTCCCCAGTCCAGCATATAGGGATCTAGTCCACGGGGCTGGGACTCTGGTCCCCAGTCCAGCATATAGGGATCTAGTCCACGGGGCTGGGACTCTGGTCCCCAGTCCAGCATATAGGATCTAGTCCACAGGGCTGGGACTCTGGTCCCCAGTCCAGCATATAGGATCTAGTCCACAGGGCTGGGACTCTGGTCCCCAGTCCAGCATATAGGATCTAGTCCACAGGGCTGGGACTCTGGTCCCCAGTCCAGCATATAGGATCTAGTCCACGGGGCTGGGACTCTGGTCCCCAGTCCAGCATATAGGGTATAATTGCATATAGTACCCTTCAGTAATAATGATGATGACCCTTCATTCTGTAGCCTATTTTTACAAGGTTTAGAGACTTTCCAATTGTACACTGCTGCGCGTGCAAAATGCATCTCGTATTTCTTTCCTTGACATTAGTCTGGCCTTGACATTTGGGTGCAGAAGTGGATGAAAGCTATTTTAAATCTCCTCAATACAAAAGGTCAGCTTGTGATTATTGGTTGTTCTTAAAGGACCACTTCACCACTTTTCAACCTATCTTCATATAACAGATCCTCACTAATAATCATGATAAAATGGCACAATTTTTTTCTACTGTGTCTGTGTCTCATAGGAGGGCTGTGGGCAGTTCATAAACCCATCCACCAGTGACATCATCGTTAGGCATAGTCTTTTTTGCCATTTTATCATGATTGTTAGTGAGGACCTATTATATGAAGATAGGTTGAAAAGTGGTGAAGTGGTCCTTTAAGGGAGACTACTTGCCCAACTGTAGATGGATGGCTTTCACTTGGAAATGTTGTCATAGACATCAGGCGAGAAGAGTTCTTATAACGGCAGTGGGTGCCCCCTAGTGCGGTAGTGCACTCTCCTATTAGTTTGCATTGCTCAGTGCGCTATTTCCGAACGTGCCCATTGTGTCAGTGGGTGCTTCAGCCCTCAAGCACCCCCGGACTCGACGCCGCTGATAGACATTACTACTGTTTTTCCCCTTTCTTTTTTCATATGCATTTTTGTATTTGTTGTTTTACTTCCAAGTTTTGCTGAATCAATTTGTACTCTCATTGATAAATTCTGTTTTAAAAAAAATGCTTTATACACTAAATTGACTTTGGAGTTGACTTGATTCTCCATGTAAATTTTATGATTAACCTTTTCTTTTTGTGCTTGTTAATTCCAGCTTACTCTACTGTGTCTGGTGTGAATGGACCCCTGGTGATTCTGGATAATGTTAAGGTGAGTATCTTGTCATAAAGACATTATCTCTGTTTTTGAATTCAACTTATGATCTCTTTTTTATCCCCTTTGTACTTTAATTATATTGTTATCGTAGCTAGTGGACATATATTGCCTTCTCTGCCTGGCTTCTCTCCCACAAACGCAGCCAATTAAAAGTTGTATATTATGTACCTTGGACCAGTTCCCCAGGTATGCTGAGATTGTGCACCTGACCCTGCCTGATGGCACAAAGAGAAGTGGACAGGTCCTGGAGGTGATAGGAAGCAAGGCTGTTGTCCAAGTAAGAACCATCACCCACACTCACTGACTAAATAACAACTCTCTCATTCTTGATGCAGAGGTGTCAGCAATATTGCTGACACCTCTGCAGCACCACAGATTTATACTAATGCATTCGCGTCCATGACAGCCATATCCAGCTGGCAAACAAAATGTCCCTCTTCCTCTTTATTTGGAGAACCATGTAGATGTGGACTGTCCCCGTCTGTCACTAAAACCATCCACCCATTTACTCCTTTATTGTCAGCCGTACCGATTCAACTGTAGGGCATCAAACTTGCAAACTCATCAATTGACACGGCTGATATACTCTAAAGATAATAACCTCAATCTAGAGGCCTCAATCTAGAGGCCCTCAATCTAATTTGTTATCATAAGCTGCACTGAAAACGACGCAGTAGAGAATGTTCATGAGAATGTGTGGTTTGAAAGCATAGCAGAGTTCTTTGTCCCTTGGTTACCTGTACTGTGTGACATACAGAGGCTAATCAATAGTCATTCTCAGGTGTTTGAGGGAACATCAGGCATTGATGCCAAGAAGACAGCCTGCGAGTTCACTGGTGATATCCTGCGTACGCCTGTGTCAGAGGACATGCTGGGTAAGTTGAACACGATGGTCATGAGGTATAATGGATACTTTGTCCTACAACAAAAAAATAATCTTGGCAAAAACGACAGAATAGACAGACCGCTAAGGAAGCCTGAGTCTTTTCCTGGGGGCCAGCCTGGACACAGTGAATGTGGTGGCTGAGAGGAGAATGCTGGTCAAATGCTGGACAACATGGGCAATGCCTCTTACCCACTTAAAGATTAATGAAGCACTTCCCTCACTACCTAGCCAGTAGCCACCCATGAGATGAAATTGCTTTTGACCAAGCCCAGTAGCCCACCAGCAGGAAATGCTTATTTGTCTGTAAATATCCTTTGCTATCCAGAGCTGCTCTTACTCTTAGCTGTCTCTAGTCCTGTTCCCTTCCCAGTCCCCCCCACCTCTCCACCTGTAAATGATAAAAATCCGCAGCTAGCAGCCAAGCTTTTATAAACTGTGCTTTCAACATGCAATGAATGTTCCGCTTTATTTTCCCTTTTTTTATCCTTCGTTCACTCATGCATTTTGTGAATTTCCTTTGTATTATAGTAAAAGGGCTATGACACCAAATTGAGAGCTAGAGCTTAATACCTGACCTTTTCACTGAATGTTCCTGAATGTCTGTCAGGCTGCACTGCACAAGGTTACATGTTTTCAATGGGAGCTATTGAAAACATACTTTTGTCTCTTTAACCTTAAGCATCATTAATGTATTAATTGAGGCCATGTAGATTCAACAAGAGCCTCTTTTCTGGCTGTAGGAAAAAAGCTTTCGCACACCTAGAAATCAGGCGTATGCACTGAAAGGAATAAATACACCCGCGCACTGTATCTGCTCGGTACAAGGAATAAATATACACCCGCACACTGTATCTGCTCGGTACATGAGTTTTTTTATTTTAACCCATTTTGTGTGGGAACCCCTTTTGGTGTTAGCATTATGTTATGCTTTAGCTATTGAAAAATAGCAGATCTACAAGCTCATAGCGTGCCACCGAGTGGCGCGCTACGAGCTTGTAGGTCTGCTATTTTTGAAAAATCGAAGAACGACTGACATAAACATAGCTTTTTCAGAAAACTGTCAGGATGTAGAAGACATTTTTAGAATCTGATCTCAGGTCAAAATGGGTTAATAAGGCAACGTTTCGGTCCCTCCGGACCTTCTTCAGGCATCAACACAAAACACATTTCTGACACAAAACAGTATGGATCAGATTGGGTTTGAAGAGTCCTCTAATGAATTTTATATTCGTGTTCTTAGTCATTGAACCTTGCATTAGTTGGTTATCAAGAACGAAGGCTAAACGTTGTTTGCTTAAAGGAGCTAATCGTACTTTGTTTCTGCAGGACGAGTTTTCAATGGCTCGGGAAAACCTATTGACCGTGGGCCCACTGTGCTGGCTGAGGACTATCTGGACATTATGGGTGAGACATGTTTTCATTGTGTTCTGTACACTTGTAATAATAACATCTCAGATCCAAGCATTGTACTTTTACTCCACTACAATTATTTGAAAACTTAGTTACTAGTTACATGGTAGATTTTGATTATTATGACAATCTACAGTAGCCACTTCAGCCCTATATACATTTCGACCATTTGAAAATAGCCAATCTACAATCTCAAACTTAAATGACACATTCTGCATAATGAGTACCTTTACTATCAGTACTTTAAGTACATTTTGATGCCAATACTTTTGTACTTTTGCTCAAGTACATTTTGAATTCCAGACTTTTACTTGTAACCTATATTGCAGTATTGATACTTTTACTTAAGTAACATAATTGAGTACTTTTTCCATCACTGGAATTATTATTATCCCACCACAAAGGACTGTTGGGATGGTGCCGTTTGGAGCGTGTACTGATGTTTACAAGGAAACCTTTTCCCAAGGCCAATCTCTTTTCCTGCTCTGTGTTCTGTAGGCCAGCCCATCAACCCTCAGTGCCGTATCTATCCTGAGGAAATGATCCAGACTGGCATCTCTGCCATTGATGGCATGAACAGCATTGCCAGAGGACAGAAGATCCCAATTTTTTCTGCCGCTGGGCTGCCCCACAATGAGGTGAGACCTGCCCTGGCCCGCCGCATGACATTTCTAAGAAAAATATGTTTTGATGCAAAGAAATGTACAATATGAATATCTACCAAGTAAATCCTTACGATGCACGTCTCCATGGTGAACAAAAACTTGCTCTGCTTTCCTTTAACTCTGGGTGGTAGAGTGGCCAGATGGGAACCGTGAGGTTCCCGGTTCGATCCCTGGCTCCGCCAGAGTTTGTGTCGAGGTGTCCTTGAGCAAGACACTGAACCTCCAATTGCTACTGATGTGCATGGTTTTCTCCGCCATTGGTGTATGAATGTACCGGTATGTGTGAATGTAATTCACAATCTATGTAAAGCGCTTTGGATAAAAAGTGCTATATAAATGCACTATTTACCATTTATTTCTCAAAGCTATAGTCCTACTGTTGCCGACTTAAAAGCTCTATTGGTCTCGAGAGCACATGGAGGTCAGTGCTTGCTCAAGGCCAAACATTTTCTTTCCCTAACCAGATCTTCCCTGCCTACTGTAGTCCGAGATTGCATCAAAGCAATTTTTTTGTATTGTTAATGTTATAAGTATAGATGGCCCTGTAGATGATTTATCTCTGTTTAGTGTTATTATTCAAGTATTTTTATTGAAGTTTGAGACAGGACAAACAACAGATACATAACAATTACAAAACAGATACAGGACAAAACAACAACACCAGTACTCAGCATTCATGTATAAAATAAAAAAGTCTGAAATACTCTGTTTAGTGTTAATGTGTGGTCTTCATACGATGGAAACATCTACCGTAATCTCCAGACTATAAACCGCTACTTTTTCCCCATGCTTTGAATTTGAACCCTGCAGCCTATACAATGGTATGGCTAATCTATGGATTTTTACAGCCAACGGCCACTAGGGGACCTTCTAAATATATCTCTATGGCCGGTCCTTAGATTTACTGCTTGTGACGTAAAGTTCCGCCAGAAGGAATCCAACTAGCAACTGCTTCTGGTGTAATACTCCGTTTGATAAGCTTTATTATTGATATCAAACTGGATCGCTGATTTCTATTTTTTCATTATTATTTTGGCTTGGCCTTTCCTTCTTTAGCGATCCTAGACCGGGTTGCGCTCCCGTCCGCATCCCATTATACAGGCTGACTAAAAAGCTGACTAACTCGAAATCTACGGAGCTCTCCGTGGTTTGGATAAAACGTGCGATGTTCGGAGGTCTTTGCTGATTATCCGGTGGTCTAGATGGAAACATTGGTGCTTTCTACTGGATGCCTGGCTATACAAGGATGGCTATATTTTAGCTCGCTAGCATTGACGCTATTTATTTAGCATTAAAACACCTGCAGCTTATAGTCCAGTGCAGCTTGTATACAGTATGTACACATTTGTTTTTTTCCCCTAAATTTAGCTGGTGCAGCTTATATTCAGGTGCGCTTTATAGTCCGGAAATGACGGTACATGTGAAAAATAGAAATACTTCTGCATCAGAAGGTTTTTGAGTCAGCATCAGAAGACTGTAGTCTTAACTTCTGCTTCCGTCAAAGGAGTCCACATATGGAAACATAATTTTACCACATCCAATACACTCGACACCAAGGTTTTCTGCTGATGACGAGCTGATGACGGCGATATAACATGCATGGAAACAATCCTATGTAAAGGAGGTTATTTCATAATGTTAAACTTAAAAGAGTGGCCCTGGAGGAACTCCATTGTATATAGAGAAACTAATTGATTCAATCCTTTTCAACACTCAAAGCAAATTCAGTTTAATTTTTTTAATACAAGGCCTTTCACTGTTCTTGTATTTGCCTTTGGTTGAAAGGGAATGTAGAGAGTAGAGACTCATATTGATGTGCATATGTCCTCTCTATTTTCAAGACATTTATGCTTAATTAATTTACAAAGGACAAAAATATAAGCACTGCTATACTGACACAAAAACCGATGTTCTCATGAATGCTACACCAATAGCCCCTTGACATGCGTAACGGCGATATTCAAACTGCACATTTCTATTGTTTCAGTTGATGAACTGTTTGAGATGTCCCCTGAGGCTGAACTGCAAACCAAATAAGCCCTACTTATCATATGACAAATAGCAAAAAATATCCAGTATGATCCACGATCTCTCAAAGCATTGCATGCCGGTACATTGTGAGCTTGTAGTTCGGTTAATTAGGCACATTTAGAACACTCCAGGGAGAGACCTGAAGAAACACTGGGTAGAACTTTCCAGTTCTACCCAGCGTTTCTTCATCACAGAGACTAATGCTATGATCAGATCTACGCAGCAAAGTTCTAATATACAACGATATGGTCGATGTGAACTAGGCATGTAACGATATATCGATATTAATCCTGACGATATATATCGATTTAATAATATATATATATATATATATATATTTTTTTTTTAGGGGGGGCTAGTGAATTATGGTGTGTTTGATATGAAATGTGAGCTTTAATCATTCCATCATATTCAAGTACTTTTAGAGAGAAATGAGACAGACTCCATGCAGTCACTTTCAGTAGTAGAGCACTGTAGAGGGGAGCTGTGTGTCTGTGACTGTGCCCAGGTGATGGTCGTTGGTGCTCATTAATACATCAAGGAAGGCAATTATGTTTCTGCACTGTTAAATAGGTCTACATCTATCCTAAGATGTCATCAAAGAAAGCTTATTTTAATATTTTTACATGTTGACTCGAGCTAAGTTCTAAACAAGAAAGCATGTTTACAGTTGTTGCACTGAAATTAAGTAATTTTACATGAAAAGTAATGCTACTTTTGCAATGTAGCCTAGTTAAATAAAAATGGTGAAAAAAGCTTGGGGACAACAATCGTTTCAAGGTTGTCGTGAACCTCATGTCGTGATATGTATCGTATCATGAGTTATCGTATCATGGGTTGAGTGTATCGTTGCATGCTTAATGTGAACATCAAATAAGTTCATTGGACAATGTTATCATTTGTCATTCATCATTCCTACAGTATGTGGAATGCTTATAGTCTACTGCTAGGCTTCCCTTTTTTATCAGCACCTGCTACAATGTAAGCCTAACTAAAGCTCATCAGACCCATTCTTTTCACTAGTTGGAACACTCATGATCAAAAGGAAGGGAGAGGGTGCTTGAATGGACATCATAGCTCGGTCGTACTGTAAATGCAGCTAAACAGGGGCCGCCTTGTCCGCCTAATGACAGCGGCCTACTTGTCGTGTCACTGGGACGATGTAGAGACCCCGGCTTGTCGTTTGATTAAACTGATGTCATGGGGTCATGTGCACGGCAGTCCCCCTTCATGGGCCAGGTGTCTCAGCTCAGAGTGCAGCGGGAGGTCAGGCCGGATCAGCGGACGGCAGCTATTACATTAAGTGATAAGCGTGAAAATTCCTCTCCTCTTCACATTTTCCCAATCATGGAGCATCACTGACCACCACTTAACCACTCGTACACTTATTCAACCAGCACACAGAGCTGGATTTCATCATTTATTCTTAAATAAATGTACACAAATGTACATATATACACACACACGCTGCTCTGTGTTGGCAAAAGGTTCCAAATGTTTCAAATTAGTAAAGGTAAAAAAAGGTCTTGTGGTTAGATAGATCTAGTAATATCTCAACTGTGAATTTTGAAGCCGTTAGTTGGTTTTGTAATCGTCATTTCCTGTTTGATTACAAAAAAACGGTGTCGACTTATCTTGTTATAATAAATAACGGTGTTGGTATCGAGCCAAAACCTTCGAACAAATGACCAGCTCTACTTCCTGAGCCACTGCCGTCCTGAACAAAGTTGATATCATAAGCACAACGGGGTTCCACCCCGCCTCGAGCCAAGTTTAGGCCCGGTCCGGTGCACCTCAGGAACGTTTCTGTGATGTATTGACATCAAAAAGTTGTCACTCTGTTTGCCTGCACCCTGTGAATAAAAAGGCTTTTAATTGTCCAAGTTTGCGCCAGTGCTTTCCTTCTGGATATCATAAGCCTTTGTTTGAAAACCCATGGCGGGAGTAACTTCTGTGACTTCTGTGGTTGGCCTAAACCAGGGGTGCCCAAAAGGTAGATCGCGATCTACCAGTAGATCACAAAGGCTGTGCAGGTAGATCACATGACATGCCCCTAAAGAGTATTTCATTTAAATATATTGAAGAAAAGAAACGATAAAAAAAAAAAAAAAAAAAAACATTTCTCCCCCTCTATTTCCCATTCCAAGTGCATTTGTCTTATACTGTACAGAATGTAACACGAACTCTACTATTCCGAAGCCCCCTCAGGTACATATTTAAACTATTTTCAGCAATGGTATAATAATTGATTTGGTGAGTAGATCTTGCCGAGCTGGTCATTTTGAAAGTAGCTCTCAAGTCAAAAAGTGTGGGCACCCCTGGCCTAAACAAAAGAAGTAACTAGGCAGACTCTTATGGTGTTCAATAATTTTGAAAGGAATGTCGGTTTGGTCAATGTTGACATGTTAACCCTAAAACACAGTGATTATCCCATTGTTTCATCCTCTCAGATTGCTGCCCAGATTTGTCGCCAGGCTGGTTTGGTACAGAAATCCAAGGATGTGATGGACTACAGCTCAGAGAACTTTGCCATCGTCTTCGCAGCAATGGGGGTGAGTGAACCACACTGATAATTGAGGAACACATTTTCTTTGCTTGTCTTGTTTTTCTTTCCTTCTCTGATGCTAATCCCCTGCTCTTAACCCTGACGTGACACCCTGTGCCCCCTCCTCTCCCATCTCTCATTCACCTGGTGATTTAACATTTAAGTCTCTCTTGTTACTTCTGCGTCTCTGAGCAGATCCCTATGCCACGTTGACAGGTTACTAATTCAACAGACCCTTTAACAGATTCAACCAGGCAGTATCAAATTCTCTCTTCCTCAGCTGCGCCTCTCGTCTATTTTAATGCACAACTGTGGAGTGATTGACCTGTAACACACGCACGCACACACACACGCACACACCCCTCTGCTTTAGTTGCTAAACCCTAATCCACCCCTCTCTCCCAGTTCCCTGCCAATTAACACCCCATTGTGGTTAAGTCTCTTTCGGGAGAGTGGAAATGCACTGCATATAGTGGCAGACTAGCGTGAATAGGGATTTGAACAAGTCAGTGTGTGCATGGTTATGCATTTTTGAAAAAGGAGAATCCAGTTAATGAATATAATGATGTAAAAAGGGCTGGTTAGTCATGGCAAACCTCAACAACAGTTGGAAATGTTGTGCCATAATGTATTGTATGGCAATAGAACCTTGATGTTTCTGTGGTATAAATAAAATATCTCAGCAGAATTTGTGCTACAGTGCAGCGTTCTTCCTGCATATTTCCTGAGCCATTGTACGTTCTTTAAAGCAAAGTCACATGGGTGCCGTTTTTATTTTCACATAGGTGGAAATGATGTGTTTAGGCTTTTGTTAGAATGTTCCAAGGTCTACCTCTATACTACCTCCATTACTCATAAGTTATTATTTGTCCCTCAGGTCAACATGGAGACTGCCCGCTTCTTCAAGTCTGATTTTGAGGAAAATGGCTCCATGGACAACGTCTGTCTGTTCTTGAACCTAGCCAATGACCCCACGTAAGATTCTGTCGTCAATTGTATAGGGCAGGGCTTCTCAACTTTTACATGGCTCAGGGGCCACTCAGCAACATTCTGAAAGTCCAAGGGCCGCAAGCTAAAAAATGTCAGTATTATTTTGAAACTTTTACAAATTTATTTTGCAACAGACTACACGACTAGTCTAAAGATTCAGGAAACACACAGTAAAAAGCCACAATAAATCAACGCAATATTCTAATAGATTTTGTATAAGCCACTAAATCGAAGCCCCTATTTTATACTTTGTCATACAACAGCTTGTAGATATGTTATTTTTCCCCAAAATGTATTATATTTAAAAGAATATTCTTTCATAATTAAAAGGTTTAGTTCAATTAAATGTTGCACCACTTCACTGTGATGTAACAGAGGCTACAATTGGCTCCTGTTGGACACAAATTTGTGTATTTTTCTTTTTTATATTCGATTCTTTTTTTACTTGATAATGTTCACATCAGATGTGTCGAATTGTAAGGGCGTGATGATGGAAGCCCTGAAAATGAATGCGTTTGTATAGTAAATATACCTTGTTTTCTCCTCCAGCATCGAGCGAATCATCACCCCACGTCTGGCGCTGACCACAGCCGAGTACCTGGCGTACCAGTGTGAGAAACACGTCCTGGTCATCCTGACAGACATGAGCTCCTATGCTGAAGCTCTGAGAGAGGTACAGTACAGCAATGGAACATAACATTGTCTCCATATCCAGAGGTGCACGTGACATAACTGGTGCACATGCGTGGCCAAAATAAATGTTGCGCGATCAAACTGCAAAGTGCTCTTGCGTACTGCCACCGGTACCAACATTTACTGTTGTGTCACCACGTACTACAAATGTGTACGTCCTTTAAGTAGACTTAGAAATAAAACTACTGTTGACTAATCATTACAAGTGGCTCTTATTATGGAGAGAAAGTCCGTTCCGGTTGTAACTAAGCTCCCATGACAGTTGTTGAAAGTGCCGTAAACCAGTAAGACGTCCTGAGGGCGAGAAGCGCCCACATGCCTAGTGTGCAGTGCACGCATCCGACTGGGTGACAGCAGACTGCTGGGCAAGCGCTGGCGCTTTTGGCATGAGGGGTCAGATCAACATATGGAATTCTGCACTGGCCAATGTTAGCCATGTGTACGGAGTTTGATGAGGTCCGATCAACATATGGAACATTATGGAATGTCGAGCAGGGCCATATATGGAGATCTAGAGGTGGCAGCGGGGGCAGTGTCTTGAGTGTACAGGGTTTGATGAGGGCCCAGGTAGGGCCGGGCCTGTTGAGAACTCTAGTTTTCGCCGGCTGCCGGGCGCGGCTGCACTAAGAACATTGGGGCGGGCCCGTCTAGAGTTTGAATGGACAGGTATAAGTCAAAAGGGAGACGTCGAAGAGGAAGGACTGGTGGGGACGGATCAACATATGGAATGTCAGAACAGGTCAGCTCCATATATGGAGATCTAAGGGTTTGAATTTTGAGGTCAGATGTAGAGTTGCTGGCCAGCTCCATATATGCAGATCTAGGTGATGATCCAGTCTTCTCCATGTATGGCTATCCAAAGTTTGATGAGGTCAGTGTCGTGATCTTCATATATGGAGACGGCCATATATGCAGTGTCACGAGGCGTGATGGACTGATGGCCATATATGGTGGCGTGACAGATCGACTGACAGCTTTTGCAGGTTTTCATAGTATTTACTTTTGAATTATGTTAAACATGGGACCTCCGCAGCGTTAGGTGAGTAGTTCATTGTCTCCACCAGGCCGAAGGCATGGGAAGAGAGTATGTTTTGCTCGTCCATGTGTCAGTTACTCCGGCACCGTTAATGCCAAACTTTGCACACACACTCCCTGGATGCCAAGTTGCCAACACAAACCTCTGCCCCAAATCTTCCAGAACGGCCTGTTATAGTGCCACCATGAGGCAGATTTTCACATTTTTACCTAACTGTACCGATCTGCGTGAAACGTTGAATGCACACTCCCTAGAGGCCAAGGAAAAACCTTTGCCCTGCATTTTTTTCACATCTTGGGGGCGAGTGTCCATATAGCATTTTTCCCTGGCAGTGCATTGAGGAGCTTCATCTTGCGCTCAGCTCTGCACGTGGGTTTTTGAAGTGGAGCAGCATTGACAACACTATAGCACCTTTCTGAAATGTTCCGAGATTTTCAACTAGAAATGCTAGGAGCGGCCACAGAAAGTCAAAGCGTAATAAAAAAGAAGTCACTGGATTCAGTGCCTTTTCTTTAGGTGCCTACATACGCTCTCTGCTCATTGGGGAAAAGAGACGCTGGTGCTCAGGAAAACAAGCACTTTATGGACACTTACATCAATATAAATACCGGTGGTTTATGAACTGTGAACCATCTCACTCACTTCATACTGTGGTATGTAGCCTTAGCCTTGACGAGGCTGATTCTTCTAGTACTGTACATAATATCAGGCAGCTGTTCTTTGAACTACTAGAGTCATGCCATGAAACACTCTTGTTATTGTGCTCCTTCTCAAACTTGTCATAGTCCTATAAATGTTGCATCAACTATGTGAATTGTTTTCATACGAAATATTTGTATTATTCAAAGTAAAATTCATGAAAAAAATTGTCCTGTGTCAAATGATCTACCGGTATGCAAATATTCAGAAATAGGTAGATTAGATTAGTTTTTTCTTAGTTTTTTCAACAACAAAAAAAGAAGAGGGGGGGAAAAAAAGAATCATTGTAGACATGCTGTTTATCCTTTTCTTGAAACATGTTTACTTAAAAAATATTTCTTTAAGTAAACAAGTTTACAATTTTTCACCGAACTGTCAACTCGAAGCCCTATGAATATAATCTTTCCAGTTTGTGCACAAGGAATGTGTTGACACGTACCTGCAGGCATTCCCTGCTGAAGTGTGACAACTAGATAGACGACGAAAACACACTTATAATAGTGCTCATCAGAAACATCAGCATTTTGACAAATCAAAACGCATATATAATTTTGGTCATCGGCATTGTGAAAAATATCTACATGCGTAACACAACGGACGGTAAACATGCACAGGACATTTAGAATAATCCCTAAAGTGCTTGACATTTCCCTGGCTAGGAGCACATTTAGGGTGTAAATGTATTTGCTCACACCAACTCCAGACATCTGGTGAGAGGTTTTGCAGATGGGTGATAAACTCACTAATGTCTCGTGTCCCTTGCTGAAAGGGAGGATAACGTGTCCTTCAGCCTTGTAGGAAATACCTTAACTTCATTATTCTCGCTGGCTTGCCTCTAAAAGGACGGGGGAGGGCTCTTCCACCCCCACTGCTCCTTCCTATTTGTGGTGAGAAGACAGGCCTTCTCGCCTCTTCCTTTTATGCGTCTTAATAATCCTTTTATGTTGTACGTTTTGCTGTCTCAATATGCCGGCAACACAAAGCAGGTTTTTAAATGGTGTATGTGCATCATGTGAAAGAGCGCTTCTCTTCTTCCATTCTCGGTCCATAACCTTGACACATATGTGCTGCAACAATAAAGATTCGGGTATTTAACCACATACAAAGAGCCAGGACGACATTAACATTTAACTTCTATTCCCATTCACGTGTTTTGCATTTAATCCACAGTTCACAAGTGCTCCCTCATCAACCTTTGGGCCCCAAGGATGAATGCCACATTCTCTTCAAAAGCAAGCGTTAAATTTGTATAACTAATAGAACAGGGATTTTCTTTTTCTCATTTATTTTTGTGGTGGACAAATAATAATCTGCAACCTGCCGTTTGCCTCCTGTGAACTAACCGATTTAAAAACTACAATTTTATTCTCAAACTATACATTTCTTAGTTTTTTTTTATAGTTTTCTTTGATATTCAAGATTATAATGACTGAGGGCCCAATCTTCACCCAGCGCAAGATGGCAATACACAATTATCATTGCTATTTTCCAACTGACACAGTTGTAATTTTCATGCCCAGTGCCCATGTTGTATAAATGACCTTTAGCTAAAGTATCATTTAGCACCCATGGGTGTGTTCGTGTTGTCTTCTTAACCCATTAAGACCTGAGGCTGATTCTACAAATGCCTCCTCAGTTTTCTGAAAACTGAGGTTGCTATGGTATATCAGTGGTTCTCATTCTCAAACGTATTCATGCCAAGAACCACCAAAATGTATATGTATTTGACTGCTGACCTCCCATCCAAAAATATTTTGTTCCAGGGACCTCCAGAAACAAAGATTTGAGTTGAGGGGTGGCCTAGAGCCTACGGACGCCACTCCCTGGACATGGCATTAGGACAGAACATTGGCGTTCTGATAAACCATGGAGAGCGCCGTAGATTCAGATAATGGCAAGTTTTGTCGGCCCGTAAACAAGGAAGTGAATGGCTGCGCGTATGCGCAAAACATGTCCGGGAGCTCTGAGCAAGGCACCGCTGTCAAAAAATGAATTTTAGTGATCCGGTTTTATACCATTAAAAATGACCTAAAGACATCTCCAGACGTCTTGGGCATCCTACGGGTGTAATTGTAAAGACGTGGGGGGACGTCCTGGGCACAATAAGCGTTAAAATAGCACATATATATATATAAGCTCCAGATATATATATATATATATATATATAGGTTCATAGAGTGGAATGAAGTGACGAACTTGTAGATCTGGTATTTTTATCAAGTCATCGCAAAATCCGATGTTTGGGGCTTTGGTATACTCTGAGGACTAGAGTAAGGGTATTCAATCTACGTGTAAGAAAACAACGTTCTCTATGACGGCAACACCAGTCGGAGCAGTTCCTCACAGCATACATTTACTAATGAACCCAAATAGTAAGACAGTCTCTCTCTAGGTCGTCCTCAGACGAGCCTTCCATCGTCGCCTCCAGTCATCCTGGTTCTCCATACATCCGGCCAGCTCGTTGGTGCTTTGCGCTCCTGTGTCTTTCTTGAGTACATCCACATATGTTGGTATGGGACGTTCGTGACCGGTGCCCATGTGTTGGTTCCCACAGCACCAGTTTGCTGGCTGGGAGCTCTTGGTGTCTTTGGCAGTGTCCTGCGAGTCTTATTCTCCTGGCTGCTATTTTGTCGCTCACCCTGAATATTCCGGCATACAGATTCTCGTTGGTAACATGTGTACTCTTGCTAATGTTGAGCACTACACGTAACATTCTGGTGTAGCACCCGTCTAGAGCCTTCTGCAGAGTTTGCTTCAGGGTCCAGATTCACTGCCATATAGAACAGATTGATACAGTAATGTATCAATAATTTAAGTAAATATGGGTAGATGATAGATTAAAAAAAGGTAATTGATGTTCTGGCTAGTGATCACGTGCACGTTCTCATACATCAAAATCCATCCGAATTCAACAGAAAGATTATAAGTGAACTTGTCACAGTATATTAAAAAAGGGCATGTAAACCATTTTCAATAACTATGTAATGCAAATTTCTCTGCATCTTTGGAGACCATAGTGGCGAAGAAAGGGAGTAATAGAAATTAGCCGTTTACTTAAATAAGCAGTTTATTTCAGCTGATAACATATTTTTAAATGAATGTCGTGAATCATATCCTCCTGGCAGGCATTCTTTTATCTATGCTCAATAGGACTGACAAAGTAACAGTCTTCCATATCCATTTTACGTGGTTTAAATAAAGAACACAACATAAAGTGTGATTATTACGTTTATAATGTCAAGATATCACAGATGTGTCTTGGACATAATCTAAATGAGTTTGGAGGAAGGTGTGATTTTGTGCATGCCCAAAATGCCAGTTTCCCGTCTCCTGAAATTATTGGGCTGTATCACATTATTAATGCTACTTGATTGTCACACTTTTACATTTCCTCTGCAGAAAATTGTTCACGTCTCCTCCAATCCGTCGTTTCAATAGAAATGTGCCATTTCAAGTGCACCTTGCTCTAAAAAAAGGGGATAAGGCACTGATTGGTAACATTTATTTTATGCCCAAAACACACCCATGACTAATTTTAAGACTTAATATAACCTCATTTCCCCTACCGCCGAGCTTTGCACCCAGTCTAACTAGCGAAATTGAGGCGTACACACCCCCGATGCATAGATCGTCTAGATTGGGCCTTTAGTCTTATAACAGCATGGCTTCCATGTCTAATGTGTTATCAATATTAAGTGTGTGTGTGCACAGTTCATGAACTAGGCAGCACAAATCACTGTGAATCGCTGCATTGACAAACTGGCATGTCGGCTTGTTTGGACACGATTGTCTGCTTTGGAAATGGCATGTCCACTAGTGTGAAGACGGTCTATGTTCACTTTGAGAACCACTGTTCTAGAGTATGAAGTAATAATATAAGAGCAAAATAGCCACCATGTGAATATGTTATGAGCCCTCTCTCCAACAACTATTTCCTACCCTAACCCAGGTGTCTGCTGCCAGGGAGGAGGTGCCTGGCCGTCGTGGCTTTCCTGGTTACATGTACACAGATTTGGCCACCATCTATGAGCGTGCTGGCCGAGTTGAGGGCAGGAATGGCTCCATCACCCAGATCCCCATCCTCACCATGCCAAACGATGGTCAGAGCACTTGAGTGTATATATTAATGCCTTCCTGTGCTATCCAGAATTAAATGAGAATTCTTACTGCTATTCTTTTTTTTTAATATCCATTTGTCTGTCTCTCTCTAGTTGAGTTTCTGAACTCAGTTGACCTACATAAAAGATGTACAAGGAAGATTCAGATTACACAGTATTTTAAAGTTCGCTAAATCTCATTTTGTGAATATCTAAACGTTCTGTTAGTATGTGTATGCATTACACGTGTCACCCTCTTGGTGAGTCAGTGGTTGAAGGTCTGGGGGAGACATTTCTTATGCCAACGTTTATTATAGCAACTTCTCCAAATGGCTTCCCCAATCTGTTTGAATGGGCTTCTCTGTTTTAAGCATCACAGGGAGGCAATTCTGCAATTTGCTTTTAACACTGTTGATCCAGAGCACCAGATACATTTGATAATACAAATGCAACTTGATAATATGAATGTTGTATATGGTTGAGTTGTCCTAATATATTTGTTCCTCCTGCGTGATGCTTCCTGAACTGATTTGAAAAGTGTTACGTTTCTGTGACATATATACCATCTAAATGGTGGCATTAATTTTCGTGTGTGTGTGTGTGTGTGTGTGTGTGTGTGTGTGTGTGTGTGTGTGTGTGTGTGTGTGTGTGTGTGTGTGTGTGTGTGTGTGTGTGTGTGTGTGTGTGTGTGTGTGTGTGTGTGTGTGTGTGTGTGTGTGTGTGTGTGTGTGTGTGTGTGTGTGTGTGTGTGTGTGTGTGTGTGTGTGTGTGTGTGTGTGTGTGTGTGTGTGTGTGTGTGTGTGCAAGATTATTGGTTCAGTAGGGTTTGATTAGTATCAGTATACACATTATACTGCATGCACAGATGGTGAGGGATTGGTTAATTGCCTCGATTGTTGAATAGCTTGTTAGTAAATACAACAGATTAATTAATAGTTTAATACTAATGTATTGTCTCTGCTCTGACAGACATCACCCATCCAATTCCTGATCTGACTGGATACATCACTGAGGGACAAGTCTACGTTGACAGACAGCTGCACAACAGACAGGTACAGCACTAGCCATCTAGCCACTAGTCATTTATTCATTCAACTTTCCTTTGAAGCAGCCTTTCTCAATATCAGGTGCAGGGACTGCTCTGTCTTTGGAATGTTACTAGGCTATCCTCCTAGTTCTAGAAATGCTGTTACTTTCAGTTTAGGCTGTCCCTGATATTGGCTTTGATATCACTTCCCAGACTGGAAGGCACAGTTTCCAGACCCTGACATTACAATTTAGGCATTTAGCAGACGCTCTTAATCCAGAGCGATTTATATTAAGCAAGAACAAAAAAAGCATGGCAATACATCATATACATAAACAATCAGTTATCATGAATCATACGTAAGCTAAGAACGTAACAGTGGAATATCTATATAATTAAACTATGCATATATAGTGCTATGTCAACATAAAATGCTATAAGTCTACATAAAATGCTATCTCAGTCTATATAAAATGCTATCTAAGTTACATAAGTTTGCATACGCCTGTAAGGTCGTCGGGCTTAGGGCAAGTGCTACGGTCCATGATGGAGTCTGAAGAGGTGCGTTTTCAGACTACGGCGGAAGATTGGGAGTGAAGCTGCAGTTCTGATTGCAATGGGAAGTGCATTCCTGCATAGTTTTGTTGCCAGAAGGGAGAAGAGTTTTCGACGTGTGGAGCGATGTATTTTGGTATAACCTTAGGTTGTATTTCTATAACCATTTAGTGATGCACCTTAAATAGCATAACTTTCTAGAGCAAGTTGTTTATTGGTGTGCGAAGTTGTTGGAATTTTACAATATCTGAATATCATCTGTGTGCTTTATGATGGTAGATCTACCCACCTATCAACGTGTTGCCGTCACTGTCGCGTTTGATGAAGTCTGCCATTGGTGAAGGAATGACCAGGAAGGATCATGCCGATGTCTCTAATCAGCTGGTAAAATAATTCTACTACATTTTACTAAAAACGTTGCAGCCCCTGAAAAGCCATGGGAGAAAAATAAATGCATTAGAGTTTTGCATCCCCTCACAAATGTTATAAATCATAGTTAAACCAGTATGTGTTTACTGAACTTTGCTGTGTGTCTTCTACCAGTACGCCTGCTATGCCATTGGTAAGGACGTCCAGGCTATGAAGGCTGTCGTCGGTGAGGAGGCTCTCACTTCAGATGATCTGCTGTACCTCGAGTTCCTGCAGAAGTTTGAGAAGAACTTCATTGCTCAGGGTAAGTGGATGTAATCACCTCGAAACCAAAAGCACAGTCAGTACACCAGGAGTGGAAAAGAAAAGTAAAAAAGTAGGCTACACTTCTCAGAGCGCAGATCTCTGCCATGCAGGATCTTCTTACTCAGGGCTGTGTCAGTTGTGGGGTGCAGGTGTCAGGACATGTAGTTTGTACAACAGTTACAGTTACAACTGTTTATATTTATGACAGACCCTATGGGAAGAAGTGAGGCTTTCCACACTGTTCATTATTTTAATTTCAAAATTTCTCAAGATGTAGCAGAGCGTAGATCCCTGAAATTTATTTTAATTTGTTTTTAATGATGATGCAATCAGATTATTTTTTTCCTTTACAATTCTTATCCCGATGTTTTGTATGTTTTCTGCTCATCTGTCTAGCCTCCGCATTTGTTACCATGACACAGAATTTATACCTTTGTGTAAGTCTCATTAGTGTTGATGAGACGACAGATTGTTGCTTTCATATTGCATAAGATAGAGATGCTGCCAGTTACCAAAATAGGATGAAAAGGCTTTTGTTCTGCGTTCTGAAACCAAGGCCAACATGTCTGTAGAATGACAGATGTTGTAAAGCAGGGATTGTGACACATCTGTCCTTGGAATAGATAGATATTTCCAAACCGAATCACATTTCACATGAGAGGCTTACTGATGCGTACAACACAATATAATACGACATAAAGTTACCAACGTTCAAGCCGAATATGTCACTTTTGAAGATAGCCGGAACAAAATGGAAACAAGCCCTTAAGACTTTTTGTGTTATCATTGTATAATGGACCCTTCGCTAAACCCCACACCAAAAGCCATTATCCAATGCCAAATCCGAATAGTTTAGCAACCGTTGCTAAGCTGGGCAAGCGTTGGGAAAGTTACACGACTCACCCACCCAGGTGATGGCAATAATACTAATCGCCATAGTCTTACCGCACATTACATGAAAAATTTTAAATCCTGTCGGACATTAAAGTTGATTGAGTTGGATACTGTTTCTCCCTCTACATTTCCTCGTATTTCTAGTTTACTGAAATAATGTCAGGCACATTTTTCCAGTCAGTGCATAGCCTACTGCAGGCCTTGCTGACTAGATTTAGAAGACATTTTGAAGCTCTTGCTACTGAAATGATCGATTATTTATAAGGAGAAATCCCGTAATTTAATCGTGAAGGAATCTGTGCTGTCTGGAGGGGCCTTAACATGCATCTCAATGGGTGAGAAGCACAGCTTGCCCAGACCAAGGTCTGGCAGAGTGGAGTGGGTGGGCCTTGGGGTCAATTGTACCACTGTACTATTCTGCACACTGTTAATAAAGTAATCAATCAAACAAAGACAATATTGCGTGGGTCATGTCCAGGTGATGCATCTGTGTAGATTGCAGTCTCAGGTGTAGAGGTTTTACCAGTGTGTTTGCCGTTCTGTACTCTGGACAGGCCCGTACGACAACCGGACGGTATACGAAACCCTGGACATCGGCTGGCAGCTGCTCCGAATTTTCCCCAAAGAGATGCTGAAGAGGATTCCCCAGAGCACCCTCGCCGAGTTCTACCCCAGGGAGTCTGCTGCACGCCACTGAGGTCCACTTTAGTGGACGGGATGCTCTGGTTCCATTCTCACCCTCCTTTCTTTCCACCCTACAAACCCGTACCCCAGGGGGGCAGTGAGACTGGTGTTGTCAAATCCCTCTCACCCACCCACCCTCATCCTTGTCCTCCTCACCCACCAGTGCATCTCTTTGCAGGTCCTGACACCACCTGTAACAAGCGAGCCCTTCCCTAATCCCCATTCTGTGGATGTATTGTACTGTATCTGTGTCCAGGAATCTTCTATGAATATCGTCTGTAGTGTGTTTTAATGTGTAAACCTTAGTGCAACATGTAAACGTACCCTTGAAATCGTACAGTAGATTTGTCATTATTTATTGGGGTATGTTGCGTGCTGGAGTTTTTTTTCTTCTTTTGTTTACTAAACATTGTGGGAGTCCATCCACCCACCAAAAACTAAACGAAAAAGTTTCTGAAATCTACATGAGTTTCTCTTCCCATGGCAGTTGTTGCACTGTGCCACATTTCAGTGGCTACAGCTTGTTCAAGGAATTTTACTTCTTTACAAAATCCCTTGATCAAGTCACCAGCTAACACGTTGATGAGGTAATTGTGTTGACAGACACTGGACAAACTCAAAAGAATACTTGCTGTTTACATTATTTCTGTCATGTTTGAGTGTTGTAAAAAATAAATTCTTTATATATATATATATATATACACAGTATATACACAAACATTCCCATCTGTTTGCAGAAGTCCATTCTATGTTGTGTGCTGAATGATTCGAATGTTTTCCTGTTCATGAATAAATTAAATTATGTTGGAATTATCTTGTCTGTCCATATCTGTAAGAACATGCATCTTAACAGATAATGCACTTTGCTTAAAAAAATAGTTTTTTGTTCAGTTTATAACTTGTTTTTACACTGCTTCTCACTCAGTTTAGCTCCATAACACAGTAACACTTGTTGCACATATGAACATCATTTTTGTATTCATGTAGACCTACAATAGGTTTACTTATATAAATGCCTTAATTTACGATGAATTTGTACAACACTGTCAGCGTTTTGCTTTGCAGCAACTGGTAACGATCTACCCGTCCCTTTATGAATGCAGGAATTGAATTGTATCAATATGTAACTTATGTATTTGTGATTATACCATAAACTAACTGTAAATGTAGTTATGATGTCAGAGGAACTGACTGCGATTACTCTACTACTATGCTACCTGTTGTGAATGCGCAGGTGTAACCATTACCAATCCTTGACACTTCCTTCCTGTTGCACGCCCCAGCTGTTTAAGATCATCAAAGTGAGAGTTGCAGATTTATTTGATCGTATTATGGCTGCAGAAGAGTTGCAGAAAATCCATCTAATAGCAGGCTTCTCGAACCAAGGTGAGATTTATGTTGGACAATATATTATTGACCGTTTTAAAAAAGTATTCCATTGACAGCGGTGTCACCTCGCCTCCACCTCTCACCAGCTTTGAAGTGCACTATTCAGAAGAATTGTTATAATAAATGTAATCATGTCGACTCACAATTTATTAGTGTGTCAACTACGGAACATCTTGAAACCCTGAATCGTGATGTCAAAACTGCTTTTGTTCGTAAAATTGTCCAGTTTGGAAGGGCTTTGTGTTCAAGGGCAAAGTCCATCTGAAAGTGGACATGCCAAGCAAACCGTTCATTCTTTACTCACAAAGGCTTTGACTTCCATAAAAGCAAGAATTTCGACCTATATCGGCCCATGGTCCGTCGGAATTCTATGCAATAGACTAGAGAGTAGTGTGTAACAGTGTAACCTTACTAACCTACAGTACACATGTGCCCTTTGAAAAATGCATTGGCGCCGATCATGACAATGTAATTTTGTATCGATCGTTTTGGGTGAGGAAAGGACTAAATCTGTCCATAAAGGGGTATTAAATAAACGATCGGTTGACCTCTGAACTGGCCTATGAAAAAGTTGCAGTAGGCTATGACTTGAAGGGTAATCTACTGGATTCATTGTATGGAGAACTGTCACTGTGCCTTTAGGAGGCGTTTCAATAACAATAGGGCATTAAGTAAACTGATAAAATTTGGAATAGTAGAAATCGTGTTTTGTTAGATTGTCCCTCAGTGCAGAGTAGAGTAGACACTTCTGATATGAAACCACTGACATGAAGCCAGTCAAGCCACCCCATGTTAATATAATTTCTGCAATAATTAATTTGTGTTATTTAGGTAATAATACCACATTCTTCTTGACCGTTCTTTATGTTAGAAGGGGAAAAAACAATCTTTCTTATTCTAATGGTGTGTCTGGAAAAACAAAAAACAAACACATCGGCTGGTTTTTTTTATGTTCCAATATTAGTCATACTGTACATGTCAGTCACTGGATGAGTAATTAATCACATGCTGGAGGAATTCCCACTTATTTTTAAGTCTTGCTCTTTAGGTGGATGAGCATGTGTTCAAATGTATTTGGCTCTCATATGATTTACTGAAGATGACTGACTGGCATCCTTTGCTCTCCACAGCTGTTCAGGAGTATGAGGGCCTACAGAGAGAACATGAAAGAGCAACAATGGAGGTTAGTGTTAAAACTACAACTTTAACATATTCTGTTAGCCCTGCCTACCGCATGTTCTATTGTCCTGTCCTAGCTAGTGATACAAGAAAAGAAATGCACACAAAAAGTGCAACCCTATACAGTGTGAAGTGCAGACAGTGGGAACCGTTATAGATTAAAAAGTTAAACTGAAATGGTTGCACTAGCATACATCCCATACAGTTGCCGAACAGGGAGGGACGAGGCCGGGGAAAGCACTTGGGTGGCCCGGTAAAAAAAAAAAAGACAGACGGACGCCCGGCGATCGCCTCCCCAGTCCATGGCGACACGTTTAGCCTCATAACTGCCAGGTGCAACAAGCTCTTGTAGCGTTGTTTTAGTTTGTGTCCGACGTTCTTTTATTGGTTCACTCGCTGCGTTTTGTTATGGCTTTCCTCTAGCTCCAGTTAGCTCATAACATTAGCTTCTGTAGCCACTTGCTCTGCGTTGCGAAGTTCAGAGTATGGGTATGCCGTTCTGACTATGGGTTTTATGGGTAAGTCTCCCATTGGCTTAGAGGCATCCAATCATGAAAAAGTGTCCACTACGGTCGTCTTTACGGTCGTTAGTAGAGGTACTAACAAATGTAGTCCAGGTGCTTTTCAAGCACCTACCTGGGAAAAACAAGTGTGCAAAAAATCTGCCTCCAGGTGGGTCCATTTGGGTCAATAGTTCAGACACACCAGGAACATTTATTTATTGTGATTAATTAATTTAACAGTTTCCCTGCTAAGGACGACATCGGACGAGCATTATACGCTCAACCACTAGATGGGGCTGTGGCGAGGAAGGAGTTAACACTTAGCGCGCCATTGCCGACGATTAAAGTCAATTGAAGCCTAATTTTGATACTGACGCTTAACGCCATTGCCGACGGCCTTCGGCAATTGAGCTTTTATAGCGCGTTCGATTGCTTGAGCCAAAATGCTACTCACGTTAGCCGGTTAGCTAGCTGTGTTGTTAGCACAGCACTGGATCGCCCATCTTAGATCGTCGTCGCCATAAGAATCCATTCTATCCATTTCTTTCAATCGCCTGTATCTCCTATTCCTTGTCCCAGATGGCATTTTGGTCAAAACAGCGTTTCTTTGACGGCACAGATAGGACGATGTAGAGCTCTCCAGAGCTCCGGTCTGGCTTCAGATGGTAAACAAGGCCTGTCCGCTCCGTGTAGCTTCCTAGGTTATGACTACTGCTCATGGACCGGAAATGGCGGCTTTTCAAAATAAGAGCTCAAATTTTAAAAAATGCTGGCGTGAATTAGATCCTAATTTTTCAATAAATGCTAATGGCCTAAGTGTTAAGCTAAATCGCTTATTTGAATCGCTCAAAATCATATTTTCTGTCTTTCATAATGACCAAAGCTGTTGCACACGGCGAACGAGCCTAAGACCCAGCGCACGTGCTCTGATATCACTTTTTTTCACCTCCACCACTGGTTGTTGGATATAATAAAATCAGATTACAGTAAGAAAAGCACTGGTCTGGAATTCTCCTTTAAACTGCTGTTGTATCACAAGTACATTCACACAGAACGTGACTATAACAAGGCGATGAACTGATCATTTTTTTGATTTTGTTTGCCGCAAATAAAACAGTCAACTTGTATGAAAGAGGCATCACCAAAAGAATAGTTTGATGTGAAATATTTGCAGATACATTTTAGTATAATTGAATCGTCACGTTCAACGTGTGCAAAGACCCAGTTAAATGTACAGTGTTTGTCTGTGCTTACTGTTTAAAGACTGTTTCCTCTGTGTCTCCTACAATGACCGGCAGCGTGAACGCATGCAGGTGGAGCGAGACCAAGCCATCAAGAAGTTGAGTGACTTCCAGCGAGGTGAGGTCATCTGCCGGCGCAACAGCATCGCTTAGATCAGGTTGAAGCACTTAAAGGAGTGGTTCACCCCAAATGTATTATTTTTGTATTTAGCATTTTGCCTTGAATGAAATATCATGGATATTTTTAATTTGATGACCAGCAGTGGTTCCCTATCGAGATACAAAGAGTCTCCTTTGAGTCTCCATATAGAACCATTGGTGGCCATCAAATTATTCGCTTAGGAATGTGCCAAAAAAATCCATTAATTCAAGTCTCCATGGGGTGAGTAATTGATAGAAAAAAGGTCATTTTGGGGGCCCTTTAAGCCAGACATCGTTGTATGAAGATTGAAGAAAATAGCCGCTGCACGACACTGCCATACCAGTATGATTTAACCATATAAGCCCGTCTGGGTACACCAGGGTTATTAAGGCAGAATCCGACAATCACGTTTAAATGTTAGCTGACATTTGTACACGTGGCCATCTCTGTCCGAGCTCCCTGCATCGTGCATATTGTCACAGACAGGAGCCCATTGCTATCTCGTCCTTTTCAATAAATGCCATGTAATTGCTAGCTTCACCTTTTCCACAGTGTTTTGTAAGGAACTGTATTGTTCCTCTCTGCACAATGATCAGTTCAAACTATGTGCTAACCTTTGCCTGGGTGGGTTACTGTAGTGCTTGCGCTTTATTAAACTTTATTAACCTTAAAGGACAACTTTAGTTTCTTTCAACCGAGGTTCATGTTTTGGGTTGTTATTAGAGAAAGTAAAAGATGAGCGTACATTTTGTTTCATTTGCTGCTTTCTTTCGTTTTAGCTATTTTTGACAGGGGGTCCGGGGTATTCGAACATGGGGCTAAATATGTATTATTATTACAAAATTTTATAGCGATTTATTTTTTTATTATTTACTATAGTCCTACTAGACCCCATAAATTTGAATCTGGCCACAAAAGATCACAGGATCTATTGAATGTCAAGGGGGAGGTGACAAACTGACATTGAGCCTACAACACACAGTATGGCATCCCCCTAGTACCCCCCTTCACATTCAGTAGATCCAGTGATATTGTGTGGCCAGATGTAATGTCCTGGGGTCTAGTAGGGCTATAGTAAATATTAATAAAGAAAATAAATTGTACAAATATATGTATTTAGCCCCATGTTCGAATGCCCCCCCCTGTCAAAAATAGCTAAAATCGCTAAAACGAAAGAAAGCAGCAAATGAAACAAAATGTACACTCATCTTTTACTTTCTCTATTAACAACCTAAAACATGAACCTTGGTTGAAAAAAACTAAAGTTGTCCTTTTTAGAAAGGACTCAGTTAGACTGCTCATTTTATTATACAGTTTTGCTATGCTTACTGTGACACCCTGGTGTGACATGAAGTGAACTGTGGTAATGCTTGAGTCTGTTTACTTGTTAAGGAAAACAAGATTAAGAATATTACATTTAGTAATACATTTAGCTATTTGAATTATGACTAGGAGATTGCTGTGTTTGCTGGCCCACGTGCATAATCAAACTAAGCCAGTACTAAGCAGGCATTTTGATCATAATGAATTTGTCAACACATCATTGTGACAAGTTTGAAACAACATACATTTTGATCGACTTTTCAAACTGCATTTTCTTTATTACAGCACGTGTTGACATCCCTTGTAAGAGCGCACTCATTGGATCTTTCATTACAAACCCAATCAGTTGTGACTATGCCACAAATTATAGCATTCAGAGATACTGCTGGTACTGTATTTTTATCATCATCGTGTTTACCGACACTACAAATGTGTCTCAAACGTTTTGGCCTACTATTTCATTTTGCAAAATGATTTTTCTTAAAGGTTGAATGCATTGCTATGACCACTTAAGCGCAGGGTGAATATAAATGGTGATGGCGGGTTGGTTCCATATGTCAAAAGATAGAGCAAATAGTTTGTCTTTATAATCATGGCAGTTGTGCAGATTTTCATATGAATAAATCTGGCCTGTGCTGCTCATATATTCAGCGATTCTCCAGCCAAAACAAATATTGTGTTTCACTTCCACATTAATAGCGGCTGCCTCACTATGCCAAGCAGCTGCATATTAGGACCTATTACGTGATTTCATAGCTCTTAGAAAATTGCTGCTATTCACAACGAAGCGGGCAGAGGGGCTGTGTGGCGGTAGGGGGGGGGGGGGGGTTGTGGGAGGAAGGGAGAAAAAGCCGCCCAACACACAATCATGTCTTTTCAATTGGCGATGGCAAGGTTGATGACAACATGACCATTGTGTTATAATGATAACACCACAAAGGCATCTGCCCCCCTCATCAAGGCTTCGAAGCGGCTGCAGATACAATTTAATTCACTACACAGTTGGCGCCGCTGATACCATTATGTAGAGCGTCAACATGGGGGGTAATCACTGTCTATCTTGAGAGGACGATGAAAAAAGAGGCCCGCAAAAAAGGGGGGTAAAAAAAAAGATGGGGTGAATATTGATGGGGAGGCCAAAACTCACAATTAAGACTGCCAATTGTCAGAGTCCCCGTCATCTTACGTTGATACATTTTCCACATACACTAATGTTTATTTACCATGACTACCAATAATTACAATTAACATGTCATTTAGTTCAAGGCATCTTTGCTGGTCGTTGAGTGTGGCTGTGGCCATAGCATTATTGAGGGGGAGCAACATAGACAAGGTTGTGTTGAAACTGGCAGCTAAGTGCTATTCAATGACTGATGTGGAAAGGGTGCCAGAGGGATTCAGATATCGGCCTGCACAGGCGTTCATCAAGTTTTAATTATGTGTCACTGGGGGGAAGGAATTTCCCAAAGTAACAGCATTAATGCCTAATTTCTCCCCTACTCGACCACAATATTTAGTAGTTAAGTGGCAAGAAGTGCATCCTCATTGTGCTGAGGTGTTATACTTATTACAGATTAATATAATGGCAACGGTTAGAGCAATTTGAGATTTTGAATGCTAACAAAAAACGTTTTTCACACCACATTGGGAGTAGCACATGAATTCAAAGTTAACTATATCCTGTCACTTTTCTGTACGCAGAATAAAATGTCATTGCTCACAATTAGGTCCAGGTGAGTGCACTGTAAATGACCAACTCCTTCAGCCGCAGAAATTCACAGCAGATCAGACTGGAATGAACCTTCGACAGACTTCTCCTGCTAATCGACTGTGAAACCGACAATATACTGAGCACAATGTACTTTCAGCCATATCCTTGGAAGATTGAATATTTATATTTTCTAAAGTTATTAAAGTGATTTTATAGCTGTTGCAACTCTCATGGCTTTGTGGCACTGAAGGCTTCTATGGTGCACAGAGCAACCCTATATATGTACCAGTAAGACGCCTTGAGGGCGAGGTCACGCTGAAACAACAGAGCTTCTTAACTCTTTTTATGCCCGCTAGGTAGTAGCCAGAGTAATCTAGTAAGAGAGTAATGACACTCCCGTTGACTCTCATTGTAACAATGGAATGCGGAAGTGTTCATTCTATCTCAATGGAATAGTTCCAGCCATAGGAGAAATGTTTGGAACTATTGCCCATAGGTATCCGCTTTGCGGCGAGATCAAAGCGTGTCACCACTCTCTTACTAGATTACTCTGGTGGTAGCATAAGCACACCTAACCTGTGCCAGCCGTTCACTCTCAGTCTACGAGCCTCTGTTTCATTTCCGGGTAATCAGTGGGGGCTGTTGTTGTGAGCACAGTGATCGTTAGCATTAGCTCATACCCCTTAGCCTGGTGGAACCACTCCCCCTGCTGGACAACATTTGCATTCTGCCAGAAGGGTGAGTCTGGGATCTCTCGGGCAGAGACGATGTACTCCGGACCAAATCAGACCGGAGCGATATGCGGCTGTATGCGGCCGCTAGAGGCGGGATCAACGTGAGACTTATTGAAGCTGTGCCACAGCGCAAATTTAAACACAACCTAACAAGACTACAAATCGAAATTATTATGGAGATATCAGAGTTTTGTCCCGCTGCTTCCGGGTTCATCGTTTCTGCTTGAGAGAGCCCAGATGCAGGCAGGAGGAGGGAACTTGTGAACTCAATACTGCCGCAATCTGGCAGAGTTAGGTTACATACCCCTTACGTCTCTTCAGAAACTGTTGCATGTACTGAGCGATGCGAGACAAAGACACAAATGAAATAAGATCATCAGGATGCGCGACGGCTCACCATGGACAGCGCTTGAAGCTTTAGAGATACAGGGCTTTGAAAATCATAATGGTTATAATGGAGGCTCAATGGAGCTGGATGGGGGGAAAAAACATAGCTGGTGGGGACGGAGGCGTTGCATAGCCACCGGAACAATGCTAAAAGGTAAATTGACGGTCGGCGCTTTCATATATGGAGTATACGGTTGTCTACGAACATGTACGTAGTGGCACCTGCCGTACCCTAGCCTAGGGGTCCGAATATGTTCGTAGATGGCGCAGAAAGAACTGGAAATGCACTCTGTCGAGCTACCAACTTGCGCTTCGCACTAAAGTTGGCCATGAATAGCCTACTTGTGCGCAAGCAGAGCGTGCAACTTACCTCTGACTCTTGTCAACTTACCGTCCCTCCCTCTATAAAATATAAATACTGTACAGACGAAAATAAACATTTAAAATAACACTTACACCAATAGAAAACAAAATTCCTTTCCTACAACAACTGTTAAAAGAAACTTTAGAGAATGAAGGTGTTCTTACACCTAATTAACTTTCCACAAATTGCAATGTGTTGCAATTTTTTTTAACTAAAAACCAATAGAGATTTCATACTCTAAAATGAAAAAACTGACTTAAATTCTAAAAACTGTCAAATCAATTGAATTTGTCATAAGCAGACTCCAATCAAGTTATTGAAACATCTGAATTGTCTATATAAATCCCATTCGAGATATCCATTACAATTGATTCTAAATATTTTAAAAACAGGTTGTGAGCCCAAGACGTCCACAGACGTCCTGGGAAATCCCACTATGTAGTGCCCAAGACGTCAGTGGACGTCCCTGGGTTACTATTTTGAAAGTGTTGTGTGGGCACACAATGTGTTAATATGGCACAGTTGAGAAGCAGTTATATGCAGATGTAGGTGATGATCCAGTCTTCTCCATGTATGGCTATCCAGGGTTTGATGAGGTCAGTGTCGTGATCTTCATATATGGGGATGGTCATATATGGTGGCGTGAAGTGTCAGGAGGCGTGATGTCGCGAGTTGTGACCATATATGGAGGCGTGACACGAGGCGTGACACTGATGGGAAATGAAGGTTTTCATAGTAAACTGCATACTGCCTTTCACGTTGGGTCAAGTGAAGTGTAACCTCAAATACAGGATCAAAAGGTCTCGGATGCTCCAAAACACTTATGTATGACCCTGATGCTTTACAGTTTTGTCCAATGTGTATTCAGCCTTTACGCCTAGCAGATTTGCCCTGGTTGATGCTGTTGAAGAAGAGGAGGGGGTTGGGCTGGGGGAGGCGGGTTAGGGGTACTGAATAAAATCCCTGAACAACATTGGTAACACCATTTTAGTGTGAAGGCTACACAAATGAGGAATACAATATCCAGAAGAAACACGTTTCAATGTCAAGTGTCAATTAACTGCTTGGTGAAATGACACATCAAAGTTATGTGCCACTCACTTGGAAATCCTTAATTGGATTTCCTGATCAGTTTGAATGGCAGTTTTGAGAATAACCTTGTATTGTGTTGACATGATCGAGTTTTACACGCCCGCTTTTCTATATTTCGTGTATAGGGCTGTGTCAACAGACTGGCAATAATTGTGTTTCTTCCCCAAGAAGTACATACTGTATAGGCTTACTGTCAGATGTAGGGGCTTCTATGATGTTCCATAAGCACAAACACCAGGCATTGCGGACCATTTTGTCCCATACTAACTTCAATGTCAAGATGACACATCCAAGGCTAATGAATAACAGTTCTTCTTTTTTTTCTTCTTCAACATTTTTATCCACTGTCTAATTAAGTTAGTACCTAATTTATGCTTTAGCCAAAAAGTGCAATGCAATGTTTGGCTCTGCGTAACGTAGGCCCATTTTCCATTACACAAATTCATATATATATAAATATAAACTAGACTTTGTATCTCTCTCTCTCTCTCTCTCTCTCCCCCCTCCCCTCCTAGTTTCTCGCATGGTCATTGAAGAGGTCAACACCATTCAAGAGAACCTAGAGATTGAGAGAACATGCAGACAAAGTGTCGAAGCCCTGGCCTCCAAGGTGAGGTTACCATCTTGCAGCACAATGTGTGCTTAGGATTTCATCTAACGCACTGGGTACTTAGCACTCACATTGAGCAAAATGTGCACATTGAATAAATCAACAAGCTTTATTTTTTATTTATTTGAGTCTCAAATTGATGGCGCCCTAGGCCACTTTATGCACATGATTGTCATGTCAACATAATCACAGTTTTTGTATGTCGCCTTCAATTCTGGTACTTTTTTTTTATTATTATTTTTCTCTTTTTCTTTGTGTGTCTTTCTCTGTCTAAAATTGCTTTTGATTCTTTTGATCCAGAACATGCCTTTTAGAGTCCTTACTAAAATGTGAGTTTGATTGAGAGAGAGGGAGCCTGGCACATAGTGATTTTGCGGCCCACTGGTGCTGGACTCATCACTGTAATCATTTCTCATTCAATTTTTGGACAAAAGCCGTGTGAGTCCACCTGGCAGCACCACTGCCTGGGGGGGACAGGAGGCTCGGGGGGAGGAGGCGGAGGCTTTCTAGCTGTCCTTTGAGTCCTCCAGCGCATTACTCCCCCTTCCACTTCCTGTTTGGAACTTGGAGATATCATTCTGTCTTTGTTTTCCTCCGTCTTTCGTATTTTGTTCTACTACGTCATATTATTTTCTGCAGCAGGCCTGCTTCTTTCTTCTAGTTCTCCTCACCTCGGAAAAATGACAAAAAGCAAGTCAAAAAGCAATAGATCATGATTACCATAGAATTGGAAGATGTATTTGTATTATTTTATTATTGTCTCCGCCAGGCCAAAGGTGTGGCAGAGACTATGTCTGTCCATCTGTCCGTCCATGCGTGTGTGTCCGTCTGTGCGTCTGTGTACAGCTAATCTCCGGCATCGTTGGCCCAACCGAAGTGAAGCTGTGCACATACACTCGCTGGAAGCCAGAGCAACCAGGAGGCCGATTTTTGCAGTACACATTTTTTTGAGGGGCGCTAGCCCCTCCTATATCCAGCTTTTAGTGTCTGTCCAAAACTTCGTCCTACACAAACATTAAATTCCCATTAACAATGAATGGAGAATTTTACGTCATCGCGAATCGATACACATTATCACTTGACTATAGTCACTTACTAGCACCGCTATTCCAAAGCCCCCTCAGGTACATTTTTAAGCAAATACATTTCAGCAATGGCATCATTTTTTTGGTGGGTAGATCTTGTTGAGCTGGTCATTTTGAAAATGGCTCTCGAGTCAAAAAAGTGTGGGCACCCCTGATCTAGACGGATCGGTCCGATTTCTTTATATTCCATCCTGATTGGCTAAGATTGGCTTCCAAAGTTTGCAGAAGTGGTCCATTTTGAACAAAGTGGTCCATTTTGAAACATTTTCCTCAAATCATGAAGGAGGCGTCCTTTTCACATTGGCCTATTATAGCGCCACCCAGGAGGCCGATAACAAGCCACTTCGTATTAATAACAATTCAATTAACAGTAACTCTAACACAAAACTATATTATACACTTCCACAAATCAACATTTTGTCTGTGAAATACCTTTAACTTCATCAACATGAATCCCTCAACTTCTACAGATTCCACTCACCTCTATAATTACTGCATTCTGAATATTGCTGGCCATCTGTGTACATACATACAGCTACTGATGCCTAGTATGGACTCTGGACACATCTTCAGTGATGTTCCTGGAATCATTGGACCTTTTGGGTCTTTCAACATCATACACCCTCCTCCAGGTGTCCCAGCCAGGGCGGATCAAACTACTAACTATCTGTAGTTACCAACTTACCATGACCATGACGTGACTACTGGCCAATCACCGCGCATCTTTTCCGGGACTTGTCAGACCCGAACATCCGCTCTGTGACGCACGTGGATGCGTCCGCTTTGCTTCGCAAGGAATCTCAGGCAAATGTTGCCCCCTCTCGAGAACACACGCCCCAGAGCTGGAAGAAGCGTCTACCTTTATATGTCTGTCCATGCTGCTGACAGTCACTGACCAGTCCTGCATACTGTCCGTTGCCTGGGTCTGTTACCGTTGTATCTGTCCGACTGGGGTGCTCATCCTCCCCGCCTTCTCGGGCAACCCTGGGGGTATTTTTGAGGGGCGCTAGCCTCTCCTATGTCCATCTTTGAGGGTGTGTGTAAACACAAACTTTGTCCTAACACAAACATTAAATGCCATTGATAATGAATGGCCAGTTTTGAGTGTTTGTCCCAACACAAACATTAAATGCCATTGATAATGAATGGCCAGTTTTGAGTGTAATCACAAACATTGCGTAACATTGAAGACAAAGGTGAGGAAGCAAATTCGAACACTAATTCTAACTCTAATTCTAAACACAAAGTCGATAAAAAAAACATTTGGACACAGGCGCAAATACAAGTTTTTTAAATGTGGATTCATGACAAAACAATATAATGAAAATGGCTCCACTGTAGACATTATTAAACTGGACCAACATCAGCACAAAGTAAAAGTAAAACTCTGTCCAGTAATGCAATTAATTGACAAAAATGCCTTCAAATGGAATTTTGTTGTGATACTGTATTTACCATTCTTTGCTATCATACACAAAAGACCCAGAGGTCTAGGTTTGGAAATAAACCAAAGTGCTTGTGAAGAGTGAATTCACACATGATGCCATTTTGAAAAGCGTTGATGTGAATATTGGCAGGGATTATCTTTTGTCAAATTACATATCTCACTCTGTATACCACTGACCCAATGCAAGAATGTCCTATGGCTTTGTTGACGATAACAAAAGTAATAGCTGACCACACGGTAAAATCCACTGTGTTCATTTAACTCTGAGAGTGTAAAAATCGCACGGCTACAATGCTTTACACTCTATTGCAGCACTGACAGTTAGTATGACAGTAAGTCTTACATTTTTCTTCTTTTCTTTTGTCCTTTTCTGCCTTCTAAAAGCTTGCTGCACTGCCGTTTAACCACTTGAGCCCTGTTGTATGCTTCATCATACAATTGTGCCGTACAATGAAAATGGCCATTCTTCAAGCTCTCAATAAATTGCATTGTGAGCTTGTAGATCTAGTATTTTATTTTTTATTTTTGTAAATGTTCTTTACCTATAATGACATGTCCAATATAGGCCAGGGGAAAGTGGATAAGTAACTGTTTTCAGACAGTTTTTTCTTCCTCTGTTTCATTGATAAACTATAGTTTTGACAAACTGTGTCTGTGTCTATAACCCCCACCCGTCCAGCTGCTGTAGTACAACTACTATTGACAATTTGCGGTTGAATTGCAGGAGATGCTGTTTTGATTTGGCGGTAATGCTTGCAGGTATATTTTATGGGTGCTGTTGACTGTATTGTTTAACATGTACTTTACAGGTAGCCAGTATTACATGGTAAAAACCAAGATAGTTGACCAGTAAACCATCAATATACTGCCGTTAAGAGCAGGGTTGGAACATTAGTCATTATGATTTACCGGTAGGCAGAATTTCTTGGCAGTTGCATCTCATATACCGTATTCAATATGCTTTAGGAAGACAGGCAAAATTAACTTTGTATTAATTTCCTTGTAATGATGTAATTTTGTCTGCCAACTGTTCTCAAGGCATAAGAGAGAGAAAGTTCAATGTGATTCCTTAACTCTTCACATTTTGAATTAAAAGGTAATGATAGAGGGAGCCACCAATTTGGAACCAGTCAAATCAGAAAGCAGCGTTGACGCTTGACAATTTTGCGTTGATGTCTGATCAAAGGGGAGATGAGGGGCCGTGACTTTGTAATGGTGACCTCCGGAAAGAGTGCTAGCCTGATGCTACACCAGCCTTGATTATGAGTATGTAATTTTATACCTACGTCACGTCTCTCATCAGTTGTAGCTTATTATCAATGATTCCCATGTTGTTGATTGCATTTCAGAAAAAGATGCACTCTGAAGGGCATCGTCAAAAGATGGAATTGCTGCAATCTGCTCCCACCAAGATGCCATTAATAAATGCTTTTTTTTTTTTATCAGGCCTTCATTTTTTATCCTTCTCCCGACACTTTCCCTCCTTCAGATGACAAGAAATATGCATAATTGGCATCCATCTCCATCCCATATGCTTCATTAGTATTTTACTTAGTGGTGGTATTCCTAATTGACACAAAATGGCCACCTTGATGGCAGAACTTTTATGTAGGCTTGATATACGTATAGAACTGATCAAATTGCATTGCAAGTTTAAAGGAAAATGCCACATACAAATTCTCAAGCGAAAAGTGGCTGCACAAAATGTAAAATGCAAATATATGCATCCCATCAAAAAAACTGTGATTACTTCTAAAAGGAGAGATATTGTGCCTTTTCTTCCTGTCCCCGTGCTGATGTATTAAGATGTCTGCTATTTCACACCTTATTATTGCTCTTGGATATGCTTCCTGCCACTATGGCTGATTGAATGAAGACACGAAGGAATGAGCAGATCAGAACCGCATCTCATCTGGTCTGTCGCGCCGCTATCTTCTTTTCCTTTCATCTGCCTTAACCCATTTTGACCTGAGATCAGATTCTAAAAATGTCTTCTACATCCTGACAGTTTTCTGAAAAAGCTGTTTCTATGTCAGTCGTTCTTAGATTTTTCAAAAATAGCAGACCTACAAGCTCGTAGCGCGCCACTCGGTGGCGCGCTATGAGCTTGTAGATCTGCTATTTTTCAATAGCTAAAGCATAACACAATGCTAACACCAAAAGGGGTTCCCGCCCAAAATTGATTAATAGTGAATGGCCTTGTGAGGATATACAGATGCATATTCTGATGCCATTTCTGCGACAGCACTATTTAATCTTGAATAAAAGTGTGGGGACAATGTAGCAACCTCTTGAGTGAAGCTGTGCAGAATTAAGTGTTATTGTTGTGGGTGTGCTGGCTGCTGTTCTATTATTAATAGCTGCCTTTACGCTACATGTACTGTAGTCTTATTTGAGCCGTTTTGCCTTATTAATACTTGCCCCTGCCCTGGATATTAGATAGTTATCTCAAGTAACACAGTTATTTCACATCCAGTTTTTGAGCGGTGCACACCACTCCAATGAAGGGCAATGTGTCTCTGTCTGTCTGTCTGTCTGTCTGTCTGTCTGTCTGTCTGTCTGTCTGTCTGTCTGTCTGTCTGTCTGTCTGTCTGTCTGTCTGAGTACGACCCATTGACCCCTGCAGATGACACACACACACACACACACACACACACACAGCCTGCATCGCTTAGCCTGCAATTTGTGTGTGTGTGTGTGTGTGTGTGTGTGTGTGTGTGTGTGTGTGTGTGTGTGTGTGTGTGTGTGTGTGTGTGTGTGTGTGTGTGTGTGTGTGTGTGTGTGTGTGTGTGTGTGTGTGTGTGTGTGTGTGTGTGTGTGTGTGTGTGTGTGTGAGAGAGAGAGAGAGAGATTCAGGTACAGTATCTATCAATCCATTATATTGCATACTTGTGTGAGGTTCATGGTACTAGTTACCATATATTTTGTGTTTCTATTTTTAAACATTGTAAACTTGTGGTGTGACCAGATCAAGTATCATAATACCAAGTGCTGATCCCAATCATCTTTTTTCTGTAGATAGGATTTTCTTGCTGCCTGTCAAAACAATCACATTGCAAGTGGCTGTGACTGCTTTCATTTTCAAACAAAATCATCAAAAACATATTGTTATAATTTGGCTTACTTGTTCTGCATCTCTACATTTCTGTAATTAAAACATTTCAAGTTAGATTTGATACACGCTTACAGCTACTTTGCCAATGCAATTTTGTAATTAAAACATTTAAAGTTATTTTTGGTGCAAGCTTACTGCTTTGCCAATGCAGTGATTGAATGGTAGACCTCACTTCCTTGTTTTGCATATAGAGTACAATGTTGTCAGCACTCTGTACTTAACAGAAACATTTGATTAGAGTTTGATAAGAGACAGACACAACACTATGTTTGGAATAGATATGAAAATGAAGCCTACATTTTTGCTACTAAGCCGTACACAACGCACGTTTCTGCCTTTAACCAAGTCGTGGTTAATGTCAGTTTATAATGTATGACAGCTGTTGTAGGCAGGGTATAACGGGACAGAAAATACTAATTCACCAAAGCAAATTCTCTGATTATATTATTCTGATGATTCTGATGTCTGGGTTTTCCTTTTGTATTTTGTGGATACCTAGGAATCAGGAATCTGTTTTCAGCTTCAGAGAGGAGCATGGGGGTAGAAGCAGTTAGGCATTATAGGGCAGTATTATGTGTGTCTTAAGTACCAGGTCTTATTACTTAACTTAAGACCTGGAGGCGTGATCAATGCTGTTTGGCCACTCAGAATAGCCAAATGGCATTGATCACGCCTCCAGGTCTTAAGTTAAGTCATAAGACCTGGTACTTAAGACACACATAATACTGCCCATAGTGTCTTGCTCAGCTATGGCTGCCCTAAAACCAATTCCTCTCCCTCGTAACGTCTTCGTCCCCTATCCAGTTGAACCGCCAGAATCGCTCTCTGAAGAGGAAGAGCATGATGTTGCTCTCCCACCTGGGCCCAGAAACTATTGCTGAGATCAGCCTGGAGGAGGAGGATGATGAAGGGGGTGTAGATGTACAGGAAGTAAGCAAGGTCTGCGTCTCAACCCAGTGTCAAGCCACCATCTCAGGTACTGTACGAGTCAAGCCACCATCTCAGGTACTGTACCAGGTGGTCCCAAGTTCCCTACTGTACATCAATACTTTACCTTTCTGTTGTCCTGTAACAACAAGATGGGCTCAAATAACGACATGGCTTCTCTGTGCAATCTGTTGCTACGAGAGCAAATTATTGTAGTATCTATACGCTATACTAGACTAACTAGAGAATCTCTGAGGTTGAAAATCAGAAATGTTATAGTACTAGAGGTTTGGGTTATTCTAAAAGACAGTAGGATACTTAACAGCTGGTAAATGTTTTTGCCTCAGAGTTGCGGAATAAGTTGGAGTTGACACTGGAAGAGAAGAAACAAGCAGCCATTGATCTTGAGACAATAAGAGACCAGCTGCGGGACACCAGAGAAAATGTGAGTATATAAACAGACTTTTTCTTTTCTTTTCTTTTTTACAGTGTATAGTGTATACTGTATAGTATACTATAGTGTGTTATAGTGTTACACAGTGTAAATAAGGCTTTCGTTTTCAAATGTATTGCCTCCATTTTAAGACAGTGTTAATACTAGTTTAAGTTTCCACTTTCCCCTTCCCGTGGCTGCAGCTGCTGAAAGAGACACATGATAATACTGTTCTGATCGCTGAGATGGTGCAACAAAAGAAACTCCTGGGGAAATACAACAGAGGTCAGTGTCAGTCCTTCTACGTGACTACATCTGCTACTATGTCAGTGTCAGTCCTTCTACGTGACTACATCTGCTACTACTGTATGTCTCAGTGTGTCAGTCCTTCTACGTGACTACATCTGCTACTATGTCTCAGTGTTAGTCCTTCTACGTGACTACATCTGGTACTATGTCTCAGTGTTAGTCCTTCTACGTGACTACATCTGCTACTATGTCTCAGTGTTAGCTCAGTGTCAGTCCTTCTACGTGACTACATCTGCTACTATGTCTCAGTGTTAGCTCCTTCTACGTGACTACATCTGCTACTATGTCTCAGTGTTAGTCCTTCTACGTGACTACATCTGCTACTATGTCTCAGTGTTAGTCCTTCTACGTGACTACATCTGCTACTATGTCTCAGTGTTAGTCCTTCTACGTGACTACATCTGCTACTATGTCTCAGTGTTAGCTCCTTCTACGTGACTACATCTGCTACTATGTCTCAGTGTTAGCTCCTTCTACGTGACTACATCTGCTACTATGTCTCAGTGTTAGCTCATCCTAAAGCAACAGATATGATGAGTTATGCTAAATCCACTTGCTGTTTTCAGCCCCTCTAGCAGAGGGACTAATACGGATGGCAGTGTCTGTTGGTCAGGCGATTGGTGGGACAGCCAGTCCGTCAGTCCAGCACTTTGGTTCCAAACATGTCATCTCGAAACCTATTAGTTGGAATGTCATAGAATTGTAGCCACCCATATAGGCCAACATTTTCAATTGAACACAATATATCTCTAAATATAATAGGTGGATTACTATGAAACTTGCACCCCAGGTGATGAACGTTAACCATTCGAGTGACCCCATGACCTTTCCTGTTGCACCACCCATACGCCAAAAATATCAACTTTGCACTCAAGATATTTTATAATCTATTAAATAGAGGGTATGCGCGTGACATCATCATCAAACCAGGAAGTTATGCAGGAACGCCTACTGAGTGGCAAAAACTACTTTCTGGCCTTGACAGCCCATACATCCACACAGAAAAGTCATATCTGATTGCATTAAACAACATTAAACGATATTAAACTCACTTCGCCTGTTGCTTTGCCACTCGATGTGCCATTCACTTTAAGCATGCGCATACTCTCTATAGAGGCACAGGTTAAATGAGCATTAAAAAATAAAAAATCACACCCGTGTGAACTGAGTGGTGCATTTCCCCTCTCCCCCTGCCCCTCTCTCTCTCTCTCTCTCTCTCTCTCTCTCTCTCTCTCTCTCTCTCTCTCTCTGTAATTAGCAGGCAACAGTGCAACACTATCTCTCTCTCTCTGTTTCTGGCACAACAGCGCCACTTTTGCCCCTACTGGTACTCTAAACATAGTCACATAGTCCCGGACATTGCTGTTCCTTGGAGTGGTTGCACCACTCAAAAATATATTTATTTATGTATTTATTTATGCAGTGAGCAAGTCTTTTTCTGCCAGTTGTTCATGTAAATTGCAGCCGTAGTAGTGAGAGCACAGGTAATGTTTGTCTGTTGAAAACCATTTTGGTCAAGTTGGGGCTAAGGAGCATGGCCTCTAGAACCAGCTAAGCAGGGCTTTTAAACTGTTGGATTCAGTTGCATTCTTGTTATTTAAGTTCAATAGCTTGTTTAAGCATTAAACGGAGAAGTAAGAAGTAAATGTGGCATTCTCTCTTGGTGTGCCTTCATGTGAGCGGCTGCTTTTCAGCAAAATATGTTATTATATTAATTGTTAATACATTAGTTACATTAGAAAATGTAACTAAAAATTAACTCTTATTAAATTTTCTTGGTGCTCTTAGCTAGTCCATCTAGACTATTGACTGAATTATGAAAAGGTGGAGGTAAAATTGTGATTGTGAAACCTGGGATATCACTCTGTCTAGTATCTCAGTTTGCCGTGGAAGAGTATGAGACTTTACTGGACAACTTGGACCTGGAGAGAGACCTGAGGACAAAGGCAGAGAACTTTGCCAAAGAAGTAAGTTCTCTCAACCACATGTCTCTGTCTCTCTCTCTCTCTCTCTCTCTCTCTCTCTCTCTCTCTCTCTCTCTCTCTCTCTCTCTCTCTCTCTCTCTCTCTCTATCTCTCTCTCTTTCTTACTTTTTGATAATATAAAGCTTACCAATATTGGAGGGATATTTGATATGTCACTATTTACTAATAATCTGCTGTGTCTGCAGTCCTCCAGAGAACATGATGAAGATGATGACAATCATCTTCATCATGCTCATCATTACAGCTTAGGCACCAAACACTAATTCTGTTTGAAAGCTAGACATAATCAGCCCATCTGACAATAATTACATTCTGACGCGACATACCAAAGCCTACACGGGTTGTGCAGTCGACGCGCTGTGACGGGTTGTGCAGTCGACGCGCTGTGATTGGCCAGTCGCTGTGATTGACAGTGGGGGTGTGGAAAGCGCGTGTCAAATTTGAAGTCGTGGGGCGAACGGTGCATTAACGGACGTACACACAGACAGACATACAGAGACGTGGTGCATTTAAATGTTGTTTTTTTTTTGTGGCTTTCGCCTTTATTTTATATTTTTTATGGAGGGACAGACAGTAGGCTGACAGGAAATGGGGAGAGAGATGGGGGGTGACATGCAGTAAAGGCCGTCGGGATCGGGAGTCGAACCCGCGGCACACTGCCAGACTGGATTGCCAGCCAAGGTGCCTGGACCACTGAGCTATGGCCCAGGCCAGACGTGGTGCATTTATAGATAAGATAGATGTCCCAATGAATTAATTCCAAAACATAATGCTTATAAATTGCCTGAGAAGGAATGTTCCACAGCACAGATCACATACGTTTCATCATCATTTTTATTAGTCCTTACCAAAATGTCCACCACAAGCCAGCATGGCGATGACCCCTGCTTACTGTACGTGTCATCCTCCAGATGCTGGTGGAGCAGAAGAAGCTGAACAGGCAGAGTCAGATCCTGATGCAGAGCGCCATGCCCAGCCAGGCCTTGGAGATGGCTCTCGCCGAGGTCACCAGGCTGACCCAAGACCTGGAGAGCCAAAGGCTGGAGCAGGAGCAGCAGGTGTGTCCAGATTAGACCTCCCATTTTACCTTCCCGTCCCTTATACCGGAATGGTCATAGGTATATTATTGGGTACCCTTTGTCAGCCTTCTGATTGCTCCCTGAGTGGCTAACCAGCAGGCTCTTTCTGCCTTGTTCCGCCCTGGTTCGTTGTTTATGTTGAATTTGTTTAAACATCTTTTTTGGAAAAAACTCAAAACAAACATGACATGCCCTGTCACCATGCTGCATCTGTGATGTTCCTTTTTACTGACACCAAGTTTAAAATAAGAATTGAGTGCACAGAATATCAATATGAAGCAACTGAAAAACATGTTATGTTATGGTAGTGGATGGAGAGAGAGGATTTTTGTCCACGAAACGGCAACCAATGGGTGCGAAGAGGGGCACAACCACGGGCGGGACTTGACAAAGGGTGTGAGTCACTATGAAGCTCAAATAGCTGAAATATCTTATGAGAAAAAAATATTTTGCTATTGATTGTTCCATCCCTGTCTCCCTCGCAAAAAGCAATTTAGCACGGAAGAAAGTCTTGTGTATTTACAAGGGCTGTGACAGGGAACCAATAGGAGTGACCTGCCAGAAAAGGAACATTGGTTTCCTCCTGCCTCCGCTGGCGCTGATGGAGAATAATTATACATGAGTGGGATCACTGATCTTTCCTGGTGGAAGTGAGCCATCGCTCCATTTAATAAAACAATTAACACTGTTAAAGGAACTGCCGTTGGGGTACAAATGACTGTACAGTATGTCAACTGGCAGCGAACCACCATTGCAACTTAGCAGAAAATTGAGAGATATCATTCAGAAATGATTCTCGACCGAACAGTTTTGCCTTGAAAGTATGGTAGATGGAAAAAAAGAGAAGCAAATAATTGCAACACAAATAATTTTCTGAAGGAGGAGAGGACACTGGAGCAACACAAAAAAAATTATATTGCACATTTATTTAACATTGCACAGCTAAGGGATGCAAAGTTGTTTGAAGCAAAAATGCTGAATTTTAAATTCATTCTGAGTAGTATTATGCTGCTTGATGCTTGTGAACACAGCCCATACAATCCAACTGAAAACAGACCACCTATGTGTCTTTCTTCCTCATCATCTTTTTCTTTGACCCATTTTGACCTGAGATCAGATTCTAAAAATGTCTTCTACATCCTGACAGTTTTCTGAAAAAGCTATGTTTCTATGTCAGTCGTTCTTTCGATTTTTCAAAAATAGCAGACCTACAAGCTCGTAGCGCGCCACTCGGTGGCGCGCTATGAGCTTGTAGGTCTGCTATTTTTCAATAGCTAAAGCATAACATAATGCTAACACCAAAAGGGGTTCCTGCCCAAACTGGGTTAATTCTTGCCAACGGGTAAAAGCCAACCCCAGCTTTACGTTTCGCAGCTGTAGTTTAGTTTTTTCATTGCATTTGTTATTGTTGGCTCCCTGTTGGCTGTTTTGATCAAATATCCCAAAGGGACTGTTGCATTGTAATTGGTTAGTTGGTTGTAGGGCTGCAACTATCCATTATCTTCTATTAGATAAGAAATGATTTGTGAGACATTTTTTATTAATCAAATAATTGAGGAGCAATTATTTTAATTTGTGTTCGATGTGGGAACAAATGGTATTTTAGATACACACACAGGGGTTTAGGAAACACTGGTGTCTGGGTCCCCTGTATGGTCCACATGTTGGTGTCTGGGTCCCCTGTATGGTCCACATGTTGGTGTCTGGGTCCCCTGTATGGTCCACATGTTGGTGTCTGGGTCCCCTGTATGGTCCACATGTTGGTGTCTGGGTCCCCTGTATGGTCCACATGTTGGTGTCTGGGTCCCCTGTATGGTCCACATGTTGGTGGCTGAACAGAAGAAGGATATGCTCATGATAAAATACTTTTGACAAATAATAGTTTATATTTCTGACTTTGTACAACTCAACTGAGTTATTATTTCATGCCTCTGATATTATTTCTATTTCTCTATCATATACAGTACCTGTCTGGCTATTCTTTATTTTCTGTTAAACACAACGTTATGCTGCACTTTGAGTTGCCTTTGTGTATGAGATGTGTTATACTTTATGAAGAAACTTGCCTTGAACGGAAGAAAATGGTGCGAAAGTAAACGATGTAACAGAGCAGATGTAGTTTGTGTTGAATGGAAGTGATAAATGTTGACGTGAACTCAGGATTGCCACTTCACACCAATACCATGAACACAGAGTATATCAAGGCCTTCGTCAAGCCATCCATTCTGCAACAATGAGGGTACATACCGTGTGTGTGTGTGTGTGTGTGTGTGTGTGTGTGTGTGTGTGTGTGTGTGTGTGTGTGTGTGTGTGTGTGTGTGTGTGTGTGTGTGTGTGTGTGTGTGTGTGTGTGTGTGTGTGTGTGTGTGTGTGTGTGTGTGTGTGTGTGTGTGTGTGTGTGTGTGTGTGTGTGTGTGCGTGCGTGCGTGCGTGCGTGCGTGCGTGCGTGCGTGCGTGCGTGCGTGCGTGCGTGCGTGCGTGCGTGCGTGCGTGCGTGCGTGCGTGCGTGCGTGCGTGCGTGCGTGCGTGTGCGTGCGTGCGCGTTTTGTGACATGGCCATCCCCAGATGAAGCAAATGGAAGACAGGCTGAATAGCTGTGAGCTTCAGAAGGAGTTGACGGCTCTGAGGAGAAAACTTGAGCTCCTGGAAGAGGAGAAGAAGGAGTATGGTGAGAGGTCTTCCAAGGCAGAGGTGAAGGTCAAGGATCTGCATTTCACTGGTGAGGAGGAAACCTTTGGTGGCTTAGGATTCGACTGCACTATCTCTCTCTCTCTCTCTCTCTCTCTCACTCACTCACTCACTCACTCACACAGACAGACAATCAGACAGACAGACACCCCCATCTGAGCCCACTCCCCACCTCAATCTATGGCCCTGAAACTTCTAACCAGCACGATATCATAGGTGAAAATAAATGAAAGACTAACTATTGCTGTTGAGGTGATTTGATTGAATCTTCTGTGTCTGGCAAAACTGACCAGCTCCCAAGTCGATTATTATTTTCACGTGCTGCAGGCACATCCAAGAAGAGCTGTAGCAGTAAGGTACAGTATAACTGGGAGGCAGCAAAGGCTATACAATGATGCAATCACAACTCTCAGTGCTGCTAGTGCAGTGAGTGCACAGTGCACACCTTAGAGTATATATGAATAGAGACGGCACCCAGAGGAAACCCTGAGGCGAAATGGACATAGTGGCCGGATTTGGTATTGCAGTTTGGACCCAAACACATGAACACGCTGGTCCGTTGACTATCATTGCGCACGTTCATGATGACACGTGAACGCTGTTTCATACGTGAACACGTGCAATGATAGTCAACGGCCAGCGCGTTCATGTGTTTGGGTCCAATCCAGCCCAGAATGCACTCTGTTCCTACCCGGAAGGAGGAGTGAAATCGCCTCATGCGCTTTTGAGCAACTTAATGAAAGTGGATGGGAGGAGAACTCGGGTGCCGTCTCTATTCATATATACTCTAAGGCAGGGGTGCCCACACATTTATGACGTGAGATCTACTTTCAAAATGACCAGCTCAACAAGATCTACCCACTGAAAGAATAAGTGTACCATTGCTGAAAATAGTTTAAATATATAATGTACCTGGGGGGGCTTTGGAATAGGGAGAGAAATTATGACAGGCAGTTTCTGCTGTCAAAATATGTCCCCCCCGTATTTAACTTAAACGCCCAATGCATTTTCAATGGCAATAGCACAAACTTTGGCATGCTACTAGTCCTACATACTTACACCTAGAAACCCCATTCAAACCTATTTAGGTTCATCTTACGGTGGACATGTTTGCCTGAAAAGAAATCTTTGAAATGTTTCATAGTTTTAGAAATATAGTGCTTTCAAATTTGAGAAATTCACAATGGGGCTCAATGGCAGATATTGGCACGTCAAAAAAGCACTTTCACCTAGAAACTCCATTCACACTTTTTATAATTCAGCTTACTGTGGAGACACATGCTGGAACTTTTTACTTTTAAATGATTTGTAGTTTTGGAGTTATTTAACTTAAACGCCCAATGCATTCTCAATGGCAATAGCACAAACTTTGGCATGCTACTATAGTCCTGGTGCACACACCAGGAAGTGGGAACAATTACAAACAAACAACACAGGTCAACGTGACATGGCAGGTCAAGTACAGTACCTGCAGTGATTATTAGCTGCTGCCAACTAGTGGTAAGTGGACGTACAGGATGAGGCTGAATTCAAGGCTGATTGGAAGGCAATGCAATATTACTATACTACTACTACTACTACTACTACTACTACAAATAATAATAATAATTACCAAAACAAATCGGGAGGCCCCTGGAGGCTCGAGGCCTGTTTAAATTGAAATGATTGAAACATAAATAAGGCCACCACTGCCCCCAAGACATTTTTGATCTTTTTCACATATTTCATTTTTTCACAGAATAAAATTATTTGTTCCACTATGTGAGATTATCTGGTCCTGGTATAGGTCCTGGTGGACGTGGTGCAGTCGGTAGTGCTGTCACCTCACAGCTAGAAGGTCCTGGGTTCGATTCCTGCCTGGGACGCTGTAGTGGCCGTATTCTCTCCCCCACCACATCAGTGCCCATACCCTACTGTAGGTGGGGTTGGCGAAAGAGCCTTTCTGTGTGGAGTTTGCATGTTCTCCCCGTGTCCCCTAGGGAAGGTACCCTCACAAAAAACATGCTGTAATCCTAGACTCTATAGAGCGTCGCAGTCCCGCCCCCTCGAGAGACCCGGAAAAGAAATCCCCGTTCATTTTCCTCATAGACTTTTCAGAAAGTATTTATTTAAAGACGTTTACGCCACGGACAAAGCCAACTCTTGTCGTGACAAATCATGACAATAAACACAATGTGTTGGGCCAAACAAAGAATTAGAAAGTAGAAAAAAACGGCAGGTTACAACACTTTTGTTTGTTGTTTTTCTTCTTTGTAATTATTTGTTTGGTCCAAAATATTGTGTTTGTTGTCATGATTTGTCACGACTCGAGTTGGCTTCGTACGACGCTTAAAAGGTCTTTAAATAAATACTTTTTTAAATGTCTATGGGAAAAATGCATTGGGATTCATTTCCTGGGCCTGGCGTCGTCATGAAAGGGGGCGGGACTGCGACGCTCTATACTGCTGCCTCCCCCTGGTCAGCCGGGGCACCTGATGGAGGGGAAAGTATTTTGAATAACGTGTTCCTTCCACACGCTACGTCGGGTAAACTCCCCCCTGTCAGGTGATAAGAAGATGCCTGCTCACTCCTCATGCATTGAAGGAAGCATGAGCTCAGTTCGCGGCTCTCCCCAGGTTGGCAGAGGGAGAGTAGCGCCCAGGATTTACAGCTTGGGCAATTGGCACCGGATGAAAAAAATGGGTTACAAAATCGTGGGATAAAAATGTAGCGAGAAAAAAAAGAGAGAGAGAGATTATCTGGTCCTATCATTATTAAGGTCGGGTTGGTTTTAAGCTGGATCGTTCGTCTGATACACTGGTGATGTGGATCTAGTGACCACAGTTGTGCATTAGGTTTCTGTTGCACACTCGCTCTGTGTGTGTGTGTGTGTGTGTGTGTGTGTGTGTGTGTGTGTGTGTGTGTGTGTGTGTGTGTGTGTGTGTGTGTGTGTGTGTGTGTGTGTGTGTGTGTGTGTGTGTGTGTGTGTGTGTGTGTGTGTGTGTGTCATTAATCATAGCATACACACTGTCATCAACAACACCAGTCACATGACCAAATGCAATCTCATGTGATAAGAGTCTAATGCCCAGGCTAGACCAAGCATGTGAAATTCACTATGTCCATGGAATTTACTATTTGCGTGTTGCTTGGCTGTAAAGCTCCCGTTGGTGTCAATAGGCCTATCTCACAGCCCGCTTTCCACGCCCACTTCCGGTAAATAGTGGTGTCTTTAACATGAGCATTTACACGTTTTTTTCTCTGGAGAATCTAAGTACATTTTCTAATGTAAAAATGTGACAGACCAATATTATTATGAAGCAAACAAGATGGTAAATCAGGTCGAACAGATAGAACAAACCTTACCTTGAGAAAACAAAAGTTGTAGACTTCTTAAATTACCTCTGTTAACATGGAGCGTCTATGGAGTGACGTCACGCTATCACCACTAACCCCGAAAGGGGGCGTATTTAGGGGGGCGGGGAAATTCTGTGAGATAGGCTTATTGTACCAGCTACTGTATATCAGCCACGCAGACGCAGGTGTCATCAAAGTGTCATCTCTCCTCCTCCACTAAGCGGCTTGACTGCAGTTCATCCAAACTCATCACGTGGGCACGGAACGCTCTTTACAGGAGTAAATCCAACATTGTGAATAAAAGGATGTCTGTCATCTTTAATTTCAATCATGACATTGAGTGCGTTCCGTAGTAGACTGTAAAAATGAGTGCGTTCATTATTGTGATGTGCCATTTATCTCTCTATCCGTCTCCCCGTCTCTCTCGTCTCAAGTGCTCCAGAGGTAATATGTAGTTACAACTATCCGACCCAAGGACAATAATTGTTTAGGGATTACTAAGAAATGAGACTAAGAGGAATCTTTATAATGGATTGTGATTACATAAAAGTTTGATTTACTTTTGAAAAGGTGACAGCTGTTCAGACTTTGCAGCATGCAGGTGTCACAAAACAAACTTATTATTTACATCTTACAATACTAGCATTTGTTTTTTACAGTAATCAATGCCTGCTTAGTTACTGTCCACCACTGCCTGTTAAGTGGACATTGCTGATACTCGTGTATCATGTCTCTGGTCAGTTGAGGAACTCCAGAAGAGGCTCCAGGTCGCTACCAACCCACCAGCTGCTCCTCCACCACCTCCTCCTCCACCACCACCTCCCCCACCTCCGCCCCCAATGCCCGCTTTCAGCCCTCTGGGGTAAGGTGAAACGTATAGACACTGCCTAGTGGCGTCTGTGGCTCAAGAGGTAGAGCAGGTCGTCCAATGATCCATGGGTCGGCGGTTCGAATCCCTGCTCCTCCTGGCTACATGTCGAAGTGTCCTTGGGCAAGACACTGAACCCCAAATTGCTCCCGATGTGCTGTTGGTACCTTGCATGGCTTCCGCTGCAATCGGTGTATGAATGTGTGTGTGAATGGGTGAATGTAATGCACAATCTATGTAAAGCACCTTGGATAAAGGCGCTATATAAATGCACCATTTACCATTTACTACAAGCTTGATCCAGGGACGTCACAATTACCTGTATTCACTAACCAGTTGAACCACAGTTGTGTCACTAAACACGAGTTTTGAAGTTGATCGAACCACCTTAAATCTGTCTTCATTCTGCACATTGCTGTTCACATCATTCTTCATCTTCACTACTCTTTTAAGCTCACTTTTGTCATTGATCCGGAAGAGAAGAGACGTCAGTACTGATATTCCACTAGTGACGCAAGACTCAACCAAGAACCCTGCAGGTAAAATGCACAAACCTCTGTTGCTGTAATAACTTCAATCTCCCTTGGTTCCTCTCTTGTTGCTAACGTTCAGGGGGGAATTACATTTCCTTACAGAGTTTTTAAATGGAGGTTGTCTAATTGTCTAATTAGTATTATTTTTTTCAATTAATTAGAAAATAATCCAGTGGTTTGCTGTAATTACTGTTTCACTCAACACTAATTATAAAACAGCTGAAAAATGTGCACTTATTATTATTACTATTAATTATATATTAGTGAACATTTATTACAACAGAACTTGAATAAATCTGTGCTTGAAATAATCTTGTGCAAAGGCACTGCCTTCAAATAACTTTTTTTTCAGTGGAGCAGCTCCAGGGGTGCCCACACATTTATGACGTGAGATCTACTTTCAAAATGACCAGCTCAACAAGATCTACCCACTGAAAAAATACCCTTTGCTGAAAATAGTTTAAATATATAATGTACCTGGGGGGGCTTTGGAATAGGGAGAAATTATGACAGGCAGTTTCTGCTGTCAAAATATGTCCCCCCCGTATTTAACTTAAACGCCCAATGCATTCTCAATGGCAATAGCACAAACTTTGGCATGCTACTAGTCCTACATACTTACACCTAGAAACCCCATTCAACCCTATTTAGGTTCATCTTACGGTGGACATGTTTGCCTGAAAGGAAATCTTTGAAATGTTTCATAGTTTTAGAAATATAGTGCTTTCAATTTTGAGAAATGCACAATTCAAAGTTTTTTTTCTTCAATATATTTAAATTAAATACTCTTTAGGGGCATGTCATGTGATCTACCTGCACAGCCTTTGTGATCTACTGGTAGATCGCGATCTACCTTTTGGGCACCCCTGACTGCTAAACAATGAGTTTGCTTATTGATCCCATTAAGTTCAATGCCTGAATACAGTATGAAAAGAGTGCTTGTTTGGGTTCTCTCTCTCTCTCTCTTGCTCTGTCAGAGCCGGATGTCAAGCAGCAAGCAGTGGACGAGATGATGCAGAGGATCAAGAAAGGCGTTCACCTTCGACCTGTAGGCCAGTCACCCAGTAGGAGAAAACCGGTATTCATTCTTTTTTGTACATTTACCCCTACAGTTTTTTTGTTAGTTTATACCTTAAAGTGCATATAGGCCCACAGTAGGAATCAACCGGATGCTGTGAATTCTCTGTGAATTCTGCAATACTTTCAGTGTGTACATGCACTTATAAATCCATCAGTGTAACCAATTATCTATGTGTAGTCTGTTTTGATAAAACATGATAAATGCCTCAAGATATCTTTTAGTCTTTGTGCGTCTCGACCGTGACAATTCAATAAAATTAGATAGAATTAGGCCTGTTGTAGGAAGTAATTATCAATAATGTGAAGATGGGAAAATTGACATGACTGATTCTGTGCTGATACATTTAGTCTTTTTTTCCCTTTTTTTAAGAGAGCACTGGTGCCTGTGTTCTGTGTACAATGTTTGGTCTCCATTATAAAAGGCCTCTAAGTGCCAAATGAGGGAAAATAAGTATAATGTGTCAAAATGCTGATTATTTACCAAACCCCATCTTTTCTGTCTTCCTTTTCCTTTCATCAGATGGAGAGGTTGCCCTCTAATTCTGCCATTCAGGAACTTAAAGGAATCATGGTAATGGAACTTGCACACAATCGAATGTCCTCACAGCCACGACCCACCTTTTTTCACCATACATAATATGTCTAGCTGCCCTTTCACAGTTTTGTTTGTTTGCCACAACAAAAGAGTCAAGATTTCCGAGTCTTTACGGTCTGATGCATCATGCAACAATATCAAGAGTATGTCTTGTAACTATGTATGTTTATGTTAGTTAACAAATGTGTTTATATTTATATAAGTGTAATGTTTTGAAATATCCCAGTGTTACAAAGGGTCAGGGTCAACTTTATTGTGCCTGAATGTGTAAACCTTTGCTCAAAGAAAGTCAGTTCAGAATGGAAAGGGCATTCACCTACATTATAAAATGAAAGTTAAATATATCAAAATAAACCTTATGTGGAGGTACTTTCTTGGCCTACTGGCACTGTGCACATGACATTTCGATGATGATCGGTCCAGCAGTTTATTCCCCCAACAGTCGTCCCGTCCCCGTCCACATCCCCCCCACATACACTCACACACAGACCATCTTCTAGAAGGCTAACTTCCTACATAACCATGCTGTAAAAAACATTTTCAAAGGCCAGTCGTTTACAAAATGCAGTATAGATACAGTATAGACTGATCCAATAAATAAACATGAGGTAGAATGAGAGCGCTTAGGCACAGGGGGGATCGAGCTACTAGAAGATAAGCATTGTAGTCAACTTCTTTACAAAAGTCAAATGTGTAACATTCATTTTAAGAAGTCTTTAAATGTTTGTCTCTACGGAACCTGGCGCTCAAAAAGCTATGCTGCAATATTGTTGGCAACCAACAATATTTTGGAATGCGTCAACAAGTTGTCACAAAACTGGATTTTTAAGTGTAAAATACATTTCCGGCGCCTACGTTACGTTGCTGCAAGTGTCTCACTCACGGATAAAAGCCGTGTTTAATGAAGTTGTTAAAAGAAATTGACAACTTTTGTGAAAAATATACCAGGGAAAGATTCTAACAAATATGTAAAAATGTAAAAAAATAAAAAATACTAGGCAAACATTTTGTAAAAATACAGTAGGTGAACATTTGCCTAAAATAGCTGTATGTACAAGCTTACAACACGTTGCAATGTGATGCATTGGTTAACATTGGAAAAAGTTACTAAGTAGTGACGAAAAAACATCAAGTAACTTTGAAGGACAGGAAAGTTAAGTCAAGTGAAGTACAAATAGTCTAATAGTCGACTACCTGATTATTTTCCATCACTGTCTCATCACTGAGTTTGTTATCTTGTTGAAAACTGTATACAGGAGAGTTTCAAGGGGTCCTCCTCCCCCCAGCTGAAGGCAGAATCTCCGTCAACAAACGGCAGCGGAGAGCTGGAGAGGATTCTGTTGAAGCGACGAGGTGCACTGGAGACCATACAGGACAATAGTGAGTTTTGTTTCCTTTGAATCACAACACAACATTCTGTAAAATGTACCACTGGTACTGGTGGTAAATTGTTCTTCCATTTAAACCTCTAGCCTCTAAACCTCTAAAGTTTAGAGGTCTAAACCTCTCCCGGCTCAACAAAGTACACGGGAGAAAAACATGATACAATGTAGATGATTAGAATACAACTGATAGTTATTTAAAAAATCACTCTTTTTGGTTGTGTGTTTAGATCACACATTCTCTTTTTTGAGTGGTGCCTAACCTCTCCAACTGTGTGTCTGTCCGTCCGTCCCTATGTATGTATGTCCGTTTGAGTACGGAAATATCTCTGGGTGACATAAAGTGGCACTGTTGAGCAGCGTGGCCATGTGAACCTCCTTGGGACACACACACTAGAGGGCAGCACGGGTCCACCCGGAGCCGAATACCTGAGAGCCGAACCGAGAACCGAGCCGGTTCGGGCCCAAAATATTGACTTGTCCCTCGGCAGGGTCGGATCCATTCCAAATTGCCGCGGGTCTCGGTCGGATCGTCTAAAATGCAGTTACCCGAAATTACCCGTGAGGATCCAAGCTTTATATATTAAAAATAAGTTTCAAAAATAGACATGCGTGCGTTGTAATTATTACATTCTAAAGTCCATATTCTAAAGTTGAACAGAGTCAACGAGGGCTGGGTCTCGCTCTTTCTCTCTCTCTCTTTTGCTTTGTCTCTGTCTCTCTCACCCCAATCCCGACAGCGCACGCACACACACACACACACACACACACACCGCTGGCTATATTAATGCAATCATGGCGGCCCCCTTGAGCGAGCGAGGTGAAACGCAAACCAACGAGCAATGTGGGACTAACCTCGCGTCACCAGGCTTTCCACCTCGGAGGAAAAATGTGGCACAGTTTTGTTGTGATTGTCAACACCTCTGGTAAGAATGTCGGTATGCTAAAATGCACTAATATTAGCCTATGCAAGTTTGCAACCCTCCGAGAGGCGGGAGGCACGTCGCTCATAGAGAGCAGTCTCATGTCATGTTGAAGCATATAATATTGCAGAGAACACACTATGGGTCCGGATCTATATCGGATCCGATCAGCGCCATTTTGGTCAGACCGGGTCCAAACAGTCAAATCCTTCTCGGCTCCGCTTCGGACCGGATCCAATCCTTTCGGGGGCCGTTTCCGGGCGGGTGCGGCCAATTAGAATGTTTCTCGGATCCGTAGCAGTTCGGTTCAGATATCACCGGTCCCGTTTCGGACCGGGTCTAATTTTATGGACCCGTGCTGCCCTCTAACACACACACACATGAACGGGACTCGAACATGCGACTATTATGTGGCATGCGCCTGTACTGCTAGGCCAGCGCGTGCCCAATTACACATTCTCAATTGACAAACTTTTGGTGACAAATTATGCAGTATTCAACTGGGTGTAACACATGACTAATGCTTTATAAAAGACATGCATGGTTATAGACATGATATGAACTTATGTTATGAACATGTTATGAACTTGTGATCAATATGTAATGGACTGATTGTGAAAATCTGTTAAGTGATGTTTTGTTAGCCGATCTCATAAACATACAGTTTGCACAGTTTGCTCACTTTGAATCTGAGATGGCCCGAGTTACGCTGATCTCAATTCTACAAAGTAACCATTTCACTACTGGAGTAACTCTTTGTTGAAGAGTGAACACGTGTGATGCCGGGATGTGTCTTTGTCCAGGTATCTGGTCCTCGCCCCGGCCCTTCCCCAGCACTGTGCTGGATGTCACCCGGGTCAGACGGCCACAGCACCCTGTCAAACAAGGCTCCCAGGACTCCACCACCAGCTAGACTCACCCAGACATCTCCAACCGCAAACTTTGGGTCACTTGAGTGAGTGTCTAACCCTCAGCAAAGATATAAACCTCCAACCACAAGAATGTCATGTTACTTTAGTGGGAGCTCACTAATCATATGAGTTTTTCATATGAGTTTTATGGTTCAACATGTTGTGTGGCACCAGGCCCGGTTCTTCCTACAGGCCGACGAAGCAACGGCTTCGAGCGCCATGGGGGAGGGGCGCCAAACTCTGTCTGCACCGTGTCCCCCCAGTGCCCCCCCAGTGCCTCCCCAGTGCCAGTGTCCCGCCAGTGCCTCCACAGAGCCTCCCCAGTGTCCCCACAGTGCCTCCCCAATGGACCCCCAGTGCCTCCACAGTGTCCCCACTGTCCCCCCAGTGCCTCCACAGTGTCTCCTCAATTTTTGGGACAGAGTAAAAAAAACTCTGCGCGAAAAATCCTGCTTGGGGCGCCAGATTGATCAGGACCGGCCCTGTGTGGCACGATACCTTTTCAGTGTAATATTATTGTCTGCCAAGGTTGTTAGTACATAAGAGTACATACATACATAAGTTGTGCCATACTGTAGGTGGAATTTTAATGTGCACTTAAGCCTCTCCAATTGAAATAGAATGCCAAAGGTATGGCACCCCCATTATGTTCAAAGTCTGATCTGACCCTACAACACTCCCCGCTCGCTAAAACAGCCGGGACAATGCTCCACACGTCCCAGACTCTTCTCTCAGTCTGTAGTTCTGGTTCTTTTAAAACCTTTACCAGGCGACTGTAGAGTCTGCAGCGCTAAAACGCTTCACAGTCAGCAACAGCGGAGCAAATACGTCTAGCTGTAAACGCACAGCCAGACGAGCCAGCCAGTAAGCAGCCCAGTTTAAACACTCTTTCCAGCGGGCGCCGTGAAGGGCCCTTCACAATAAAGCGTCTCCCTTTACCTCCCAATGAACTATATTTTACACTGGTTACTATTGACAGGAAATGTAGTAGAGAGAGAGAGAGAGAGTTTACAGTTTACTACGGTAGGAGCGGCCGCCGGGCCCCCTCCCCCCGCGGGCCCCGATGCGACTGCATCTACTGCTTCTACTATATGTCCGCCCATGCTTCAGACTCCATCTTAGCCCATAGTACTTGCCGTAGCACTTGCCCTAGCCTTGCCGACCTTACAGGCGTATGCAAAGGCTCACTTTATGTAATTTAGATAGCACTCTATAGTTTATACTCATAGCTTTGCTGTACAGTTTTTTCTACTGTTAGACAGATGCTAGGTTCTTCGCTTCCTTATGATTCTTGATGACTTTGTTATGTATTTGATGTATTATGTTGTTCTTGCTTACTGTAAATTGCTCTGGATTAAGATTAAATGACTAACCCTAGTCAAAAAATCCTATAGGATTTTCAAAATTCGAGGATTTTTGAAAGTTCCAATAGAATCCTATAGGATTAAAAACATTTGAATAGCTTGGGTGCTGTGTGTGTATAAGAACAAATCCAATAGGATTCGTTCCAAATTCTGATAGGATTTTTCTATCAGAATCCTATAGGAGTTTTGTCTATAATCCTATTAAAAAAATCATATTAGAGTTTGGAACAAATCCTATTGGATTTTCTTATAGGACAATAATAAGAAAGGATCCAATAGGATTGGTTCCAAATTCTAATAGGATGTTAATAGGATTTTTCTATCAGAACACCGTACTATAGGAGTTTTTGACCAGGGAGATTGTAATTGTAAATTGTCATTTTTATGAGTTTCTACATTTCTGATTTGGGAGTGAGCAGATGTGCATTTGGGCCATTTGGTTCAGGCAATTAAACTACCATTTTTTGAGGCTTTGTCCAACTTCTTCCAATATTGAACATGAGGTCATAACATGTCTTCACAGCTTTCATGGCCTTGAGTGTCTGCCAAGGTAAAGTATCTTTGAATTGTCTGTCTGGATCACTATTAACCTTGCAGCCTTCAGTGAGCAATTATAGGCCACTGTGGCTACTACCACTTCGGTTTGGGCACTGGGATCTTTTCAAGTTCCACTATACATTGTTGTGAATTATTCGTAGCCTCATCAAGGACTAAATTACAACCACCATATTGGCATAATGTGGCTTGGTTTGGCTGATTCTGCTGTGAAATGGACTCCAGGCTTGGGCCATGTGACTCTCAAGGTTAAGCTATCGTTGTGGTGTGGAATAAATAGAAGTAACTTGTCCACTCAAAAAATGAAACGAAACAAAAACTCAATGAACATTGCGGTTAGTTAGTCCCAATGGTGTTAGTCCTTTGTCATTTTGTGGTGTTTTCATTTGACATCTGGTCAAATTTCCTTAGACTTACTCATGAATGAGGGGTTGAAACATGAGAGCTGCAAACTGTGAGCTGTGGCCATCCGCTGTTTTGTGCTGCTGCTTATTAAGACTTTGGGCTTCATTCAGCACTACGGTGCAATTTCCACCCCAGAGAAAGAGTCCCAATCCCCTCTTAACATGGCGTGAAGGAAATTCAATATGGCCGAGTCTCCCTGGCCTCACCTTGCTCTTCAAAGAGATTCATCATCCATTGACTGTGAGTCTGGTTTCCATACATTGTAACTATTTGATTCATCACTTGACTGCTCCAAAAATCACAGAGGAAGTCGCGCTCTAATTTTATTTGGAAGCAGACTAAGCCTAGTTTATGCTTCGTTGCATAATAACTTTTTCAGGCAACTATGACTGGGAAATGAGTTATTTTACATTAGCGACACTGTCGTGCGACAAAGCATAAATTAGTCTTTAGCCTAAACAGTGTACTTTGTGGACAAAAGAAAGTCATCAAAGAGAGGCACCACGGCCATGTCAAATGTTTTCTTTTCACTTGTCATTCTCTCAAGGCAACGGAAACATGAGATTAGTTCTGAATTCTATAGAATAAGGCACTGACGGGATAGTGTCGGTGACAAGAATACCAGCTAATGTAAGCCATGCTGCTCTGAACACTGAAAAGAGAGATCAACAACGAGATAGGTCTGGCATGGACATGTGTTTTAAGACTCATCACTGGCCTCCAAGTTTCTCTCAACATGTTGTCTGTCTCTTTTGAAACCATATTACCGTCCAGCTTCGAAAACGGTGTCAGTGGCCGTGCAGCTCCATCCCTTCCATTGCCATCTGCTCAAGATGTCAGAGAAGCTGGCAATGATTGACGGGAGGTAAACACTCTGTCGATCAAAGCAAAAGCTATAATTACACAAAACCATGCTGCGTTCTTTTCTTCCCTTTGCCAAACCCCCCGCACCTCCCCCCAACCCTTCTGCAAGGCTAATGTGTGGCCCGCTGTTGTGTGCTTGTCGTTGGCCGATACAATGTAACGTTTTGGTTTATTTTTTGTATTTTTCTTTTTTGTCCAATTGAGTGGACTAGCAATTAGGAAGACCCTTTTTTGGTGTGTCTGTGAGACGCTTAATCTTAGCTATTTTGTTAGTCATTTGATTTGTTGTCAAACACGGTAATTGCCTGGTGGGGAGCTCTGGTTGCTCAGAGCCAGGTCTCTTAAGCTGCATGTGTAGCCTTGGTACATCGTATTGATCCCAGAGTGATGCTTGTACGGACGGACACGTAGGGTATCTAATGCGTCATACATTTGCAGAACGCAAGTCTAAGTGGTAAAACAGCAAAATATTGAGTGTGCAGCAAACAAAGCCATTGCTCAAATTTAACATATTTTGAACTGATATTTACACAGTTGGTGTTGATTTCTTTCATTTAGGAAAATTAGATAATTCAGTCAATTGAAATGTTTAACTGAAGCTGTGACTTGATGGGGGAAAAAGTGACTTAATGAAATTCGAGTGACTTACCGTGAAAACTAGGAAAATGTTCACGAGGCTAATCCTGTGCCATATGTTCTAAACTGTATTATCTTACCATAAACGCGTTGAAAGTATTCAGTGCCTACCAGTAATTTTTTATATTAAATTCATATCTTAATAGTAGTCAGGTTGATGTTACTCTGTCTCATATTCAGTTTGTTGGCTGTTAAACAGAGAAGCAGTCACTGGCAGGTCCATTGATGCAGCTGTGAGTCTGTATTGGTCTTTCTCTGGAGGCCAGGACACAAAGCAGACTGAAGCTCTCTACTTCCCACTATACACAACTGGCCCTTTCTGTCTCGGAGCCGAGGCGGACGCTTCAGACGGTCTGGGGGACAAACCTGCTTTTTGTGGTCTTTTAGAATGTGACATAATCATTTCCGCTAGGAAGAGGGGAGCCATGACAGGGGTCGGATGAGGAGCCGACTAGTTTTAAAGGCTTTTCTGGCACATCCTCGTACAATGCAGAGGCTCTATTTTGTCGGCCAACATTGAGCACGCTTTGTGTGTGTGTTTCAGTTTACTTTCAATTTATTTTTATTCATAGTGCAACATCACCCCTTCACAGCAAGTATACAACAAAAACACAGCAAAAACACAATAGCAAGGAAACACAGTAAAATGTGCCAGCACACATGGTTAAAACAATTACCATGGAGTAGTACACTGCTATAAATAATTAAAGAAGAAAGAATGAAGGAGATAAAAAGAAAAATACAACACAGTGTGTGTGTGTGTGGGGGGGGGGGGGGGGGGGGGGGACACAACTAATAGGAAGTTGTTCTGTCAATTACAGCAAAATTAGTAATTTGTAATTGAGTAATATTTTTCTACTCTTGATTCTATTTAAATTTCTACTCTTTAACCCGGTTTCATGTGCTGACATTTTTATCATTGAGCTAATAGAGCCTGCCTGCTTACTCGGGGGAAACATGTAATCTTGACCATCAGGTCAAACTCTGATCCATGTGTCTATAGGTGAGACATGACCTTTGACCTCACGTCAGATCCATGTGTCTATAGGTGAGACATGACCTTTGACATGATCTAAATGTCTCAATAGGCCTATCTCACAGCCCCTTTTCCACGCCCCCTTCCGGTAGATAGTGGTGTCATTTAACATTAGGCATTTACACTTTTTTTCTCTGGAGAATCTAAGTACATTTCCTAATGTTAAAATGTCAAAGACCGATAATAATATGAAGAAAACACAATGGTATAACAACTCAAATAAGTAGAATAAACCTTACCTTTACAAAACGGTAGTTTGTGGCTTGTGAAAATACCTCTTTTAACATGGAGGTCTATGGACCGCAGAAAAAGTAACACCATTAGCTCCAAAAGGGGGCGTGCAAAGGGGGCGGGGAAATGCTGTGAGATAGGCCTATTGAAGAGAAGGGAGACAAAGTACGACCACCCCAATTGTAGAAGTACTCTGTGCCATTTACAGATTGGACAAAATTACTTATTATTTTATTCATAAAAAATAAAAAGGTTACAGTTCATAGTGCCGCTTTAACCCATTTTGGGCGGGAACCGCTTTTGGTGTTAGCATCATGTTATGCTTTAGCTATTGAAAAATAGCAGATCTACAAGCTCATAGCGCGCCACCGAGTGGCGCACTACGAGCTTGTAGATCTGCTATTTTTGAAAAATCGAAGAACGAAGAACGACATAGAAATATAGCTTTTTCAGAAAACTGTCAGGATGTAGAAGACATTTTTAGAATCTGATCGCAGGTCAAAATTCTTATTATATTTTCTGGTATTTCTGGTCATATCAAACAGTCACCCAGAGCCTCGGTGCCTCAATCAGTCCACATTGTTACTGTAGCCAGAGTGTCTGCAGGTTACTAATCAAGACCATTCTAATTTCTGGTCCACTTGGTCACTACTTACTACTTATAGTAGCCCTGTTGAGAGGAGCTATCCTTGAGTTTTCTATCTCAAGCTTATATCTCTGCGCCTTTTCATCTGTCTCTCTTCAGATGATGAATCTGTACATGCTAATGTACAGCCATCAGCTCTTTTTTATCAAGGAATGCAGACCTTTTTGAACAAGGTCGAAGTGTTACTGTGTGTGTGTGTGTGTGTGTGTGTGTGTGTGTGTGTGTGTGTGTGTGTGTGTGTGTGTGTGTGTGTGTGTGTGTGTGTGTGTGTGTGTGTGTGTGTGTGTGTGTGTTTAAAACTGGTTTATTCGTCGTTTCATATTGCCAGTGTAGTCTTTCATAGAGCAATCTTTGCAGATTTTGTGAAGAAACATCAATAATTTGCATAATATTGAGTTTTGTACTAAATCACATTTTGTTCCGTACCGTAATCATACTGTACATGTCATGTGTTTCAATCCTCGTCTGTATCATCCACAGTAGTGGATTGCACTTGTGTTTTTTCAGCAAACCATGAGGAAGTGTGCTTGTCAAGGGGTACTGTGGATAAAATAGAGAGATCAAGTAAGTGGACAATATCATATCTATAAATGCGGCAAGTCTCTGTACATACGTATGTATGTGTGTACGTCTGTAATCCACATAACTCAAGAACCGTTCGCCCCACCGACATGCGTTCCATTCCCCCACGTACAGGGGCACTCCCTGTGGGGGAGTGCCCGGTGCCAAGTCGTTCGGACCCACGGTCGTCCAGAAGATTTGGACACCAAAATTTGGTGTCCAAAATGCGGAAGTGCAAACGAGCGATCAATGTGGCATGCCTGACCTCCATATATAGGAATAAAGGGACAGAGAGAGACAGATACAGAAATCTCCATATAAAGGGACACAGACCTGGAGCTGGCCTGTTCTGACATCATTCTGACATCTGCATAGACTCCATATTTGGGCATGCCTGACAAAGAACTCCATATATGGGTATAAAAGAGAAACAGATATAATTCGGTGGGGCATGCATTTCCCTAGTTAGAGGCTCTGGACAGGGCCCCTGCCCAGGCTCTGGACAGGGCCCAAATTAGCCAATTGAGCTGGTGTGTTCTGACATCACAATGATGTTCTGACATCTGCATAGACTCCATATTTGGGCATGCCTGATAAAGAACTCCATATGTAGGAATTAAAGGACACAGAGAGACGGATACATAAATCTCCATACATGGACATAAAAGGGACACAGACAGATGGGTGGAACGGTTACTCTGACACGGGTACAACGGGTATTGCATAGCTGGGTGGGTGGGGCATGGATCTCCGACTTCCATCGTTACCGACTCGGTGCTCTACAGCCGGACACCGGTCTAGGACACCGGTCTAAGAACCGAGACAGCTTTTTGGGATTAAAATGTTGTTTATACAGACACACTCGCATGCGCGCGCGCACACACACACACACACACACACACACACACACACACACACACACACCATATTTCAATAGCTGTAGAGGGTTGGGTGTTATGTGTCTCTGACTCTATGTGTAATTAGGTGGCCAATTAAAACATACAAGGTAGGGCTCCTTTTCCAAATCCCCCCCATCCTCCTCATTTCCCCACACACACACACACACACACACACACACACACACACACACACACACACACACAAATCTGATTCCTCAGTCACAGTTTCCTTTCACATCCAAAGCAGAGAGAGAGAGATGTGTTCTCACAGGCCGCGCCATTACTGCGTCTCCCTTCACACAGCTTTGTCTAACCTCCTTTTCTCCGTACATCACAAACAAGACAAGGGATGGGTTAAAACACACACACACACACACACACACACACACACACACACACACAGAGAGAGAGAGAAAAACACACAAAACAAAAACGCCATACCCAGGATTCCCTGCTGGGCCAGTTTTTCCTCTATAGAAATGAGACGGTTGTATTTAGTCAGCCTCTCGGCACCGCTCAGACCTCCCAGTTTGACATAGCTCACACCCAGCCCGACGGCCTTGGGGGAAGAAGAGGAGGAAAGCATTTCTTACCAGTACAGAGTGATAACAATATGGCAACAAACAAGAGACATAGAGATCATTTGGTTTGCGGTGGAAGACAACAAGTGCCCAGGGATAACTTGACTGCTCGTGACAGTAAAGTAAAACAGAGGGCAGTAAGTAAAACAGAGGAACCCGAGGCAGAGAGAATTGTTTCTGCATCTAGGAACGGCCAAGCAAAGCACAATGAGATGACAAGGTGCAGCGCTTTGCGGTCTGAACACTCGACCCACACAAAGACAGAACGTATGACTGTGACTCACCACATCTGATAGAGATGCATCGCTGCAGGGCTCGCTGCACGTCATGCCCATTATCACTGCACCTGCCGTTCCGAAGTATGGACACAATCACGCACGCACGCACACACACACACACACACACACACACGTTTGTGTCAATTATTCATACATTTAAAAGTAGATTCAAAGACTGCAGATGTGGACAAAAGCTCCTGTGATCTAAAATGTCCCGGAAAAAAAATCCCTCCATTGGTAAATTGAAGACGTTCGAGTGGCATCAATAATGTATGTCAGGTTGTTGCTGCCACGCTACATTTTGCAATGAGTGCTGACAAATTAAAGTTTGACTTGGATGTCGGCCAAAAATATTGCTCCCACGCTACAGTTGTCAATGTTTCAAGTTAGCTCTGGTCCATAGCTCTAATGCGTTTCATTTAGATCTATGTTACTCTCGACTTCAGGGGCTCGCATGAATGCATGACCAGTTTCTCGTCTTTAGCGTAAATAAAAATAACGTTTTTTGCTACTCACCAAAACAAAGGCAGGTTGTGTCATTAGAAAGCCTACTTTCCTTAGTGGAAGCACTCTGAGCCCCCCACCACACGTATAAACGGTAGCCTACTTTTTGGCCAGAAAGGGATTTTTTTTCACCAGAGGAAAAATATTCTCTATGAGGCAATTCTCTGGACAATATCGGTAGAAGGCGCAGTGGAGTAACAAAGTATTTTTTTCCGGTGGAAACAAAATCCCCTTTTGGCCAAAAAGGGGATTTTGTAACCCTAACCCTTTTATACGTGTGGTGTATAAAAGGGTGCTTTCCACTAAGGAAAGTAGGCTTTCTAATGACACAACCCGCCTTTGTTTTGGTGAGTAGCAAAAACGTTATTTTTATTTACGCTAAAGACGAGAGGCTGGTCTGCATTCATGCGAGCCCCGGAAGTCGAGAGTAACATAGCTCTAAATTAAACTCATTAGAGCTATGGACCAGAGCTATAGTTTCAAGTTAGCAACAATTTCACTGAAATCTGAACTAATTCAATATTGTGCTTGTACTAAAACCTGAGACTGCTTATAAGCAATAATTTGATGTGATTAAAGTTGACACAAAGAAGACCAATTATGAATCTGTTATGTTTAAGCATGCAGTCATCTAAAACAAATAAAGAAATTACCAAAGTAAAATCTTGTGCTTGTCTTTTTTATTGATTAATACTGTATTGGCTAGATTGAAAACAGTATGGCAGTAAAGTAAAACAAAACTATGCTAAGAGGATAACACAAAAGGGTCCAGCTGGTCTGTTGTACTCAATTAATTATAAATCAAAACATAGTACACTCTGTACATTGCATATCAGCAACAACACTGAAAGGAAGGAGGGGGCAGAGGATGCCACTCCCACAGGGCTCCTTCCGTGGAGCTTGCTGAGGGAGAGTGCATAGGGGCTAGCTACAGTAGTAGTAGTAGTAGTAGTATACTAGGGCTAGCTACAGTAGTAGGGGATTACTGGTCATTCCAAATTATAAAGTCCAATTGTAATTCGAGGTAAGTTTTAAATGGGGATGTGGAATCGAGAAGTTTAATGGCTGTTGATAGGGCAATTCACATTTTGATGGCAGTATAGTAGAATGCATTTTTGTAGTATTAGAAGTAGAATCCATGCTTGTGCCGAATCTAGGGGGAAGAAGGTCAGAGGCCCCTGGCCTCTACCATACCCTTCGTCATGCAGATTTCTTATGTTACCTTGGTGCTCTGTTGTGATGCGAATCAGATCGCTGATCGACATCTCATTGGTCTGCTTCAGGATAAAAGCCTTGACCCCTGGGAGGGGCGTGGCCGGTGGCTGCATGCCATGACCGAGGGGTTCATAACTGATGTCAGACAGCAGGGAGCACGACGCTCCGATTAGGCTGTTCAGCTTCTCCCACTGCTTCACATCCTTAGAGAGAGGATACACACAGTATGGTTAAAGTGTACCCCTGAAGAGAGGATACACACAGTATGGTTAAAGTGTACCCCTGAAGAGAGGATACACACAGTATGGTTCATATATATATATTCCCATTAGGATATTTAAATTGTGTTTTTATTGCATGGCTCCTCTCCTCAGAGGCGAGCCGCTGGACCGACCAGTAGGCCACAGAAGTACCATCATTAATTGTTTTATACTTATTTGTATTTATTTTTTTAACTTCATAACAGACGTCACATTTGGAGTCATATACGGTAGACGAATCAAAGCTGGACACCATGGCCACATGAAGTCCGAAAGCCACACACACACACATGGGAGCGACCCGGCTCTATCCACATGATTATAGGGCAGAGCAGTGTGGTATTTAGCCTTTTAGTTATTTACCATTCACTCACATTCCAATGGAATGAACACAAATATTGGCATAAATGTTTCTCTTTAGGTTGCTTCTGTAACAAATAGAAATGTTGACATCAAACTGAAATGCCAACCATCCACTGTTATGCTGCAGCAAGACGAACATATACCTCTTTCCTCAGTGGATCAATCAAGGCCACCACTGATGGATATTTGCTGATCAGAGCTTCATACATATTCACTAGCTCATCAGCAGACTTGGGACCTCCTGTCACCACATCATACTTTCCTTTAGACTGGGGAGAAGAAAAGCAGTTCAGTTCTTTCATTGTCTGCCTTTAACAAAATGCTATCCACCTTTGCTACTGAATTGCCCTAAAGCGACAGTTGAGGTTTATGTAGTCAAGGCTTGTTTTATACAAGGCCTCTGGCACAAGGGCACGTGCAATATGAGAGAGAGAGTCTTTCGTCAACTTACGTAGTCCATTAGCTCATGAGCCGCACAGTTTACTGCCAAATGAAGCTCTGTTCCAAGTGCCAGTCCAAGGTTGCTGCACGCATCAGCGATCAGATCCAGAGGCTGCTCAGGTCGCTCATATCCAACAACCAGCGCTCCAGATGTTGACACTGTTGCCTGTACTGCCTGAGACATTGAATATCTCATCAAACGTAGTGGCAGCGGTGGCCGAACGGATAGCGGCGCGGTCTAGATACCGCAAGGTTCCCAGTTCGAATCAGCCGTCCGACACGTTAAAATTACCACCGCTGAAATGCCCTTGAACAAGGCATCAACCACTACGATGAAATGTGTTCTATGAGCAGGGCCTGGCTGGAAACAAGTTCTTGAGCTTAGCCCAGATACCCTGGGTAAATATAGATTTCATTTCATTTCATTTCATTTCACGCGGCCTCATCAGGCATGTATTGCTTATAATGCCACACATGCTGTGAATTAATTTACAGTACAGTATTAGCTCTGGCCATGTACAAAAACGTATTAGTGTATGTTCATAAAGCTCTGCATTTTATTTCTTGTGTTCTGTATGGACTGTTTAAAGGAGAATTCCATGCTAGAAGGCTTTCTTACCTTTTTTTGTAGTTGTTACGTCCCCACCAAAGAGGTCCAGGTGTTTTTTGGGGGAAAAACTCCTTATTGGCTATTTTCCCTACCATAAGCCCTCAATGAATTGCATTGAATTGAATGGGAATTGAATGGGGCTATGGGGTGTTGTGCTAATTCGCTTATTTCCATCGAAATAAGTAGTAAAGTGTGCCGCTTGGGATATTATTTACATTATGAAGAGAGGATATATACAAAAAATATATAATTTTGAGCGATGGAAATAAGCGAATTAGCACAACACCCCATAGCCCCATGCAATTCCCATTCAATTCCATGCAATTCATTTATGGCTTATGGTAGGGGAAATAGCCAATAAGGAGCTTTTGCACAAAATAACACCTGGACCTCTTTGGTGGGGACGTAACAACTACAATGAAAGGTAAGAAAGCCTTTTAGTATGGAATTCTCCTTTAAAATGACATTTCCCCACAGTAAATAAATCAATATTTCTCTCACCCCAGCCTTTGATGTAGCGTTCATTATTCTCATCATCTCCCTTTGTATATCAAGGGCCATTCTGGTGATCTGTCAGAGAATTTCACTTTAGTTCAGCATGTTTGCCAACATATAGGAAATATTGACCTTGAAAAATGATGTGAAAGTGGTCTTTCCAAGCAACATACATGATAGAAATAATAAAGAAAATACATTTGACCTAACCCCCAGATGTACTTGAGAAAACGTTTACATACAACAATAAGACCAAACGTATGCCAACCATCTACAGTAAAAGTGCGTCCAAGACAGAAAACAAGTGTAACTGCAAGCAGACAGACTGACAAAGGCAGAATAGCTGTGTTTCTGAGTGCTTAGTAGTACTTGTTTGACCCGCTGTCCTGCTTTGGGCATCAGGATGACCTCTTCAAGTAAATTCAATTTTCCTGGAGACATCTTGCCACAGCTCAGCAAAGTTACCAAGGGCAACGGAATGTGGAACTCTTCTGGAGTCTGGATGAATTTGTGAAAGACAACAATCATTACACTGCCCTCTATAATGTCAGTGTAAGTGTGTGTGTGTGTGTGTGTGTGTGTGTGTGTGCGTGCGTGCGTGCGTGCGTGCGTGCGTGCGTGCGTGCCTGCGTGCCTGCGTGTTAACCTTGTGTTTTCTCAGGTTTGCAATATATTTGTACAGGGGAATGTCTTGGAGTTGGGCTCCAGTTTTTGCCACAGCCAGTGACACTGAACCGATGGCCATGCTTCCAGCCAGGACCGCATCTGGTGGAACCTGTGGGGTGATTGGCTTCTCTGCTATGCTGTTTCTCTTCTTCCCTGGCAGAACAAAACAAGCATCACTTACGTTTTCAGTGTTAATACATTATTATGACAGATATGTATTGTGACGCTGCCACATACAGTACATGTGAAGAAATGTATTTCCTGTCCTGGTATGAGTATTGCACGAAAATGAAACATACTGGGTGATAACAAGGGAATATATTATATTGGTTAAAAAATGGTTGAATATTTAACCCCGAAATGTAGTGTACGGAGAAAAAAATGTTTTGTTTTGTGTAGTTGAATATGGATATTCATTTTCTGTTGACACGGTTTGATCATAAGGGGAGCTGTGGGGAAAAATTATGTTAGCAATAGTTCCAGGAAGTGAGGTACCAGGAACAGCTACAAAAGTACAGGAAGTGAGGCGGCCGAGAGTTCCATTCTAGGCCCTATGGGCCTCGTGGCTCAGCAAGGCTTTATACTTAATATTTAGTTGGCTCAGCACTTAGGCTCAATGTAGTGGGTTCGAGTCCTGAGTCCGACAGCCTTTGCTGCGCGTAACTCCCGTGTCTCTCCCCCCGTTTCCTGTCTCTCTTCACTAATACTGTCCAGTAAAGGCAGAAATAGCAAAAAATAATAAATACGTCTATATAATAAATTAATATTTAGTTATTCAATTTCCTTTGTTTTTCAGGGATGGATGAGGTGGGTTTACAACCCATGTACAGTACATAGCCCCTTTCGGTACCCTCGTTTACCTTTTCTGTATTTGGGACGTCAGTAACGTCCCAAACACAGGGGTACATGGGTAGCCCCCGAAAGGGGCTACCCATGTACCTAGAGCTGATTGCTCGCTCATGCAAGTAACAGCTCTTTATGCATACTCATTAAACACACCCATGGGTTTCTGGCTATGATATTTCGCTGAGAGCATACTCATGTTCTGAAACCCCCCGAAATTATGTACTGTAGTAGCATGACATGAATTATGAATTATGAATGAATTTGAAGTCTGATGTGATGGGAGGTATGCTCCATTGTCCATGTTAGGCAGAATATTAAATATGCCAATAAAACGTGTGCTGGCCAGACCTTCCTTGTGCGACTGCATAGTATTAGCAATGTCTGCTAAGCACAGCGGCAGGTACAATTTATTAGAGCCGCTGAATGTCCTTTTTAAAGTAGGTACCATTAGGAATATACCTGCCGATACCGATGCCAAGTGCCAAATCTTGGCTCGTACTGTGGATTGATTTTAATTATCCATTATTTTCACTGAAACATAAAGAGCTAGACCCTTGTTTCAAAGCCATTACAACTGACATACTGTAAATCCATTAGAGATTCTCCATTAGCGCGAGAGAGAGCTTCATTTTCATTTCCGGGGCGATACAAAAGGCTATATACCCGTATACGCGTGTGTGTGTGTGTGTGTGTGTGTGTGTGTGTGTGTGTGTGTGTGTGTGTGTGTGTGTGTGTGTGTGTGTGTGTGTGTGTGTGTGTGTGTGTGTGTGTGTGTGTGTGTGTGTGTGTGTGTGTGTGTGCGCGCGCGCGTGTGCGAGAACATACTGTATAGTGTGTGTGTGTGTATATATAGACACATATACATCCTTTTGTATCACACCAATATTTTAGTTTTCCTCACAAGTACCTTGTAACATTGTTTTGACAGTGCTATACAAATAAAGTGTATTATTATTTATGATTATTATTGGGGATACCAGTGCTCAGGTTTCAGCCTGGTGTTAGCCCAAACCTCACTAGCAGCATTAGACACATTGTCTTAACACAAACTTTGAATGCCCTTGACAATGAATGGCCAGCTTTGAGTGTTTGTGTAAATACAAACATAGAATGCCATTGACAATGAATGACCAGCTTTGAGTGTTTGTGTGAACACAAACATTGTGTAAACACAAACATTGAAGACGAAGGTGAAGACGCAAATTGTGAAGAGCGCCCCTCACTCCACACGGGTGTGATTTTTTTTAAATTCATACAAGATAAATCACACGTGGGTGTGTGTGTGTGTGTGTGTGTGTGTGTGTGTGTGTGTGTGTGTGTGTGTGTGTGTGTGTGTGTGTGTGTGTGTGTGTGTGTGTGTGTGTGTGTGTGTGTGTGTGTGTGTGTGTGTGTCAATCAGGAGTCAATCAGCAGCAGCTGCAGGGATCAAAGGTCATGGTACAAACAGACATTCCGTGCTCAAACAGACAGACAGACAGACAGACCTACACACAGAGCTGTTCCTTGGAGCGGCTAGCACCGCTTAAAAACAATATATAAAAAAACTTTTGAAGTATATATATTTTATTATCCAAACAGAAAAGTCACGTCAAACTCACCAACATTGCAGCTGTACGAAAAGCTTGGATTATCCTCTTTCAATCTGTTCAATTCATTGAAAGTGATTTTTTTTTAAGTGTTGGAGTTTGGAAGTGCTCGTTGTATATCACTCACCGGCCCTGCGTACCACCTGTTTTTATTTTGCACATAATGGAGGAGGCAGCAGGATGTTGCTTTACTGATAACGAGCGCTTCCACTAAATCACCTGCAAGGTATTTCTTGACAGGAAGTAGTTCATAACATGTGTACGGTGGATCTTTATGAAACAAACACTGTAGATAGAAAGAGGATAATTCAAGCTTTTCGTACAGCTGCAATATTGGTGAGTTTGACGTTGTTTAATACAATTAGATAAGACTTTTCTGTTTGGATGAATGGCTTTTAATGGGAGGTTGCACCTATAGGCAGCACCTTGCTGGCAAGATGGCAGCCGTGTGCATGTCGTCAATACCTTTGTCCACTCCCTTCTTCTCCTTATTGGGTGCTGTAGGTGGAGAAGGTGGAGACTGCACCTTCTTCTCCTTAGTGGGTGCTGTAGGTGGAGAAGGTGGAGACTGCACCTTCTTCTCCTTAGTGGGTGCTGTAGGTGGAGAAGGTGGAGACTGCGCCTCAGGTTCAGATGGTGGACGGCTCTCTCTCTCTCTCTTGTGGAGGTCCTGCTCCTCCAGGTAGCGTGCCAAGAGGAAATCACTGCCCAAAACCGCATGCAGACAGACAGTTGGCATTAAGAGTAGACAATAGACACAGAGCAATAGAGACAATTAAGACAATTGAGCTCTGAGATATTCTGCACTAGCTAATCGGTGAACCAAGGTTCTCTGCTGCCCCTCCAGTGGTGGTGGTGAAGGGGGGGGGTCAGTTAACCACGTCCACATGCATCCCTATAGGCCTATCTCACAGCCCCCTTTCCACGCCCCCTTCCGGTAGATAGTGGTGTCATTTAACATTAGCATTTACACGTTTTTTTCTCTGGAGAATCTAAGTACATTTCCTAATGTAAAAATGTGACAGACCAATATTATTATGAAGCAAACAAGATGGTAAATCAGCTCGAACAGATAGAACAAACCTTACCTTGAGAAAACAAAAGTTGTAGACTTCTTAAATTACCTCTGTTAACATGTAGTGCCTATGGAGTGACGTCACGCTATCACCACTAACGCGGAAAGGGGGCGTATTAAGGGGGCGGGGAAATTCTGTGAGATAGGCCTATTGGGGAAAATAGGTGGGCATTTAGCAAAAATAGCAGATCTAGAAGCTTATAGATTAGCTTTTTTCAGCAAAGAGATGTGGTGTGGCGGGTAAAAGGGGCCAGCTGGGCCCCTGGGGGGCCCCGGTCAACAAACTATATTATAGACTATAGAGTTTAAGTGGGGGGGCTACACAAAAAATAAAAGGGAAACGGGCGCCATAGGATATGCAATACAGTGAAAAACAATTCATTTAATGTTTGTGTTGGCACCGTTTGTTTTACATCACCATTACATCACCTAATCAACATGAGTTAGTCTTTAGCGCCCCTCACTTCACACGGGTGTGATTTTTATATATAAGAGCCCATGAGGGGACAGAATGATGCAATAGACATATTCATGGAACATTTTCCCCTGTCGAGCCATAGTGACATGCAGCAGTTCATCTGACTGGCACTACTGTTGCTTAATGTGAGATGATGCAAAAGCAGCCAATAAGAGGAGCCTGGTGTGCTGTGATATGATGTGATGTGACAATCGGCAAACAACCTCTACATGACCCCACTCCAGAAGGTCAACACGCGGCAAGCCACGTTTAATCCTGTTTGAGTTATAATGCAGAGAAATGGAGTCCCTTGTTTATTCATTTGCTTGTCTTTATAACTCATTCTATTTGATGAATATATGGGTTTGTTTACTGAGTTGCACAACCACACCATCACTGTATTCACACCCACCCACATGCATTAGCTGAATGCGCGCGAGCAGCATGTAACAAATTACAATCCTCTAGTAAAATAAACAAACAATAATAATAGCAATAGTAGAAAAGAAAGGTGTATAATGTATACTTATAACATTTTAGTCCAGTATGTGAGTTATTAGTTTAGAAGCGCACATAGAATTGTTTACACCGCAGAGGCATCCGCATGTTCAGTA